>NW_019154085.1:53546818-53904632 GCF_002288905.1 Enhydra lutris kenyoni
GGTATGTGCTATGGTGAGTGCTGTGAAGTGTGTAAACCTGGCGATTCACAGACCTGTACCCCTGGGGATAAAAATATATTATATGTTTATAAAAAATAAAATTAAAAAAAAATGTCAACATCGTAAAAGACAAAAAGAGTCAGAGGAACTGTTCTAGGCTAAAAAAAAAAAAAAAGAAAGAAACAAAAAAAGATGTATTAAAAATTGTAAGCTTGGATGATGGGAGAGTATTGATGCTATTAATAGAAATAAGGATGTGAATGTGAGGGAAAAATTACACAAACCCTGCTGGTATTTAATAAACAGAAAATCTCAATTGTCTATAGTGGTTAATATGGCAACAGCTTACTGTTTGACCACTAGGAAATCCTTCCTAATGTCACTTGCAGCTATATGATATAGTATATGTTTTATCTTGAACTAAAAAATAGTTACATTAGTTCACATGCCAGTTGAATTCCCAGAACCCTGACCCAATATTTAGTGCATTTAAGTTATAGATACATCTTTGCAAGCCTGTTCTTTTAAAATATGTTTTTGGTGTGTATATGCAATCCTAGGTGAAATCTGGGGTAAAGAGTGGGGTGTGGTGCACAGACTCATCTATAAGCCAGTTTCTGAGTACAGAGGGTTCTAGAGGTAATATACATTAGAAGGTCTAGTTTAATATCACACTGATTTCATAGCTTCTCTGGCCCAGGATTCCAGGAAACAGAAGCATTCTAATACCTAGGAAAGGCTTAGAAATGACAAAGATATCTGCAGTCTTTTAAAGACCATTTTAAGACTGTATCCATTTTCCTAGATAACCGTAGAAAGGAATGCTTAGACAGCTTACAAGGATCAGAAATGATTTTGTATTTCAGTTCTACTAAACAGAGATGAATGGAGAACTGTTTTCTACTTGTGCATATATGACAATATGAGGGCACATCATATAATTTAGCTATACTCTGGTTTTACAAAGAAAGCTATGTGCTATTTTGGGGTTGGAATTTTTCACTGTTAATTTGCCATCTATAACAACTCTCCTTTTGAAACACTGTCCACAGATCTGTTCTGGAAGGAGCATAATTCACTTAAAAGGTTATTTCTGAACTGTGACCACATTAACTTGATTGCAACACAGAAGAAGTATACATGATATAATTAATTCATTTCCTAAGAAGCTGTGATACTATGATATGAGGAATAAAGGTATCCGGACACCCTTTAGTTCCATTGTGTGCTTTCAGTGTTTTGTGCTCACTCCTATCATTCTTGTCAAGTACACTTAACCTCGAAGCTCATGACTATGTCTCATTTTCCCTCACCACTATACATGTTAGACACATCCCAGTTCAACATTTTTGATAAAATGTAGCAACCAAAATTTACCGAGCATTTTTTTTCTAAGCATTTTTTAAAAGATTTTATTTATTATTTCATAGAGAGAGACAGAGAGAGGGGAGAGGGAGAGGGAGAAGCAGGCTTCCCACTAAGCAGAGAGCCTGAAATGGGGCTTGATCCCAGGACCCTGGGATCATGACCTGAGCTGAAGGCAGACGCTTAACGACTGAGCCACCCAGGAGGCCCATCACTGAGCATTTTCTGAGTGTCAAGGATTGTCATGAGCATTTAATTCTCAAAATAACACAGTATAATTGTCTAGCTCTCTTTCTGATGTTTGATGGCTGACAGCTTTCAAGCCCCGCTTCTCCCCTTTACCCCACATTTGGGGAGGCTGATAAGAAAGCCCAGGTTCATCCTCTCCTGGGTTTACTCAAGTTGTCCAAGGATCCACCTCTAGTTGATCCAAGGATGGGTGGGATCTACATCTAAATTCAGACAGTGTGGTTTCAGAGCCCAAACCTTAACTGCTACACTAAACTGCCTCTCTATTTTCTTCCAATGGAAAAGATTCTCAGACGGACGACAGTAATCATGGTATTACACCTGAATAGATTAAAATACATTAGAATAATAAAATGAATAATGGGAGCTTATAGGTTCAGTGCTAATGGTAAGTGAGCAAAAAGTTCTTTGTGTTAATACCTGCATTTTACAATTAAAATTCTTTATAGGAATGAGATATCTGTGGCTAAGTTAGCTGCAATAATAAAAAAAAAATACATAAAAAGCACTTTAGAGGTTCAAATGGTTCTCACATGTTATGATTACCTGTCAACTGAAATTTCTTAGGTTGTATTAATTTATTAGGTTTGGTTACCTTTAAGAGTATACTACCTGTGCTTCAATTTGTTCTAGTAATCTAATAATTTAAGTCACCTGCAGTGAAAAATTTCAATGACATAGAATTCTAGCCTAGAAGATTTTTTCTTGCTTTCTGCTTTAGCTGCTCATCTTCAACAGTCAACACAATCCAATCTTTACTAGCACTGTTAGAATTGACATTGGAATCTGCAGCAGTATTTGTCTTAATCCAATATTTGTCTCATTCCCAGTTCTTACGCTCAGTATTTACCTTATTCCTGAGTGTTTTAATTTTTGTATTTGTTATATGCCTTTTCTTCTCCCAAAGACTCATCTTAACAGGTTTTCTCTCATTGCATCTGTAAATGACGGTGCAGCAGATGCATGTGTAATGTGGGACATTGCAAAGTTCCAAATAATGACTAGATGAGCCAGCAGGTGAATTCAGAATTACCAAGCCATTGCTCTCAACTTTCATGAGTTTAAATAGCAGTGATGAATAGTCATGGTGTATGGGCTTGGCTTCTCAGACCTGGGGAAAAAAATTTAACTTTTTTAGCTACTTGGTTAGAGCAATTTCAACTTCAGACCCCTTCCTTCCATCCTTCCTTCCTTCCTTCCTTCCTTCCTTCTTTCCTTCCTTCTTTCCTTCTTTCTTTCCTTCCTTCCTCTTCTTTATTTCTCCCAAGTATAATAATATTTGCAGGAGAAATTTTAAATTGGGTTATTTAAATTATGCCTATATAGACCAAGAGAAGGGAAACAATTTCGAATCTCATGCACAGCACAGTTAGAACCAATTCATTGAAGGGTAAAAATTATTTTAAATGATGTTTTTATATTATCTTACTTCATGAATGCAATAAAAGAAACAATATTGGATTTATAAAATAAAATCAGAGTACTCTGATAGGACTTTTGATCATGGTTTATACTAAAGAATTGAGTAATTTTAGCAAATATATTATGGTCAATACTAAAACACAACAAAGTTTGGTAAATTTGTTCTTACTTTGAAAATTTAATATAATTTCTTTCTCAAACAATGAGTCACAAAAAAGTACTTTTAATTTGCAGAAATAAGTGGACCTCTCTGTGTGTGTATAAATATTTTTTTAGTCTGATGAACATGACATATTTGAGTAGAAAAAACTAACAAGGTAGGTGTAAAAAGGTTGGATTAATGTAGGGAGTTGATTTTCTCATAACCTTAGAGAATAGACATAGGGAAAGAAGGAAGATAAAATCTGTGAATATCTAATAAAGAAGATGGGTCTTTCTTTGAAAATAAAAAGTTTAACTGATGACATATATGCATAGTTAAAATCCATTTGCTGAAAAGGGATAAATGCCATGTTTTATATTTTATACTTCATTCAATGATAAGTTAAATGGGTCTATGTGAACTAAGTTTACATAGCATTACTGATTATATAATAATAATACAAAAGAAATATTTCCACCATGCACCAGTAGGAAAGTGATGAAACCAACTGAATCTGGAGACCCAAAGCCTACTCTCGATCCCATTAAAGCCCCATGGTGAATTCCTCATATTTCAGAAAGGTACTGTGGTGGATTCTGTGCCCACAATGGGGTCTCCTCTCTAATTAAACTTCCGGGTTCCTCCCCCATTTGCATTTCAGATCGTGTATTTCAGTGACAGCACTGAAGCAAACGGAAAAGAACTCATCAACTTACTCTTCTAAGCTATTTATTCTAAATAGGTAAACGTTTTTCATCCTTTAGGGCTGAGTTTTCTTCCACTTAGACTGGAACTAGAGAATGAGTAAGGGAGAAACACAGTGGATAATCTCTGGTAAGCAAGGTTGATAGGCAAAAAATTATATATATATATTAAAAGACTTCCAGGGTTGGGTAATGAAGACAACACTGAAGGACAAAATAAAGTGTCATATAGTTGGAGGTGTAGAATGTGCCATACACAAGGAGGATTCAAGATGACCTGTGACCCTTGCAATTTTCCTGTAGGTCAAGAGACCATCAATTGATTACTTAGGTCAACAGTTGAAAGCTATAAGGGCAATAGTCACCAAATTTTTAGACTGTACTCCCTGTCAGCTAAAACAAATTTTGGGGTATACTTTATACACTTATTTGTCATCCATGTTATATTAAACATATATTTATATTATAAAATATACAAAAATGAAATATAGAAAGGAGTAGAAAACTATGCATGGATGTTTGTTCTCCAGTGGATAGACTTTCTGTTATCATGTGTGTTTCTACCCCAGCAGGTGCTTGTTTACCTGACTTTGGCAACCATAAACTTAGAGGAAAGGCCCACAAACTACAGATTGAATGCCAAATCCATCCCTCTATTCAATTTTTGTACATTTCATGAACCAGCAGTGCTTTTTACATTTTAAAACGGTTAGGAAAAAAATCAAAAGAAAAATATGATTTTGTGACACGGGAAAAGTGTACAAAATGCAAATTTCAGTGTCTATCAGTAAAAGTTTATTGACACATGGTTATGTTCATTTGCTTACTTGTTGTCTGTTGCTGCTTTTGAGCTACAGTGACAGAAATGAATAGTTGTGGCAAAGACCATAGAGTCCATAAAGCCTTAAATAATTGCTAGGTGACTACCAAAAAAGTTGGCTGACCTTTGACTTAGGATAATATCATGCTCCATGTAAATTCTTTCGCTTCAGATCGCACAAGCTAACTTTACATCTAAGACCTTTCTCTTGATCAAATTAATGCACCTCTTTGTTTTCTATTTTTTATATTCTAGAGCTGACAATTGAGTCAGATGATCCCAAAGGTTGATAAAGTGCCCAGTCAAATATGAAATTAATTTTTACTTTGAACAAAAGTATACAAAATATACCTAGAATAAGTAGACAGTCATGGATTTTTCATTGCCAAAAAAATGCATGCATATCTATATATACATATAGATATATATATATATATTTCAGTTTCATTCTATTTTTTTGTGCTCTTCTGATTTATTATCTACCCTTCTCACCTCATCTTCTTCAGACAAGTTGGCTTGCATCAGTGGACAACCTTGCCCTGTTCCCCTCCTTGTTTTGACCAATGGATGATATCAGAAGACTGGGCAAATGGATGAGGTATGTATTTCCTAGTTTCCTTTCTGGGCTTTCTGCATCCGTGACTTGGGGGTGAGGTTATGGAAACAAAGGCAGCTTTGCAGTTCAATCTTTTTTTAGGAATTTTAATCTAAACCCTACAAATGTACATTTTAATTTTATAGTTTAGTCTTTTTAATGTTGCACCAAACTGACTTTTTACACATATATAGTCTGCTTCTTCCTCTCCTTCTGCCCCTCCCCCTGTTCCTTCTCTCCTTCTCTGTCTTGCTCTCAAATAAATAAATAAAATTTAAAAAAATGGAAAATAATAAGTATTAATATGTATAATGTGTTTTCCGTTAGCTGTAACAAAACATCAAATTCTTTTCTTTTTTAATCTCTGGATTCCTTCCCTCCACTCTGCCATTTCAAAGTGGTTCTCTCTTCTCTATAACAAAAATCAATGCACAAAAAGACTAGAACATTCTTAATATAAATGTGCATATATTGTATTTGCATATTAGTATCTACAAGGCTTTCTTATTACATTTTATGTATTCAGAAAGAGACTAAAATGATGGGAAAATACAATGGATTAGAAAACGGATTGGTTTACAAATACACTTTATTCTCCATGAATGCCACATTGCTGATGAATGTGAGGGGCTTCTCCCACCTTTCTTTCCATGAGAAAGAATATGCCAGTGATGGTGATGTAGTGACGGGAAAGAAGTCAGCCTAAGCTCTCTCTGTTCCATGTCACTACTTAGAATAGAGATTTTCTTCTTAGAATAGAATTTTTCTTGAATTGGCTAAAAAAGTCATACTCTTCATGCTGCCTTCTGCAGTACCATCTGGGAAGGGAATTAACAGTCTGGGAAAATAGTCTGTGGTGGAATCCTTTGCACTTCACTGTGGTGGACGGCACAGACCAGTTGCATTTTAACAGATGTGCAAAATCTTTGCAAGTTGCCTATTATGCTTCTAAGGATTCGAATGAAATAAAGTACTAAATTTGCTCTATAAAACCAAAGATGAATAATTTAAATTCTTCAACTGCAATTTTTGCTCATCATTCATAGGATATTATGTACCCACAACAAATTGTTAAAATATACTCACATTAATAGAGACATTGACTTATTGGCATGTTAATGAATAATGTTTATTGCACTTGTGAAAATACCTCCAAGAAAGTCGCCTTCTAACAGCTAAAATATGGAGCTGGTTTTAAAAGTTAAAAGTAGTGAATGATCGAAAATTGTTTTCTTTTTAAGGGGCCAGGCATAATAGAAAAAAAAGTTTAGCTGTTTAATGCAACATGGCAGGCAGCTTTTCCCACGATAGCCTTGATATTAAAAGTAATTTTTGAACATGCAATCTCTACATTTTTTCTAATAATTCCTTCAGATATTTTAAAATTGTTTTTCCTTTTTTATAATATTGTATCACTCCTTAGAGAGTGGCTTCTTTCACATACAAGCAATTTCTTTAACTAATAAAATGCAAAACAAAACAGCAGCAAGGCAACACCAACATAAGCTTCTCTAGAACCAGCCTTCTGCTCTATTGTGGCCCACTAGTTTTTCTTTATTGGCAAACTGTCTCTAGTAAGTAGTATTTGTAAAATTAACTCTTTGCTTCCATTTCTTTTTTATAATTGGGTCGTTATACTGTTGTACAGTAGAGATAGCCAAGCTGTAGAAATACTTAAATCACGGGTTATATTCTAAACACTGAGATAAACAAATTTGACTGAATAGGTTAAGTTTTCTTTATAAAATTATGACTTTAATGAGTAGATGTATTTCTATAAATAAATTCCATAATAAAATTCAGACATTTCTATGCAAAAATACAAGCATGATTAATTTAACTTTAAAAAATATGTTTAAATAATCTCACAGTAACTGCAGAGTATACAGAATAAACATAATAGGATATGGACTCATGAAAAACATTGAAAATGTATCCCTAACCACCAAAATTATTTTTAACAGTTATTCTCTTCAGGAGATAACCAAGTTATTCTCTTCACACAGTCTAATTCAAACCATGTATATAATATCATAAAGTCCTCTCTCTACATGTTATAAAAAATTTTAAACATAATTTTAAAGGCTGCAAAATATTGCATTATAAGACTTTTCAAAACTTAACCTAAACATATTTGCTTACTAGGCTACAATCAGTTGGTTTTAATAGGGAGACATTGGATATTATCTAATTGCCTTCCTGTTGGGAATATGTTCAATAAGTTTTTATATATTTCAACAAAGTAATATCATGCAGTCAGTATCACTGATGCTGTAAATCAATATTTTTTTTTAAAGAATTTATTTATTTGATAGAGAGTGAGAGAAGGAAAGAGAGAACAAGCAGGGGAGCAGCAGAGGGAGAGGGGAAGCAGATTCCCTGCTTAGCAGGGAGCCCGATGTGGGACTTGATCCCAGGACCCTGAGATCAAAACCTGAGCTGAAGTCAGAGGCTTAACCCACTGAGCCACCCAGGTGCCCCTCAATATTTTTTTTTTTATAAGAAAATAGATTTACTCGGGGCACCTGGGTGGCTCAGTGGGTTAAAACCTCTGCCTTTGGCTCAGGTCATGATCCCAGAGTCCAGGGATCAAGCCCTGCATCAGGCTCTCTGCTCAGCAGGGAGCCTGCTTCGCTTCCTCTCTCTCTCTCTCTCTCTCTGCCTGCCTCTCTGCCTACTTGTGATCTCTGTCTGTCAAATAAATAAATAAAATATTAAAAAAAAAAGAAAATAGATTTACTAGAGTGAATCTGTATTTTTCTCACATTTAACTCACATAATTTCAGATTTCATGTCAGATGAAAACAAAATTGTATTTTTGTTAACATGGCTCTTAAATATAAGCCAAAAATATTGTCTGATGCTAAAATTAATAAAAATTAACTTATTTTGACAGGAGAACATTGTTGGATATGTTGATAAGTAGTATAATAAATAAAATAAATGTATATGCCACAATTTGTAATTGTAAGTAAAAACAACTGACTTTGGGAAATTAAAGTGAGGAGCAGGGAGCAAGAGATTCTGGCCTAAAAAATGTTCAAATAGGATCAACAATCACAGTCAGGACTAATTTGATGAATATATCATCTGTCCTGCTCCTGGACACACACACTGATTTTCTTACTCTCTTCTACTACTTCCTAGATTGGAACCTGCTCTTACATCCGGAATGGCTGCCACAGTTGTATCTGGAAAGAATATACTGTCCATTGCCTGACACCAGAGTGGACTCATGTGGTCTTCGCTTCTTCACATCGCTAACTTACATTCAAAATCTGAACTGGTGAAAAACCTGGCATAAATAAAACTTCAAAAACCAAGAATGCATTGGATGCCCACTGGAAAAATACAAGAATTTTGCTGAAAACAATTCCATGCAACCAAAATTAAAAATTACTTGATATGATAATATAACATCAATACACGCACATTGCAAATTAGTACATCCATGAACCCTAGATAACATAGATTGCCATATAATAAGCTTCAATGTAATTGTTGTAAAATAAATACTATAGTAAAAATAATATACTATGAAAAAAGAAGGATCATACTTAAAAAATTTATACATGAAAAAGTTTTGTAGTGGGATTTAAAACTCAATGGATAGAAAAAAAATTCTATATTGAACAAACATTAAATTGAATTTTGGAGACAAACATAAAATTAACAATTTGGAATCCTCTTTAAATCCAGAGATAAAAGAGACGAAAAAATATAAAGCCTCTGTCACTTACACACTAAGCTTTATTTTCCACATTAGTGTCATCTATATGATATATAATATTTTCATTTCCATCTGTCAGACTTAATCTTCTAATTGGTTTCAAATTGATTATTTATGAAAGGACTATTACCAGCTTCTGGTGAAAAGACTCAGAACTTCAATAACTTGACCCAGAAAATCATCTGGGAAATAAAATACTTGGGGTCGAAACATATCCAGGAGACCTTCAAAGTTGAGAATTTGGTAAGGGCTTGTTGCCTGAGACTTTGACCTTGTCAGATCAACTGGAGTTTATGAGTTTTTGAATTTTTGTATGCAGTGTTTTTATTTTAAATTGAAACTTCAGATATTGACCTTAGGACTCATGAGTCCTTGGTCCTAGCGCATGAATGGGTAGAACTCGACAGCCTTAGCGAACAGGGGACTGGATTTCCCAGTCCTTAGCTGTTAGAAACAGCTGAATCAGAGATTCAATCATACAAAAAGGAAAGTTAATATGCATGTTTTTTAGACATTAGAGTATATTGTACTGAGCTTGTTGGCTTTCTCAACAACACTAGCGGGCACCGAGGCCAGAGACTTTAAACTGCAAAGAAAATTTTGTTTCATGTTCATTAAAGAAGCAAAATGCACTACCGAACATACAGCTTTAGATTGTGGGTGTCAGAAAGTGACAGATGAACTGCCCCCATTTCTCTTTCTCTCAAATGTCAGTCAAATTTGGGAACAAGAGGAGAAATTCCAAAGGAGGCTTACCTTGTATTTTATAATTAGTCTATAGATCAAGAGGAGAAGGAAGAATATTAGGAACTAGAATAAATTTACAGATTTGTCAAAAGATAAAGAAGGCTGTTACGAACTGTTATAAGTAAAAGCATGTTTACAAATACAGAAACAAACATAAGGAAGATAATATTATTGGAAAAAAGTTAGTGCTGGAAAGAAGTTACAAGCTAATTTTATTCTTGCTCGTAACAGCAAACCAATATATACCATCTAACAGAAGAGGCAACAATGTATTATATAATACATAAGTATAAAGGTAATCAACAGAACCCAATTTCTAATGAAAACAACTGAAAAACTAAAACAGCAAAATAACAGATCATATGCATATTTGTGTGCATATATACATATATAACATATTTTACATACATAAACATATGCATGTATTTATATGTATTCATATATATGTTTGTATGCCTATAAAAACAACTGAACTAAGGGCAAACATATCATAAAAATAAGTGAAACAAATGTAGCTCACCTATTACAGAAAAAATGATCAAACTTATTCATAAAATCTAACTCATTGCTCTTTACAAGAAACCCAAAGAAAAATGATTTAGAAACATTAAAAATAAAATTATAGGCAACATGCACAAGACAAATGTAAACAGAAAGAAACATATATTGTGATCTTATTATCAATTAAAGTAGACTTCACTTAATAAGTCAGACTGAGAAATACGAATACCATATGATTTCACTTATATGTGGAATATAACAAAAATGAATAAACAAACAAAAAGCCGAATCAGACCTGTAAATACAGAGAACAAACTGATGGCAGCCAGAGGGGAGGGCGGTGGTAGGATGGGCAAAATGGGTGAAGGGGAGTGGGAGGTACAGGCTTCCAGTTATGGAATGAATAAGTCATGGGAATAAAAGACACAGCATAGTGAATATAGTCAATGATATTGTAATGTGACAGATGGTAGCTACATTCGTGGTGAGCACAGCATAACATACAGAGATGTCGAATCACTGTGTTATACACCCAAAACTAATGTAACATTGTGTGTCACTGATACCCAAATAAATAAAAAATAATAATAAAGTAAAATTCAGGAAACAAGTGGATATTATTAAATTAAAGGCTACAATTTAAAACAAAGGTGTAACAAAATTATAAATATATATTTTATATATATAAAGCCAAGAAGCTACTTTGATATAGTGGAAATTAAAGGGAATACAGACAAGTAATAATGGAATTTCAGGGAGTCAGTTGATAATACTATAAAAATAATACTTATAAAATTAACCAATATGATTGTATACCTTGAAAATAGAGAGCAGGTCTTCCTTTCACGAACACACTGAAAATATACAAACGCTGAAGATATATTTGGTTACAAGTAAAGTCTCATTGTGTTTTGTTAAATGCAAAAATATTAGGACTATTTGTTGGTAACTTTGCAAATAAATAAGACATTAGTAATAAATCTTAAACAAGTTGCTTCCATCTAATTATTAAAAAATCATGTAAAATTATTCTGTAGACCAAACATTAGTAATTTTTAGAAAAAATAAGGAAAATAAATATTAAAATGTATGGGACATTGCTAAAGCAGTACTCTAAGGAGAATTCTTAGCTTTGAGTATTTAACTTGATAATATAAAATAGTTGGAACATATAAATTAAGCACACTACTCACAGATTTCGAAGAAAGCATAAAAGTAGCCAAGACAAAGGCAAAATAAAGAAATTTAAAAATTTCAGTAAACGGGATAACCTACTGAACCAAACCCACAAAATCTCTGAGATATGCCTGTGTATTGTTTTCATTATTTGTACTTTCTCAAAATTCTGTTGACTTTCATTGTCATTAGATTATGAACAGATTAATTATATACTTTTAACTTAACAAAAGGAAGGCTTTCTTTGCTTCATCACCTCATTTTATTATTTTCTAATTTGCTTTATTTGTATTATCATCGGAAAAGATTTTTTGTATTATTTATATTTTTTATAAATGTGCAATTCATATAAAAAAAGAGAAAATTGTTAAATATCAGTGTTCAGATACATTCAGCTCTTTAAGACCACATCTCATCAAGACCAGTGAAATCTACATTACAGATTAGTTACAACTATATTCTCCTAATATTTTTTTTCCTAAATCACTCTTGGAGAGAAGTGTTAAACTTATTGTTATTGTTTTTCTTTTCATTTATCTTTTAAATTCTCCACTATGTTTCTATAAAAGTTGTTGCTCTCTTATTAATATAAATATTACTTGTAGACCCTGTATTTTGATTTTTTAAATTTTTTTTTAATTTTTTTATTTATTTGACAGAGAGAGAGATCACAAGTAGAGTGAGAGAGAGAGAGAGAGGAGGAAGCAGGCTCCCTGCCTAGCAGAGAGCCTGATGTGGGACTCGATCCCAGGACCCTGAGATCATGACCTGAGCTGAAGGCAGAGGCTTAACCCACTGAGCCACCCAGGCAGCCCCTGTATTTTGATTTTTACGCTTAGTATTTTATAGTGACTTTCTTTGCTTGTTTAATTTTGCCCTCCTTCCGCCCTTCCTTCTTACTTTCCCTTTCTTTGCTTTCTCTTTCTCTTTTGCCCCCACTCCCCGTTCCCCTTTTTCCTCCTTTTTCCTTTCATTTCCTTCCTTACTTTCTTCACTCCTATCTTTTGAAGTGTGAATTCTTCTTTGTTTATCAAGATCGTGATCCCTTGTTTTAATTTGTTTCCCTAGTATATCTTTGCTCATCTCTTCATTTTTAGTGATTCTGAAATTCTTTTTTAATATTCATCTTTCAGGGGCGCCTGAGTGGCTCAGTGGGTTAATCCTCTGCCTTCAGCTAAGGTCATGATCTCAGGGTCCTGGGATCAAGCCCCACATCGGGCTCTCTGCTCAGCAAAGAGCCTGCTTCCCCCTCTCTCTCTCTGCCTGCCTCTCTGCCTACTTGTGATCTCCCTCTCTCTGTCAAATTAAAAAAAAAAAAATGCATCTTTCATAACAAGTCAATTTAGGTTTCCTTTTTTTAGCCAATCTGAACATTATTTGAATTGTGGAGATAGGTCACTTAATTACTGAAATGACTTATATAATTCATCTTATATAACTATATAATTATATAATTCATATATAGGATGTAAAAGTTTTAAATATATAACATAATAGATAATGTGCTAAAAATGTTTATTTTTCATATTTATCTTACTATTTCATGGGATTTGCAGGTTTTCTAGTGGAACCTTACTATAATACACTTAGTTTCTGTTTATTAAAATAGATTTTCTACGAATTCAGTTCTATATTTCAAGTACAACTGGAGGGAATAAGTTCATTCTTACAATGATAATTATATATACACTATTGTACTATTGTAATCATCTCCTTAAATTTTTTTTTATTTATTCTCTCATAGGAATAATTAGATTTACTAATAACCTCTTCTTTTCCTTTCCTTCCTTCTCACCAGCATCTAGTTTACTTCTAGTTAATATCTATAAGTAACTCCCATGAATGTTAATCTACATTTTACATACATTCTTATCTTCTATCCTCACCATTTTGTTAGTCATATTATACCATTTGTTTTATTACATATGACATTTGCATGGCATTCTATCATTTTTATCTACCTCACTTAATGTTGTGTATTTATTAAGTATATTCAGTACTTACCACCAAAACTTGTGACAAAACAGCTTCTACAATTTTATTGGCTGAAAGTTATCATCTGGAAGATGCTCCAGGAAATGTTTGTCAAAACAATGTTATCTGAATATACAAAGGTACATAGCAATGGCTTGACTTAAAGTGACTGGATCTTTACATCTGGTTGCTTAAAAGGTATTTTTCTCTATCTTTAAAATCCAATAAATTTACAGAAATGGATCTTGGTATTGACAGCTCCAAGTGTACTTTCTAGGGTACATGGTAAGTCCTTTCAATGTGCACATTCAATATTTTTTAATTTCAGAAAATGTTATTGAATTAGAATTTTTAGAATATGCTGTGTTCCATTGCTTGAGTTTTCTTCTTTAAAGGACTTCAATTGTACACACACTGAATTTTTGTATGTCTTCTTTCGCCCTTCATTTTTCTCTCAATCTATATTTTTTCTCAAATATTTGTCTATTTCCCTGTTTTTAAACTACTTTTTATATTCTCTTTCTTTTACAGTACTTTTCTTGCTGTTGTGCTTATTTTAATTGGTACTAATTTTTAAATATTTCTTAATTTTTTCTCTATCCTTTTTCCTTAAGTATTTATCTTTACTTTTTTGTTTTTTACTTCTTTTTATTCTTTTATTACTATGCTATCATTAATCAAGAAAAATATCTCAGGGCACCTGGGTGGCTCAGTTGGTTAAGCCTCTGCCTTTGGCTCAGGTCATGATCTCAGGGTCCTGGAATCCAGCCCTCCATGGGGCTCTCTTCTCAGCAGGGAGCCTGCTTCCTCTTCTCTCTCTGCCTACTTGTGATCTCCCTCTCTTTCAAGTAAATAAATAATGTCTTTAAAAAAAAGTATTCTGTTATTAATATGAATATATTTTTAAAAGTCCTCTTATAGCCACTTTCATTCTTCTGAGATTTGTTACTCCTAAAACTTTCTGCTTAACCTTATGTGTGAACTTTTTCTCTTTACACTTGGTGTTTCTGATGTGGTGGTAATTTTTGTTTATTTGTTTTTTTGTTTTTTGGTTTTTTCCCTCCCAACTCCCAGATTTTTTTCTCTCATAGTCTTAGGTCTCTGTCCTTCTAAAAAATAATTTTTAGAATATGTGTAATGTCCTTAAGGTAATGTAACCAAATATCTTGGGTTTGGGGGGACTATTTTAGTGATGAAGCTTCTGGATCCAGGAAAACCCCTCAGTTAAGAATAAATTGAAGCTAATCACCAAACTTAATATCTATTTTACTCCAGTACTAAAGTAGGATTCTAGTCAATTTGATGTCTATTCAACTCTGAGAGCCTCACAGCTCTTTAGTGAGTCCTTTAAGTCTTTTCTGTTTTGCCATGTTCTTTTTCTCAGATCTGTTTGAGGATTCTGAGTGGGATATTCTCCTTTTGGAGGTAGCTGTTTATTAGCTATACCTCTATTCCAGGATTGTTGGACTTTTCAACTCCCATTTACCTTATTCTACTAACTCTTGAGAAGCAAAATTTGTTTGGCTCTGTTTTGATGTAATTGGGCCCTACTCATTCATATTGTATTGTTTCTCAGTATATCTTATCACATTGTCCCTTTTTAAAAACTTTCTTATTTTGTTTGTCTATTTTGTTAGTGGATTTGTGTAGATTTTTAAAATCCTATTAAAATAATGTCCCAACTCAAATTCCCAGCAGTTATAAATATTTGCTTCTAATGGCTATCCTTTTGAAGGGTCCTCTACCTTTGTGTAGCCTAGAACCTCCACCATGATTGTATAATCAACAATAGAATAAGTTGAGACAACTCTGAAAATGTATTGAAAATGTGCGTTAATTGATTATTTAATTTTATCTCTCTCTTTCTTCTTCTTCTTTTTTTTTTTTTGCATTTCATTGCTCATCAATGAAAGAAATCATCTTTCTCAAATGAACACTGGAAGGAAAAAAAAAGTTAATTTACCAGATATATTTCCAGTGGATTTTGAACGATTTGCATAAATCTACTTAAGATTAATTACGATTTTCTGCCCTGAACAATACAATTGTCTTGAGATGCACAAAACTGACCCTCCCCTTTTAACATCCATTAATCCCTTGGTGAATTCACTTTAGCAGCATAAAATTATTCAAAGTAAAGGTCTTATTTGAAATTGGAAAATCTGTGAAACCTAGTGTTAATGAAATAAAAACTTTTCAAGTAAGAGTTGATAACATTTTTAAACACCATATCACCAAGGGACAGTTTCTTTAGTATCATAAGAACTTAATATGAAGAGTTTCTTAAGCAATTAAGCCTTTAGAACAAGTGATCCTTTCTCCCGGTCCTGTTTTCCTCTAATTCTGGTGTCTTGAATAATTAATCTTTTCCTCTTCCTCTGAGTATATAAAAATCTTTTAAAAAAATATAAACATAAAATTTTATTGCAATATGATTTTATGTCTGTAGATTATTAATCAATTTTTAAATATACTGTCTTTGGTAAAAATAAATATGCAAGTTTTTTTTTTTTAAGATTTTATTTAGTTATTTGACAGACAGAGATCACAAGTAGGCAGAGAGGCAGGCAGAGAGAGAGAGGAAGGGAAGCAGGCTCTCCGCTGAGCAGAGAGCCTGATGTGGGGCTCGATCCCAGGACCCTGAGACCATGACCTGAGCCGAAGGCAGAGGCTTAACCCACTGAGCCACCCAGGCGCCCCTGCAAGTTTTTTTTTTAAGATTTTATTTGTTCATTTGATAGAGAGAGAGAGAGATCACAAGTAAGCAGAGAGACAGGCAGAGAGAGAGGGGGTACCAGGCTCCCCGCTGAGCAGAGAGCCCAACGTGGGGCTCGATTCCAGGACCCTGAGATCATCACCTGAGCCAAAGGCAAAGGTGTTACCCACTGAGCCACCCAGATGCCCCTGAAAGTATTCTGATAATCAAATAAAGAACAAAGATAATATGTAAATCTAGAAAAAATATTTGACCTCTATTACAAAAAAAAAAAAAATACTTTCTTTAATAGGAGAGTGAAAAAGGATTGGAATGACAACAAGTCTAAGAAATTGGGCCATTCAAGGTTAGAAATGTCACCAGCCAGATATTTCTTTGGAAAATATAAATATAACAACTGGGTTAAATAAGGTATTTGATATTTTTTATGAACAAGGAAGATAAAAAGAGTGAAAAAACCCACAGGTGGGAATTAAAGAATGTATTGATTATTCAGTGAATTTTTTATGAAAACAGTGCACATATACTAAGCTCATTCTGAATAAAAAGGGATTGGGAGTACGATTCAAATTACTAGAGATTATTTGTTATTTGGATGTCTTTGGTAACAGATTTTTCTTGCCAATGAATCAGATTACCTTCAATGCCAGCTTTCCATTGGCAATGAATATATCATTTTACTTTAGTATTAGTAGCTATTCTCAGTAATATATGTGCCAAGGACAACATCATAGTAAGAAAAATAAAAAAGCAGTGGGCTTAATCATAAAGAGTGAAAAATAATCACTCATTTATTCTATTCACTTAATTGAGGTTTAAGTAGGTTCTCAAAATTTTAAAGGGTATTTCTTTTTTGGAAATACAATTTTAATAGTTGAAAAATCCGTTGCTATTTCAATCTCCATGATTCTTTAAAAAAAAGTGATATTAAAGAATAATTTAAAATATAATAAAAATGTTCCAGTTTAATTTTAGTCCATCTGAATGTTTTGGTTTTTAGATAAAATAAAACAGTTTCATAGCTAGTATAAAACTCTTTGAAATATTGCACAAACAAAAGAGGTGAAATAATATATTATATCATGCACTGTGTCAGTATCTCACACCTTCCCATAAGGTTTTGGTTTCTCTCAAAGGTTGTCATTCATTGGACTATTTGTTATTTGGATTGGAATTTTAGAATAAACTTCAACTAATGTCGCCAACATTGTTGTGACTTCTGGACAAATATTCACCATAGAAAGTCAGCATAGTTGTTCTAATATCTCTCTCAGACAGTACACACCATTTTGTACATTCAGGCCATCATTCTTGCCATAAATAACAGAGGATGATAATCCATGCAGAAGAAAATGGAAGATGAAGTTAAAATAAATACTCTGCATCTACCATTGTTCCAATGTGGTACCATTTAACTTCTGCACAGACAGTAATGTCTATCATTGACATTTCAGAAAAGAACTGAAAACATTGTAAACCATTTTCTGATGTAAGAAATTATGGTACCCAAACAATGCTTCAGTCTAAGAGGGGAAGGCTGATGACTCTAGCGTAAAACAAAGCTCATCATAAAACCTGCTGTTACCCTCCTGTACAGGATGCATATGAAAATTCGCTAATAAGAAATTCAGCTTCTAAGATTCTCAGATTTGTTTAGGCTCTTTCTGTGGCCACAAAATGGAATAGAATCAAACACGAAGGCAATAGTAAGTGATGGTATCATGGAAAAACTAAATATGCAGTAACTGTCCAAAACATCACCAATCCCATCTTTCAAGTCATATTCAATACTGATGGCTTTTTATTCTATTTTAATAAATCACTTTGTAATTTAAATAATTGAATCATAACTATCTCATATTTGATATTTATATCCTTAGGAATCCTTTTAAAATGTGCCTAATTCTACCTACAAGGTAGTTACAGAATATTTTGAGAAGATTGGGGATAATTAAAGATTACAAATAGGAAAAAAATAGGAATTTGTTCTAGTTTTTGACAATGTTAGTGACCAAGTTAAAACTCTTCAAAAACTGGATTTTTATTTCAAGTGTGTGTGTGTATGTGTGCATGTGTGTGGTTTCAGCTATTTTTGAAGATGGCAGATCTACACTTTGAGGGCTGTCAGGTTTTCTATCCAATAGAGTTGTTGAAAAGTACATTTTCATAGTTCAATTTGCTAACCCTGGCCAAAATAATGTGACACTTAAAGAGTGATATGATAAATTAATTGATTTCTCCACATCACCAGGCACAGAGATGGTTTCTTTTATGTCTATGGAGGCAAAGTGAGGTTCTGGTAACTGACAGGACTGTAAAAATATTCATCAGGTTTTTCTTCAGCAATAAGTTACTACAGAAAACAAATATCCCTGAGTCTTTTACATGGCACAAAATTATATTGTGTATTCGCTTTTTGATAAGGAATATCTGAGGTATTTAGATATGGAAAAACTATAACATTTATCATAGATAGGAAATGAGGGGCAATCATGTCTTACTCAGTGTAGATTAAAATACTCAGCTTATTTATTTAAATGCAAATTCTATTTATTTTTAAAAATCATTCTCAGTGGTTATTTTATGTTCCAAACAGGCTAGTGATTTGCCTGCAAAAGAATGATCTCAAAGAAACTTTAGGAAATACTGTGACTAATTTTGTGAACAAGTATCTCAAAATGTTTGCAAAATATCAACAGAGAGATAATATTCCTTTTTATTTATAATTATATAAAGTTGAAAAAAAAAAGGAAGTCTAAAACCCCTTAAGCTGACAGGCTGCTGAGCTATAACTGGCAGAGTGAGTACAGAGAGATTCAATGTGAAAAGTGGAAGATAATGTGCTCACACACTAATGGGCACTGAACTAGACATAGGCTCATTTTTCACATCATGTCATCTCTAAGGTTTGAATAAAAAGTAATGGCCAGAATGAGCCTGGCTCTATCTCAGACATTATCATTTGCCTTCTCAGTTTTATTTGTGTTGACTTGTACAGTCTAAAAAGATGACAGTCTCTGGGCCTCTGGATCACTCAGAGTGATAATACACAGCACATTACGCTGTTGGTGACAGGTTCTGTTCTCCTGGATGGCATATGAAAGGAACGCATCTCTTTCCGTCATTTCAAATGCTATAAACTGACAGAATAAAGAATCTTGCAGAGGGGACATCACAAACCCTGTCTGTTATGATTTTATGAGATAAACTGGAGTTTCCAGGGTATCTTGTTCAGGAAATTAGTGTCAGTCAAACTTTAGTGTTTTTTTTTTTTTTTTAAGAGATAAATAGCAGACTCTCAAAAGTAGCCTTGCCCTATTTCATATAGCAAAACCTCCAAAACCGTGTGTTCAATCCTGAGAAAAACTGGTTTTTCTCTCTTAAAAAAAAGAAAGAAAGAAAAAAAAGAAAGCTCCTGGGCTACTAAAGTGCAATAAACTATCTGCGGCTTCAAAGAGAAATAAATGTCTACATATCGACGAGATCTTTAAAGAAATCACTAGCCTGGTTGTATGAAAGAATAAATCAGTACTTTTAAATATTTTGGAAGGCTCAGTTTTTGCTGAATTGCTAACTTAATGTCCTGTTGAACTATAAACATGCCAAGACTATAATGTTTTTTTCTTGGTACATTTATTCAAGGTTTTATCTTCTTTCTCTTTATTTCAGTAACTATTACTGAATTGATTTACAGTAGTTTGAATTTAAGTGAAGACACCACAAAAATATCACCAAGGTAGATAATAATATGCAGAATTTTATTAATTTATCCTAAATGGAATAGCATATGGATTCCCTATTCTTAACGTTTTTTAAAACATTACAGTGTCATAAAAATTTACAGGTACTTGAATCATAATCTGCCAATTGTCATAGCTTTTTCCCATGTAATTTCAAGTACTTCTATTATAATAAACGTTCCTTGCATGACTTAAGTTTAAGTGATTATTTAAGTTAGACTTGCTCGTTGTACTTTTCTGTCCATTTCCATGTTTGAAACATTTTTACTGTCAAGATGAATAGAAATGAATGTCAAAGAATGTTTCATAACATACATTTATAAATGGTCCTTTTGTCAAAAAATTTTATTATCAACTCATTAAGAAATTTTAGAATTTGACCGAGTATATGGATTTTAAGTATAGGATAGGCCTGATGATGCAGGTTTTTCACCATAAGGAGTCTTTTAAAAGTTAAAGAATGTAAGTATAACACCCATAGTGTGGCTAAATAAAAGAAATGATATTTAAAAAGCAATGAGAATTTATTTCATATGTATTTCTTTTGTTTCTTTGGATGTCTTATTAATTAATTAGTACTGAGACCGCACACTACTTTGAAATATAAATCTAGGTTCCTCTTTTAAAAAGGGGAAAAAAAAACATGAAGTAGATAGCCTCTAGTTAGAAAAAGTATGACGATGTCTTTCAATAAGTTCACATGGAGCGTTGCGTAGGTATGGCTCGTCATCCCACAGCTGGATTTTCAGAATTCTCTGGAGCTTGGAAGATAGATTTGAAATTCACTGAATTTCAGATCTAGGGAATGATCAGACCACTTTAAGTACCCAGACATGTTTGATCAGACTCTCTCTCACCTTCCATTAGGGTGTTTTCATTCATACAGTTCCATATTGAGATTTACCCACCTGTCATCTACTTGACATATCAAACAATGTAGTCACTAGCTCTTGTTTGATGGAAGACATAGGGAGAGAAATAAGAGTGAAGGACTTAAAAGGGGCTTAACAGCATTAGTCTGTAGTAGGATTATCTTGTTTTTCCTTTGTAATTTTTAGAGTTGCTCACTTTTTTTTCTGACAAGCAAGCCATTTTTATGAGACCCAGCTTCAGTCTGCAAATGTTCTCCAACCTGGAGATTTTCATTTGCTCTCTTGTCTTTTTTAAAGTTAGGACTCAAATGTAGTCTGTATTCTCCTACTTACATTGTATCACACAGTTTGATGCCCTTTTTTATAGCCTACCCCTTCTCCTGTGTTCTTATGTGATTTGTCTAGTCTATTCCAGGAGGTGAAAAACAGCCTGAATTATTATTTATTGCACACACACCTCAATTTCCTCAAAACAATACTTCATATATAGTGAACACATAACTGTGGGCTGATGAACGAAAGATGGCGGAAGAACTACTTTCTTTCATGGAGCTAGCTAGCCCCTTTCAGGTGAGTTTCATTGAAAGCAAGTTTGGCTTCCCCAGATAGACCTCAACTTTGTAAGTATGCAAGAATCTGAAATGTTATTTTAATGAAATCCGTGTTGTTAACCTAGCAAACAGCAATATTTAAAAAAATAACAGTGAGTAATAGCCCACTTCATTCCTTGAATAGCTACATCTGATAAAACTCATTTATTAATGGAAAATAGAAATAAACATAAGACTCAATTATGTATACACAATACACATATTTAACGAAGAACTTCAAGTGAATATCCTTCTATATTATGTATGTGGGAAAAAATAGAATCGAAGCCCTTTAAAATTGTATACCAAGTTGGTATATGGAGATGTACATATTATAGAATACCCTTTTTCCCAGTACCATTTCCAAGTAAGTATCTGTTGTTACAGAAATGAGAATGAACTGTAGCTCCTAATAGAAGTCTGCAAATTCACAATGTTCGATATCAAGCAGGGTCATAACTGACCATCTACTAGCACAGGGACATGGAAAATGCAGTCACTTACTGAGGCTTACTGTAAAGTCATTTTTACTCTTGGAAATGGGAACCGCTGCCCAATCCCATTAGAATTCCACCTCATGTCCTTAGACTTACTTCCGCCTTTCTTTGTTCAGGTCTTATCCCTCTGTGTGGGTGTTGAACTCGCCTCCCAGAACAAGTAAGCCTCCTGCTTGTAGTCTGCCTATGGAGTCACCAGGTTAAGGGTGTATCTTCTCCATTCCTGATAAATGCCAGTTTTATCTGCCCATTTCTTTTGTGTGTCTCTCAGTGAGATAGCAGGGTTAGGACATATCACATCTTGTATTCTCCATGTCCCTTTTATTTTGGAAAGCTTTTGAGAGCTTAACATTTCCCTGTTTCTTGTTGTTCAGACCAAACCATTCCCTTCTGAATCCGTTTACTCGTGGCCTCTTGCCTCCTCCAGCAAATCCAGGCTTCCTCTTGTCATCTTCAAGGAACCCGCCCCTATCTCGCCTCTCTATCCTTGTATGTACTGCCCTAGCTGTCACTTTTATCTCTAGCCAATTTTAACCATGTAAACAGAGTAGAACCATTATAACAGTTAAGAGGAAGTCAAGTGATTTCAAAGTCAAACTAGGATTAAAAAGAGTGGAATCCAAATTTCTCCAACCTAAATTGATAATGGATATTTACTAAGACTTTAACTTACTACAAGATAAAAAACTTTGAATTCTCCAGACATGCTTGTATCTAAACAGTAATGTGTGTAAAATATACATAACATACATAAACATATATGTATGTATTGAATATTAGCTCAACCAGTTGGTCTTAACTTCCAGAGAATTTTCATTTACATTGGGTATGAATTTAAAATGACCACTAAAGTAAAATGTCCCAAGTCCCTTCCTTTTCCTCCCATGTCCTGATAGATGACTGAATCCCTTTTTATATGCAACTTACAAACTTACAAATAGTTGTCTAGCTTCAGCATAAAGCCTTTCAAGAATTTTTCTCTTAAAAAGCCCATTTCATTCTCAGTTGGTTCTATTTAAAGAAACTTTTTCCTTAACTTGAATTGAAATCTATCCCTTGGTAACATTCAATTGCTGGATTTTGTTCTTGCCTCTGGAATCATATAAATCATGGTTAAATAAATTTTCACATCCATTTTTCAAATATTTTAAAATATTTATTATGTCTCACCTAAATTTAGTAGATTAAATAAGGTTAAATAATCTCACTACTTAAACTAAGCGTTTTATCATTTCTTTGATGATCCTGCTTTGTGTTCTCTATTCCTACTCACTAAAATTTCTTTCAAAATACAGTGACCCAAACTAAGTATGATGGTCTGGCCATGTCACTCTTATAACAAAGTTAAACTAAAAGTCCAGTGCAATTTTTTACATAGGTTTTTCCTTAGACAAGCCTTCCTTATTGTGTTTTTGTAAAGTTGGACTTTTTTAGACTCTATAACAGGTGACCTTATATTAGTTGGTACCACATTACAACCATATTGGTTTATCTATTTATTTTTTGCCTGTCAATATTTTTTTAGATATTGATTATAGGTGAACTTTTTCTATATCTCATTCAGATTCATGCAACATAAATATAATTGGTATGTTGTGTCAGTACTCATCAAAGCCTTTAATAAAATAGTCTAGAAAAATTTCAAATATCATTTTTTACAAGCTTAGAAATTTATTTTGATCAAGAAGACAAACTTCAATTGATCTAACAAAACTTGAAATTTCAAAACTCCTATTTTTAACTATGATTCTAGTGAAACTTTGCTATAATACCATAATTAGATATTTAGAAATAGTAAGTTTATACATTTTCATAACTTTTGTTCATACATAATTTTAAACTTTAAAATGATTGCAAACGTTGACAAAATTTGAAACATTATCTGCTTATCTCTCCAAAGAAGTTATGCTCAAATTTTTCTAAAGAATTCTATGTGCTAGTCAGTGTTCCTAAACTTCTTCTATATGGCTCCTCTGGTACAGAGATTACCAGTTCAACAAGGTGTAAGTAACCATCAAAAAAGTCTTCTAAGAAGAAAATTGAATAATAGTTCAATTACTGGTTTGTAAGCAAGGATTTCCAGACTCATAAAACATCAGAATTTATGGTATCAAACATGTTTTTGTCTTATTTCAAGAGTACCATTCTTATTTTTCAGAAATATACTGTATTGAATCACATGACTTTTTTCCCCCTGATATAAATCTCAAAACTTGGGTGAGAAGTCCTGATTCTAAAGAAAACAAAGCCAGACATTCCATTGCGATTTACCTCCGGCTCTGGGTAAGTCACTTCATCTCCTGTCAAGTTTCCCTAACTACAGAGTCAACTAATGATATGTCACCTCTTTCAAGGGAATTTTTGAGAGTTAATGAATGCGCAGTGAGCAATTTAAGGATCAAACACACTGGGCAAAAGGCAAAATTTTTATTATAGTGGATACTCGCAGCCTTATGTAATCTGCTAGTCTAAACCATGTGCTGCTTTGGCAAATGCTCACTGAAAATAGCAGACCAGTTTGTGAGCTGGTATGCTCTCAATACAGCAGATGGACAGGCAATGAAGTAACTAGCAAAGAGACCTTGTTTCGACATCAAACATGTTTTTGTAGGGCCAGATTCCTGGGCAAAAATGTTTTAGTGATGCCGCAGCAAGTAAGGTACATGGTAGGTATCTTTTGCATTAAGCCTTCGCTAACTTTCCCCATCTCTCTAGGGAAGTTATTTCAGGCATTCACGCATTTCAGATATGGAAAAATTCATATTTGAAAATCACAATGGCTTGGATATTTTGGTTAAGAGTTTTGAAACACCAGTGAAGAATGAGGTTTAAATAATACTTATTTTTTCATGAGAAGCAACTCCAGTTTTCTGGCCCCTTGAGCAAACAGGGGAGATTTATTGCACACTCTGTCATGATATTTTTTTACTCAAAGTTTATAATCTTTTAGTGTCTCAAAGTGATGTCTTTGCACTCTTTACTAAATCAGAATATTTCAGATATTTTGACTGGCTCCTTTGAAAAGTAATACATCCACACAGTGAATTATAAAGAGTAGAAACTCATCAAAATTAATGGGAATCTCAGATAATTTTCAGTTGTCAAACGGAAGACCTTCATATTTTAGCGTTAATATTACAATTATAATCAGAGAAATCTATATGGAATCTATGTCTGCAGAGGCAAATGGATACCTTAAAATTAATAAGTACAGTCCACACTTTAAGGAAATAAATCATTAAAGTGTTTCATAGGTTGATGTGAATTTCTTTTGTTCTGTAATAAGTTTTAATATAATATTTGTTAAGGCTACAAAATTCATTGTGATTCCTAGACACATCATAAGCCTATCAGCTTCGGGAAGATTTTTGAGAATTCAATTAAGAACAAAAACTAAATAATACACACTTATCACAAAAAGGCAATCAAACAATGAAAAGTGCAAGTTTTTTTTTCTCTAGTAGCAAACCCCTAGTGCCTTTCTGAATATATAACCACTTAATAGTTTCTTTTATTTGTTCAGAAATCTCTCATGTGTCTGTTTTTAAATTTAAATTTTTATGTTTATATATTTAAAATAATATATTTTGGAAGTCTGCATATGACACGCACATCAATTTTTAATAGCTTCATATTAATTATTATATAAAAGAACTAAAATTTATTTTCAAAGTCCCTCATTAGTGGCCTTTTAAATATCTGATGAGGGTCTCATTACTGATCTTTTACTGAAATTTCTTGGCTATTGTCACATATTTATCCCCCTACGAACCCTCGTGTCATTTTGTCAAGTGCCCCCAAGTGAAAAGTCTGATGGAATTTTAATTGGTATTGGATAGAATTTATGAATTTATTTTGGAAGAATTATAATAATATAGCTTCCTATCAAAGAACATTGTTTTTCCTACTATACCTTCAAGATTATTGCTCTCTGTCATTTGTAAAATCCCTGGTATATAATGGATCATGGATTTACAATGTTTTTCACATAGATTCAGTACACGTCTGGTTAGGCATCCTCAATGACGATGATGATTATTAATGTTATTGATGTGACTATAAACAATAATTTTTTTCTTTCTCTGTATTTTAACCTGCCATTGTTTATATATAGAAATCTACTTTCTGTATTAATCGGCTAACTCTTCACTTTGCTATATTCTTTTACTGCTTGTTGATCATAGTTTATTCTCTTCAGTTTTCTTGCTTATATAGTCATACCATCTGCATAAAGTATTAAATTGTCATTCCCCTTGCAAATGTCTATGCCACTTAATTCCTTCTCTTCTCTAATTGCACTGGCTAGATTTTCCAGAATATTATTCAATAATACTGATAAAGTAAGCATCTGCTTCATTTCTATTACTTAAATAAAATGTGTTTAGTGTTAAGCTGTTAAAGTATACATCGGCTTTTGGTTTTTAATAGCCTTAGCTCTATATTATTATGTCAAAAAATAACCCATCTATTTCTAGGATAGTAAGTAATAATAGTAATAATCTTTGTGTGATCAGTTATGCATGTTTGTTTTGGGGGATAGACTGTATGGTGATGTTTCTCCTCACTCTTTGTACACATTTCCCACTCTGTTGACTTTGGACTAGGTCACGACTTGCTTTGACCAGTGATACATAGGTGCAGAAGCTTTAAGTGGCTTTGTATTGTTTTGTTCCCTTCTACCTTTCTGCCCTATGTCATTTAGAATACTCCAGATGGTTTACTCCTTAAACCTGGGTCCTTAGAGAATCCTGTCATCTAAAACCAGCTTACCATAGCCTACCAAAGCTCAGTAGAATCCAGTCATATGGTAATCCATAAAACTAATGTAAGTGAAGAGTAAGTCACTAAGTATTTGGTAGTTTTTCTGTAGATACAAATTCGGTGTTTACAAATGTCTTCGATTGTGTGATAATTAATATATCATTTTAGTATGTTTTATGAAAGGAAATGATCTTTACATGTCTGGGATGAAATCTGTCTGTCCACAGAATGTTATTTGATACATCTGCTTAATTTGATTTGATATTTTCTTTTGAAATTTGGTACCATTTGTAGTAAGTGAGATTTGTCTGTAATTGTTTTGGCTGTCTGACTTCAGTATCTTTGTCAAGTCTTACTATTGATGATATGATAGACTTTAAAAAATAATTTAGCATCTTTGGTCTAAAATTTGTGTTTTAGATTAGTTGAAGTAGCATTTGGATTTGTTTATTCACTTTTTATTTGAAAGATCTTACCAACAAAACAATACAGACTTGTTTATTTTTTATGGGTAGCTCTTTCGTAGTGTTTCAATATCATCTTTGTTTATTGGTCTATTAAAAGTTTATGTATATTTTAGTAAAAACTCATTTCGCAGATTTTCAAATTTATTTGCATAGCAGTTTATGATATACTCCCTTATAATTCTTTCCATTTTTGTTCCTACACTTAATTCCTCATCTTCATTTAAATTGTATTCATTTGGGGAGCCTGGGTGGCTCAGTGGGTTAAAGCCTCTGCCTTCAGGTCAGGTCATGATCCCAGGGTCCTGGGATCGAGCCCCGCATCAGGCTCTCTGCTCAGCGGGGAGCCTGCTTCCTCCTCTCTCTCTGCCTGCCTCTCTGCCTACTTGTGATCTCTGTCTGTCAAATAAATAAAATCTTTAAAAATAATTGTATTCATTTGCTTGGACTACTTAAATAGATCTCTGTTTTCACACTTACGAATATATTGCCTAATGCCCATGCAGTGGCCAAGAAGACACTTTTAAAATAGAAATTACAGTAACTCATTCTCCTGATTAATCATTGCCAGATGATTCCCATTAAAATGTCATTTCATATCACCTTGTAAACACTCTTATTCTTTCCATTAGTACTGACTTACTTGCTAGTTTTAAAAACATCTTGTCCCTGCCTGAGGTCTCTAAATTAGCTCTTTCTTTAGTCTAGAACATTCTTCCTCTACAGCATACCATATTTTGTAATGTGCCTCTACATTCTGAGTTCTCATTATAGGTTGTTTTATTATCTACTTTTTAGAACTTATGACCATCAAAAGAATATTTTATTCATTTATTTTTGGCCTGATATATTTTTGCTAATATGCATCCTCTGTGTATTATTAACTTTTGTGACTGATGTACTTAGAACAATACCCATAATTGAATTAATAAGTTGTATGTTCTCTTGGTTTCATTTAATAAATTTGAAATAATTCATTATTAATATTGTAACTCTTGCTTTATTTGTTTTAGAATTTGAGTACTATCTTTTTCTTCTCCTGTACTTTATACCATGTTATCATTTTGTTTTAGATGTCTCCTGTCTATAGCACATAGTTGGCTATAGTTCCAACCTTTTTTAGAATTGGAGGAGAATATAAGTTTCTTGACTTTTTTCCTATCTTTTGTTATGTAAATTATCTTGTTTTCACTATACTTACATCTAGTTATCTTTTTTAAAATTACATATTTGTATCAGTTTTGTATTGGGTGGTTGCAAACAAGAGATCACCCAGTATTTTGTGTAGTGAATAACTTTCATAAAAATTTAAGCACCATAAAGAAAAATTACCCAAAAAACCCAAGAAAGACCTTCTATTATAAGAATAGGTATCAGTGTTCCATGGTTCTGGGTTTTAGGAGTATCAGGTTTGAGGATTATTTTGAACTGAATAATAGGAAAAAAACTTATTGGATAAAGTGTTAGAATTGCAAAGTAAAATCTAATGTGCTTTTCAATGCAGAGGTGAGAAATGAGGACATGATTTAAAATTAAAGAAATCGGCTTTTACTAGATTCTGTAGTATGACCAAGAATGAAATTAGCTCAATTGGATAGAAAGCTATCATCTGTCTCAGGAATAGGATCATGAGTCTGTACCTACACATACTGGACTATTACCACTGGGACTTCCACAAAAGACAATAAATTTCAAAAGACTGTACTCTGAGGAAAAGCATAGACAAGAAAAAATATTCATCCCTCAGGATGAAAACAAAATTAAATAAAATCTTAATTGAAAAGTTAACCATCAGAGGCGCCTGGGTGGCTCAGTGGGTTAAGCCTATGCCTTCGGCTCAGGTCATGATCTCAGGGTCCTAGGATTGAGCCCCGCATCGGGCTCTCTGCTCAGCAGGGAGCCTGCTTCCCTCTTCTCTCTCTCAGCCTGACTCTCTGCCTACTTGTGATCTCTCTCTGTCAAATAAATAAATAAAATCTTTAAAAAAAAGAAAAGTTAACCATCAGATTAGATATAGTTAAATAGAGAATTAGCAAAATGAAATAATTTGAATTTTTTTAAATATTGCATAGAGTAAAAGAGATGAAATATGAAATACAAAGGAGGTTAAGATAAAGGCTAGGCACAATGAATAACCTCTAAATAACTGTGCAGTGTTCTAAAGGAGAAAGAATACAAGTGATTGTATTTAAAGAGATAATGGCTGAATATTTCCCAGCATGAATTCTCAGAGGCAGAATACAGTGGGGTGCCTGGCTAGTTCATTTGATGGAGCATGTGACCCTTAACCTTGGGGTTGTAAATTCGAGCCTCATGTTGGATGTAGAGATTAATTTAAAAAATATTTTTAAAAAAACTAGTAGAATACAGAATAAATCCTTAACAAGATAATTAAAAATATTATAGCAAAGTTCACTAAAAAAAGGAGGAGACTGTCTTCATGCAACCAGAGATTATAAATAGGATTACCTGGAAAAGAATGATACTTAGGATTATAGGTAAATTTTCAAGACAAAATAGAAGCCATAAATGAATGGCGAGGAGAGTGGTGGGATGGTGGGAGATAACTTTAAAGAATGAATGGTTGCCTGGATGACTCAGTTGCTTAAGCCTCTGCCTTCTGCCTTCAGCTCAGGCTAAGATCCTGGCATCAAGCCCCAAGTCCAACTACCTGCTAAGGCAAGATTATACTTTAGATAATATAATTTATATGTGTAAGTGAGTAAGAGGAAAAACAGCACACAGAAAAACCAAAAAATAGAACATGACAATATAAAATAAAACATATGTTATTTGAAAAGGAATTCAATTTAATTTTAAGAAATGATTTTCTTTCTCCGATTGCTAAGCAGGAAGCTTTCTTCTCCCTCTCCCACTGCCTGCTGCTCTCCCTGCTTGTGCTCTCTCTTTCTCTGTCAAATGAATAAATAAAATCTTTTAAAAAAATGGAGTGGAGAGAAAATATTTGCTATGCTTCAGTTTCATATATATTTAGGTTATAATTTAGAGAGAGAATGGAAAAGAGACATTTTCAGAAAATGAGACAGGGAAGGCTGAATGACCAGAAAATAAATTAAGAGAATAAAAGAATGAGACATATAATGCAAAGATGGACAATAAAAACTGATAAGTGTGTGGGCAAATCAGAATAATGTCTGACAGTACAAAATAAATAGTTATTTTACAACTACATTTACAATAATAATATTATTGTAACAGTAATGATAGTTTTATTGACTAACGAATACTGAATATCATGTAGAATGTAAACAGTTTTTGGATTTGGGGATTTAAAAATTCAGGATTTTGTGAAAATGAGAAAAATAATTACTATCACTTGACTTGGCTGTATATATATATTAAAATTTTAGTGATTAATACCCAGAGGAGGGAAATAAAATGACTAATTTCCATAGTAGTAATGGAATAGAGAAAACTTGGCCAATCTATAGAGATAAAAGTCACCAAAATATAGGGGAAAGGAAAGCAAATGAAGGTAAATAGAAAGTGAAAAAAAAAATGTGGTAGTAAAAATCAGTAAACATAACAAATATAAATGCACTGGCCACTGTATTTAAAAGATAAAGTTCCTTTAAAAATAATAACCCAACTTAATCTAAATAAGCCTGATATACCTCCAATAATATAAAAGTAAATATATCTATAGAGCTAACATACAGATCTAAAATGGTTATCTAAAAATAAAATAGGAGGAATATAACAAAAAACACTCTGAATTTTTGTTTCACTTAATAAACTGCAAATAAATAGAAGCGCTAATTGGCATAATTATCAGGATAAATGGACAAATCCACCACTAGATTTTAGATACATATTTCAGTTATTAATAAATTAAGCAGAAAATAATACAAGTAAGAAATTACTTGAAAAAATATACATTCTTATGGATATATATAATCCTACTATCATTTAGAGAATTTGCATTTTTATCATTATATACTTAAGAAAATTGAACACATACTAGGCCACAACAAAAATCCTAACAGCAACAACAACAACAACAACAAAGTTCTAGGGGAGTAATTGTTGCATAGGAGGTGTTCTCTAACCTGGAAGGAACTAAGGTATAGATAAATAAGAAAAAGTCAACCTCCCAAACCTATTTAATAACTTACTTTTGGTAGCTGGTGGGTCATATGAGAAATTATAATAAAAACTAGAGATATTTAGAATTGTACAATACTGCAAATGTTAAATTTGTGGAAAGATGCTGAAGTGATACCTAAAGAAAAATTTGAAGTTTTAAAATTTATATAAGAAAAAAATGTGAAAACCTAGAGACTTCCTAAAAATTATAACTTCACCAAAACTCCTGAACATAAAACAATACCTTTGTGTGTCTCTATCTACAAATCTGTACCTTGCCCTTCTCTCAAAAAATAGACACGTTTCTAGATGATTTTGTAGGAATGTTGTATATCATATTTAAGCAACATAAAGACCAATATTATAAAAATTCTTCTAGAGAAGAGAAAAGTTTAGTGCTTACCATATCATTTTATAAGGGTGATATACATTTTATATTAAACAATGCAAGATGTATAGGAGAAACTAGAATTAAAACCAATCATATTTATGACCATAGATGAACACATCGCTTTTTAAAGAAAACCAACAAACCGGAATGTTCAAGGTTGGTTTAACACCAAAACATATCCATTTAGGTATTACATTAAAAGATAAAGTAGGAAGAAGAATAGTAAGAAAATTTCAATACATGAAGGAAAAACTAAAAGTAAGATGAATTCCATATTGTATCACTAGAAATGGAAAAAAAATATTTTCCTTGATAAAGGTTATTTACCACAAACTTTCACAAAATTATTTTTCAAAGTGAATACAATAGTTGCCTCTAAATCTGTATACAAGGTAAGGGTGGCTTCTCTCACACTTCTGTTCAATAATGAACTAGATATTCTAAATATTAATACGTAAAAGTAAAACATAGTTATAATTTAAAGAAGAAAAGAAAAGGATACTTTTCAAACAAGGAATTATCTTCCAAAAATTCCCGGCAAATCTATAGAAATATTAGTGGATACAATATGTTATTCTAAATCAAGACTATATTTTATGCCAGCAAAGCATTATTAAGACATATGCATATAGTTTAATATAAAGATAATACTAGAAAAGTACTAAAAATTATAGAATACCTAAGATTACATCTACATCAGTAAATAGTATAAAATGTAGATATAGAGGATGAGATGTAAGTAAATATTCATGTTGATAAGTAGGGAGACAATATATATTGCAAACTCTTCTGTATTTGACTGCAATTTCAAACAAAATTGCAAAGATTATTCTACATATCCTCTTAAACTGATCCTTAAATATGTGAAAGAAGGGCCTAGAATAGGTGTGATAATTTTAAACAAGAGGGACAGTATTGGGATTGTTCTATAATTAAGAAGAATAAGTACAATGTTAGTATGATTCAGGTGATTCAGCATTGACAAAAAAAATGGACAAATAAACAAACATTATTTTACTTATTTTTATTTGGTTTCATATACCCTATAAATGAGCTACTTTCAATGTGCAAACTAACTTAAATTTGTAAATGAGACCCACCTATATGTGGAAATTAGATGAAAATAAGAACATTAAAAATCAATAGGAAAGATAAATTATTAAATTTTCCAAGACAAAATTGCTTACTTCTAACCCCTCAAAAGAGGAAAGAAAAAAATATTCTTATCTTGAGACATTCACAAAAATAAATTCCAGATGGACTAACCACTTAAGATATAAAACATGCTTACAAAAGCAAACATGAAAAACTGAAAAAGAAGAGAAAAATACAAGCCACAAGTAGAAATATGTGTAACATATGTGACTTTCAAAGTATTAGTCTTATAAAGACTGAATACTTACAATAAGAAAGAAAGAAAGACCCTATTAAAATAAGTGGTTAGGTTTGAATAGGAAATTCACAGAAGTTGAAAACCAAATGGCCAGGTAATATATAAGAAGACATTTAATTTGGTTATTAATCAAGAAAACACTAATTAAATCACAATTAACTATTATTTCAGACCAGTTAGGTTAGCAACATTTAAAAGAATCCAGAAAGAGAAAGAAATGAATTCTCTCATACAATTTTTAAGAAAAGAAAAAAAAAAGAAAAGAAAAAATACCATTGGAGGTAGTGGGTGACAGCTTTACTGTCACTAAGAATTTTCATGGGACACGCTCCCTATGGACCCTAATCCCCTATCAGTGCTTAGCTTCTACTTTCTTTTGTTCTTTGTCAAATGAATGATGGCTCTCTTTCTAGTTGCTCACGGATTACCTAATCCTTGTTCTGTTTGAACATTACGACAAACTGTTCTCATGCTGAAAAATAACACATGACATTGACAGTGTGGCTTTAAATTCATAATTATGGAATAACTTCTGAAGCTAATGTCTATTGTTTACATTCAAGATTTAATTGATCAATCAGGCATTTACCAACAAAGGAGTTCATTTATAGGGTATATGAAAATAAGTGGAAATTTTAAAAATGACATCAATTTCTCCAAACCATTTCCCCATTCCCCTTCAAATAGCCCCAATTTATTTAAAGATTACATTTTAGGAGCACCTGGTTGGCTCAGTTGTTAAGCATCTGCCTTCGGCTCAGGTCAGGATCCCGGGGTCCTGGGATCAAACCCAGTGTCAGGATCCCTGCTCAGCGAGGAGCATGCTTCTCCCTCTCCCACTCCCTCTGTTTGTGTTCCTTTTCTCACTGTGTCTCTCTCTGTCAAATAAATAAATACAATCTTTAAAAAAATAAAGATTACATTTTGATAAGATATACTTTTTCTTAAAAAAACCCTTGAAAGACAATTTACATAAAATAAAACACACCATTTTTTAAATTAATTTTTAAAATTTTTTTAAATTTTTTATTTTTTATAAACATATAATATATTTTTATCCCCAGGGGTATAGGTCTGTGAATCGCCAGGTTTACACACTTCACAGCACTCACCATAGCACATACCCTCCCCAATGTCCATAACCCCACCACCCTTTCCCGACCCCCCTCCCCCCAGCAACCCTCAGCCTGTTTTGTGAGATTGAGTCTCTTATGGTTTGTCTCCCTCCCGATCCGATCTTCTCTCATTTTTTCTTTTCCTACCCCCCAAACCCCCTACATTGCATCTCCACTTCCTCATATCAGGGAGATCATATGATAGTTGTCTTTCTCCGACTGACTTATTTCACTAAGCATAATACCCTCTAGTTCCATCCACATCGTCGCAAATGGCAAGATTTCATTTCTTTTGATGGCTGCATAGTATTCCATTGTGTGTGTGTGTGTGTGTGTGTGTGTGTGTGTGTGTGCGTGCGTGTGTACCCCATCTTCTTTATCCATTCATCTATTGATGGACATCTAGGTTCTTTCCATAGTTTGGATATTGTGGACATTGCTGCTATATAAAATACACCATTTTAAGTATAAAATTTTGTAAATGTTGCCAAATATATTTTCTTTTGTAACCATAGCCACAATCAGGATATAAAATATCTTAATTACCCTTGAAAAGTTTCCTCTAGCATGTAGGCAATCAACTCTTCCCCAAACCCTCCATCATCCTCCATTCCAGGAGATATCTGATCTATTTTCTTTTAATTGAGTAGATTTGTTTCTTCCAGACTTTTATATACATAGAGTATCACACTGTATATATGTTATCTTTTGTGATTAGCATAATGTTTTTGAGATAAATCCATATTACTTTTTAGGCCAACTAGTATTATGTGGCTATGCAGAATTCTCATAAACTCCATATCCAATTTGCCTTATTGTTAATTTCTTGTTTTAGTTTGATATATTTATCACTATTAGGGAACCAATATAAATATACTATTACTAATATAAAGTCCTTACATTATGCATATTTCTTTCATTTTTCCTAATTTTTTTTTTCTGTGTCAAGTGTCAATTCATGACACTACGTCCCATTTGCTGATGTCTCCTTTGGCTCCTCTAGGCTGTGATAGTTTCTCAGACTCCTCTTATTTTTGATGGTCTTTATAGTTTTGAGGCTGTTGGTCAGGTATTTTGTAGAATACCTCTCAGTTGGGATTTGTCCGATGTTCCTTTCATGATTAGGAAAAGGTTATGGGTCTTTGGGAAGAAGATCACAAGAATAAAATGCCATATTCATCACACATATCACGGATACTTACTGTCAACTGTAGATATTAACCTTGATCACCTGACTAATCCATTCCTTTTTATTGCTAAATAGCATTCCATTGTATGGATACAGTAATTTGTATACCTATTCATCTATTGAAAGACGTTAAGGTTGTTTACAGCATTAAAGATTATGCATAGTGTTACTATAAATAAAACTTCTGCACAGGTTTTTTAAAAAACATAAATTTCCCTTTCTCTAGGGTAAATGCCCAGTAAAAGGACTGTTGAGTCATAAGGTAAGAGTAGATTTAACTCTGTAAGAACCTGCCAAACTGTTTTCCACGTGTACATTTGGCATTTCCATCAGCAATGAATGAGAGTTGCTGTTCCATATTATTTGCTCTTTTCAGTATTTTTTGAAGGAATATTTTAGCCATTCAACCAGGTGTGTAGTGCTAACTCATTATGGTTTTTATTTACATTTTCCAGATGGCAAATGATGCTGTAAAACTTTTCATGTCTTTCTTGCCATCTGTACATCTTCTTTGGTGAAGTGTCTATTTTAGTCATTTGTCCAGTTTTTAAAGTTGATTATTTATTTTCTTACTGTTTTGAGAGTTTGTCACATATTCTGGATATAAGTCCTTTGTCATATATGTGTTTTCCAAAAAAAATCCATTTTTTTTTTCTTTTATGGATCATTCTTTTAATCTCATGTCTAGGAACTCTTTAGCAAGCCCTAGTTCTCAAAAATATTTTCTTATAATTTCCTCTAAAAGTTACATAGTTTTACATTTACACTTAAATCTGTGATTATGAGTTAATTTTTTGTATAAGATGTGAGGTTTAATTTCAAAGTCTTTTTTATTTTGTTCTTTTTTTTTGGCTATGGATATTGAATTTCTCCTACCACTCTTTATTGAAAAGATTATTTTTCTTTCATTGAATTGATTTTACACCTTTGTCAAATGTCAGCTGTCTGTATTTGTGTGGTATTATTCTGGGCTCTTTATTCCGTCCTACTGATTTGTATGTTGATCTTTCTGCCAATACCACACAATATTATGTACTATAGCTACATAAGAAGTTTTGAAATCAGGTATAGTGATTCCTCTCTTCTTATTCTTCTGTTTCAAAATTCGCTTACCTATTTTAATTATTTTGTCATATAAATTTTATATACTATTCATTTTTTAACAAGAATAGTCAAATTTAATAGGCATACATACAGGGAATCCACATAAGCATGAAATTCTGAAGACAATGGCCATATAGATTTTAGAGTAATCTTATTTATTACAAACTATCTTGCTAGGATTTTTATAAGGATTGTGTTAAACTTTTATGTGAATATTCAGATCACTGGGCTTTTGCTTAGTTTAGTTTTCAAATTCATGAACACATTATGTCTCTCCATTTACTTAGATCTTCTTTGGTTTATTTTATGAGTGTTCTGTAGATTTAGCATGCAGTTCCTGTAAGTGTTTTGTTAGATTTGTAGTGTGTTTTTCATGATTTTAGAGCTCCAGTAAATATTTTTTTAAAAGTTTCCAGTTTTCATTATTACTATATAGAAATACAACTGCTTTTTTTGTCATTGACCAAGTATCTTGTGAATTTGATGAACTCTTTCATTAGTTCTACAATTTTTCTTGTAGATTCCTTGAGATTTGACATGTAGACAATCATGTTCATACAAATGGGGGAGTTTTATTTCTTCCTTTCCAATTTGTACGTACTTTATTTCTTTTCTTTGCCATATTAAGTTGACTAGATCTAATAAGATGTTGGATAGAAACTATGAGAGTGGACATCCTTGCCCTATCTTTTATCTTGAGAATAAATCATTTAGTCTTTCATTGTTAATTATGATATCAGCTGTAGGGTTTTTTCCTCTAGATTTTCTTTTATCATATTGAGGAAGTTTCCTTCTAGTTCTTGTTTACTAAGGTTTTTATCATAAATTGGTTTTGAATTTCGTCCAGTGCTTTTTCTGTACCAATTGATATAATCATGAGGATTATAATCAACTAAATTGATCAATTTATAAATATTGAATATTGCATTCCTGGGATAAGCTCTACTAAGTCATGATGTGTTGCTTTTTAGTTGTTAGATTTGATCTGGTAATACTCTGTTGAGGAATTTTATGTCTATCTTTATGGGAATATTGGTATATAGTTTTCTTTGTATTGTGTTCATCTGATTTTTATTCCAGGGTACTTCTGGCTTCATAAAGTTGGATGATAATTATTCTCTCCTCTTTTATATTCTGGAAGATATTGTGCAAAATTGTTTTCTATTTGTTCTTTAAATGTTTGTTGGAATTCATCAGTAAAACATGTGGGCCTGAAGATTTCTTTACTGGAATGTTCTTTTAACTAAATTTAATTCAATTTCTTTAATAGTATAGGACTATTTAGGGTATCTATTTCATCTTGGATGAGTTTCATAATTTGGGCTTTTCAAGGAATTGTTCTATTTTATCTAAGTTTTGAGCTTATGTCCATAGAGTTTTTCATAGTATTCCTTTATTATTTTAATATCTGCAGGGTTGTTAATAATATATTTTTATTCTACTAAAGACATACTTAGTAATGCAATTGCTTGATCAGACTTGTGTATATTTAAATGTATGAAAAAACTTGCTAAAACGGTTTTTCCAAGTAGTTATGCCATTTACATTCCCATGAAAATTTATAAAACTTCTGCCTGTTTTAGTTCCTATTTTTTAAAGATCTTATGTATTTATTTGAGATAAAGAATCAGAGCATGAGAGGGGAGAGGTCAGAGGGAGAAGCAGGCCACCCACTGAGCTGGGAGCCCCATGTGGGACTTGATCCCGGGACTCCAGGATTATGACATGAGCCAAAGGCAATTGCTTAACCAACTGAGCCTCTCAGGCACCCTCTTTTAGTTCCTTCTAACTCTTGTCTTTGTTTTTACTTTTAATTTTAGCCAAGTAGTTTCCAAACTGTACTATTTTGCATTCCAACAAGCAATGTATCAATTTCATATCTTTGTCAACACTTGGTATTTCAACCTTCTAAATTTTAGCCCAGACCTTCTATAATAGATGTATAGTAGCATCTCATCATATTTTCAATTTGAATTTTTCTGGAGAATATTAATGTCAAGAATCATTTCATTTGATTTTTGGGCTTTTTGATTTTTATGCATGTTTGCATGACGTGTCTATTAAGTGTCTAACGTCTTCAACTGATTAGTTTGTATTTGTATTGTTGAGTTGTAAAGGTTTCTTTTTTTACATGTTCTAAGTAATTCTTTAGCACTTCCATTGCAGTTATTTTCTGTCAACCTCCTTTTGATTTTCACAACATTGTTCTTTAAAGAACAAGTGTTATTAATTTTGAAAAAGTCCATTTTCATATTATTTTGACATTTAGTTTCAAATATTTTCATATTTAGTGTCAAAAATGTCTTTTACTATCCTTTTACCTGTGAAAATATTTTCTATCATCCCACACACTACACTGAAGATAAAAATCTTAATACAATTTTGTTTTGCTTAACTTTGATCCTTATACATCCCTGATCAATACCCATATTGCTATAGTTTAGAATAATGATTTTAGACTTTTATTAAAGTAAATACTTAATAGTGTAAATATTTATTTATATTTAACCTTGTGTTTAATTGAGGTTGCTCATTGGTGCTTCTTGTAACATGCCTTTTTCAACCTGGATCCTTTTTTCTTCTTTTTTTCTTCTTTCTTTTCTTTTCTAGTTCCTGAAATACATTTTCTACTAACATCTGTAACAGGTTAACTCCCTTAGTTGTATGACTAAAAACCTCTCTATTTTGTCTTAGTTTTTATACGGTTATAGGGCTAGAAAAAGTACTGTAGATTTAAAGTAATTTCCTTTTTTGCTGAGAATTCTGAGGCCAAATTTATTCTCATTCTGTTAAGCTGAGTATGAACTATAAAAACATTGTGGCTTAAAAAAATAAAAAGATATGATGTTTCTTAGTGAAATATTTAATTGTATTAGTTTTGTGAGAAAAAGTCCCAACCAATCTTCTTCTCTCCACCCCTCTCATTTTACTAATTCTGTTGTCTTATTTTGGACCTACTCTTAGATGTGTATTGTAACTTCTGAATATATCCTCTACATTTCTCAGTTTAAATTTCATATTTTTCATATTTTACATCTCCTTCCATCTTTTTCTTATGTTGCTCAGGCAGATTTTCTTGTCCCCTTACCTATATCCATTCCGTTATCAAGAGTTCACATCATGCAAAATTTTTATTTCAATAGAAATATTGTTTCACTTACAAAATCTCTCATTGTCTTATAATCACCTGGTCTTATTTGATGTATATGCTTTTTAAATATTAACTAAACTCACAATTTTTTTTTTCAGATTTCTCAATCATTTGTGTTTCCTTGGCTACTAATTTCACTTAATACCAGGTATTATACAACATCAGATGTTTGGTGATGTTTCTGTCATGTAAAAATTCCACGTTTGATGATAACTGTATAAACTCTACAGAAGATGTTGTATTGGGATCCTCTATAGCAATGGGGGCCATAGTACCCTCTCCAAGTGGCTGAGACAGTTGTCCTTGTTTCCTATAGGTGGCTACAGACTTATTTTTTTTTTTAAGATTTTATTTATTTGTCAGAGAGAGAGGGAGAGAGAGCGAGCACAGGCAGACAGAATGACAGGCAGAGGCAGAGGGAGAAGCAAGCTCTCCGCCGAGCAAGGAGCCCGATGTGGGACTCGATCCCAGGACGCTGGGATCATGACCTGAGCCGAAGGCAGCTGCTTAACCAACTGAGCCACCCAGACGCCCCCAGACTTATTTTTAATACAGTACATTTTAATTCCTGAAGTGTTTAGCTCCCAAGACCATCAGGCACTATGCTTCACCATTTTCGCAGAGCAGTAGCTAAAAGTACTTCTAAGAAAAGCCTCAAATCATGACTATGGCCTTGGCTTTCTACTTTGGTTTTGCTTTTGCTCATTCTTCTCAAACAAAGCATCAGAGAATCATTCCAGACATAATGTTGCTTCTTGGTGTTCAGAAATTAATTTATTTACTTATTTATTTTTCTATAATGTTAGAGTTTGTGGGGTATTGGAAGTAAAAACTGCCTTGAATTTCTATATAAGAAAATGTGAAGTATTAATTTCTTACAAGGAAAAACCCATCATGTAAGGACAATTCTCTCCTTATATGCTGTTGACATATTTATTAAAGTAGAATTTTAAGTACACTGTATTTTATATGTCTATCTCCCATAGTAGACTATAAATACTTTGAAGTCAGTGACTGTATATTAAACATAGTATGCTACAAAATATCTATTCTCCTCTACTCTACTAACCAAATTTCAATTTATTTTGGAGTGCATGTGTACCAGATAAAAGTACATTTCCTACTTACTTTGCAGCTAGACGCAGACATTGGACACAGTTCTGGCCACTGAGATAGAAACGCAATTCAGTGGGTATGGTTTCTGGTTATTGGGGGCTGATTCAGCTGGCATGTGTACCCCTTTGCTTTTTGCCCTTCTTATCTGGAATGTGGACATGCTGTCTACAGTTCTAACATCCTTACTGCCTTCATATTGATGGAAGAAAGAGTTCATTATTCTCATGGCCATGAAATAAAACCACTATCCTCTAGTATAATTGTGTCAACCAATTCTTATATTCATACTTAAAATAAGATGTCTATAAATGCATCATTATAAGATGATTCATATAAACCTAAGTTTCTGAAAAAATAACTGTCTATAGAAATGCAACTATCTTGATTGGCTTATTCTATGCAACATGTATCCCTGGACATGGAACTTATTTCTTCCAAACTAAATGGCTGACATAAAATGGGGAAACAGTAAAATGGATGTTAAGGAATAATGCACAATGTGGAACTTATAGTTTATATTTTTAATTACCCATCATACCTATAAATCCCTTCCCTTACACGTTTTAAAAATTTCATGCTCATCTATCAACTCACCCTATCGGAAAATAATCTAATCTTCAGTTCATGTAACCTATTCCATATCTTCCCTGAAGAATACCCTTAGGCATCACTTTTCCCACAACACTTTCCTTAGGCTCCTCTCTCTCTATGCCAGGTTATCTGCCCTGTTCTGTGTTCTAACTCAACTTTACCTCTTTTATTTTACTTATCTCACTTGATAGCAATTACCATATTATTTGTCTGGTTGTCCCAAATAAAAGATCCATCTTTTTCTTTCTAGAGCATGCTATATTCATTTTTGTATACTTATATTAATTCAATTTTTGGATTGTATTGGATATTCAATAATTATTTGTTGAATTGTAAGAAATTCTATTGAGTCTATCTTGGTTTATGTTTTATTTGAACCTTTGTATTATTGGAATATCAGAAAAAGGAGTGGGGACTTACTATAGTTGTTTCAAGTTTAAAAGGTTCTTTGTCTTTATAATATTTAATAATCAGTGTGTCACTGTCAATATGTTAATTGCTATAAGCGTAGAATGACCATAAAAATACCCAAAGAAATTTAAAATATAGCTATATTCTGAAAAACAGTAAGGGACAAATTTTGGGTTTAAAAATAATCCAACTATTAAGATAACTTGCTCAAGTGTGCATATGTGCCTCTCTCTCTCACTCAACCTGCACACACACTCAATGAAATGTCAGCATTTATTTCCTTAGAATGATTAGTTAGATTGTGATGATGCTACACAAACACAATTATGAGATACGATAGCAGCATAGCATGCCAACTCCACTCATTTTCAGTGTTTTCACAATTCTACCATTTTTAAAAAAGTAGTTCCCATAATTATTTTATTAAAAAAAAAGAACAAGAGTAATTAAGGCCTAGCAATATATCACTCTTAAAATTTTTAAATAAGAGAACAAACACACTCAAAACACAAAATATTATTTTTTTCTGAAAACAAGAGCATTTTATTTTCTAATTAGAAGTCATGAATTTAAATGAATGTGGAAACATTCAATTTAGAAAGATAAGAGCATAATGATGAAGTAACTTCAATTTAGGGAAAAAAAACAAAAACAAAAAACAAATGTAGCTACAGACACAGCATACACCTCATTGATTTTTAAACAGCAACAACAGCCATAAATATATTTTTAAAGTTCTGCCTATACATCTCTCTCTATGGCTACAAATCATGTTCAGGTTAAATGAAAATGTTCCCAATTGAAGTGTACCGTTATCTATTCTATCCTTTATCAGCCTCACATGTACCGTTCTAAGGTAAACATGTAATCGTACACTTGGAAATTTTGATTTTGAATCTTGACAGCACATTTCCAAAGGTATAACATCTTAATCAAATTTAAAAATAAAACATCCCAGTGCCGAGCTTGGTTGTAAACCTAAAATTATATAACATACATGTTTTTATGCTTTGTCAATTACATTTGAAATAGGGGACTGTTTGTTTCAGCCCTTCTAAAAATGAGACGAGGATGAGAAAACAACCTATTTCCTTATTAGGTTCAGAAGTCAAAGGACTCAGCCAGGAGCCGCAGGCTTCAAGAGCATAGAAGATTAAGACATATATTGGATTCATGATGGAGGGCAGAAAGTTCATTTTCAAAATAAAACAGAATTTTATTCATATTCCTTTTAAAATTCAGATTGCCATTTGCCAGCTGACCTGTGACACGGCAGCAGTGTATTACATTTTCAATGAGCAGTCTGTCTGGAGCTGCTAGTGGGAGAAACTGCTTCCTGGTTTCTCGGTTTGTATTTTTCTAACTAAGATATTGTTGTCAGAATTTTAGATGGTGCAAACAGGGGCAAGGTAACATATTTATTTTTAATAAGGAGGAGATGTAGAATAGTATTGTCAGCAGCATTATGCATAGATAATCCTATAAAAAATCATAACAGCTCAGGTAAAATGTGTATATGGGACGGTCAAAGATGGGGACGCCAGCATCTCAATGAGAAATAAGGGCAGGCCAAAAAAATGCATCTTTATTTAAAAAATAAATACATGTGAATGCCTTTTTAAACAAGTTTTGGTGGAGTGCAAGTCAAGCCAAGGTTTTCGATAGTCAGGGACTAGATTTATCCAGCTCACCATCTGTCAAAATTATATTATAGATGACACATATGCATAGATACAAGACCACTGATTTTCATATATATTAAAACCTGAAACTACTGCAGGATATGAAAACCTACAAACTGTTAAGCCAAAAGGCTTACATCTGGAACTTTTTTTTCCCCCACATTGTTTTAATTCTATTTTCTTCCTGACCTGCATTCAGGAGAAATGAACATATAGTCAATGGAAATCATAAAAATTAAATCTCATTTAGAAAATATCAAAATGGAAACTTTCAGAAAAAATGAAAATCAGAGAAAGGATATACCCTTCCTTTATTTTTGGAGCTGCTCTTGTGGGTGAATAGATCCAGTGCATATTCTAAAATATAAGACAGTGGTTTTAAGATGAAAGGAGAATAATTTTTAATGTTGAATAGAAAAAGGTGGTATTTGTAAAAACAGGAAACTAGCAATAATGATAAGACATGTGACTAGGTCAGTTAACTTGAACCAGGACACTGCTGTCCATCTTTCACCCTTGAGAATATGCTTTGTGATAAGAGTTACTTGTGTGTTATTTTTGTTAATCTCTCACATGAGAAACAAAGGGGGAAAACAGCAATTTTAACTATTTGATTTAGTACCACACTTTTCAAATGGAATCAGATAGAGGAACAGAGCATCCTTCACCTCATATTTACTTTGCACAAATCATGTTTATAGATTTTTCTCACATATTAGTAAGAATAATATGTTTACCAAGTAGGAAGCATTGGCTTTAGTTCATTTGCTGCTGCAATTAAATAAATGATTGGTTTGTAAGAAGAGCTCTGAAAGCTGTCTTTCCTCCATAGTTGATATTGTGAAATCATCTCTTGCCATGATACAGTTTTTTAAAAAATCCTCCTATTTAACTATATAATTAATTCTCTCTTTTTATCAATAATAACAAACTTTCCATATTATCCAAATCAGTGCCAATACCCATTTTTATTTAAATAAATATTTCCAGGTAAAAACCTTGATAATTTGTTGTGTTTAAAAAAAAAAAAAAAAGACAGCAGAAGTAGATTGAAAGGCACTGGATTTCACTTCAAGAACAGCTGTTTTAAAAGCAGATCATTTCTATTATAATTTAAAATTCATGGTAGGAAAGGAAAACTGGATATCCTTCTCAGACTCTTCCCGAATGTGTTTGCTTACTTTTTCACTGTAGTTTAATTTCTATAAATCTCAACTTATGATCCGTGAGCTATCAAAACCCATCTAACTTCTTAATGGATAACTTACAAATAAAACTTATCCTTTTTTTTTTTTTGTAGTTTTCAAATTCAAATTAGACAAACACATTGTCTTTCCATGAAATGTTTTAATGCCATTGATTTTAAACATTTGGCTTTTGTGTGTAGTTTTGTAGCCAATGAGAAAACTAGAGAAATCATGCTATTATAAGCTTTGCTTTTTTTTAATTATGAAAACACATTTTTTAAATGCACACAATTTCCATAATATTCAAAACAAGAGGAAAATCTTTTCATTTTCCTAAGAGGAAAGGAGGAAACGAAGGAAGAAAAAAAAAAAGAGAGACTCCTCAAATAAATTCTAAATGCAACAGAACTAGTTTTGGATAATTCGATTTGCATGTGCCATATGTCAAATCATACACTCCTCTTCCTCCAAACACACACCTCAAATACTACCAAAAGCTTGCAAATCCTGATATTCTGGCTCTGTCTATGCCACATATCACACCAGCCTGCCTAGACTGAGTGCCATAGAACAAGTTTCATTGGATAGCATGAAATATCACTGTCAAAATTGATGAAATTAGTATCTTTGGAGGTATAACGTGCTTGGCATAGGTCACTGGGCATGTTTTCCAGTAGCTCACACAGCACCAAACAAAATTTTGAGTTTCTTCCTCTCGACTAACATTAAATTGATGTATTTTGAATTATTGGAAAAAAAAAAAGTTTCAAGCCAGCGACATAACCAGTTGAATCCCAAACAGGAAATAGGTAAGCAAATTTAGCAATACAATGGGATTGAGATTGCTTCTTCACTGAGCTAATTCTCCCAGAATCCACCGTTCATCTCATCATTCCTTATAAAATACAGAATCCTTAATTGGTCTCTGCTTCTCCAACATGTTTTTAATGAAAACGCAGCACATAACTCTTAGTTTGTTGGCTGCCAGAGCCCAATTTACAAAAGTGGAAGTGCGAGATAAGAAAAGTACATCTGCAGAGCAGGCTGCGCAATGAATCACACGATGCCAGAGTTGAGTAGAATATAATTGAGTCCAACATCTCTGAGCACTTTCACCATAATTAATGATAATCTGTAACAGAGGAATCTGAGATTCCAGTTCAGAGAACTGTTTAATTAGGCCAAGTAATGAAAGCAGAAGCAGTACAAGAATATGGCCTGTCTCATGATTAATGATTCATGCTACTGAACACAAAAGTGCCGCACCGTTAACTCTAACGGATGCTGCCTCTCTCTGGCATTTACAAAATAGTGAAATGCATGCATTTTTGTATTTTAAAGATGTAACTGGCAGTATCCTTTCCTGAGCTATTTACATGATAAATATGGTTCTGAAGGTAACTGTCTTCTTCACAGGTTCTTTGCTCTGGGGTAGTTTAAGATAAATATGGTATCTGCCTTTACATCAGTATTAAGGTAAGTGCTGTTCCAACACAGGAAATTAACACTTTCATTTTCTGAGTTAGTAAAACATTATTTTCAATTTTTTTTTTTTTTTTTGGTTTTAAAAATATACATCACATTGACCAAAACATGCTTCTTAAGATTTTTATATACCTCACTCATGAATCATGCGATAAAGAGAAAAAAATAGGTTAAAGATCACATCTAAGGTGCAGAAAAAAATATAACATGTTCGACGGTTATTATTTGGGGGGGCCAGAGTATGAAATAGTCTCTCAATGGACAATAGTTTGACATTGGGAATGCCCTGAAAGTATGGGGAACAAGACAAAAGAAAGAATGGTTTATCTGAAGCCTCAACTTACAAGCCAGCAAATTATATCAGCTTTCTGTCACTACTTACTATTTTTCAGTAAAATAAGAAATAGTACTTATCAAAGGCATTGCAGAATTGCCCTGTACATATGCAAGGGCTGTGATAAGATAGCCTCCATAACACAACATGTGTACTCTGTCCTCAACAAAATTAGGTCTCTTTATGTGTCTGCTGCAGAAGTTTCTGTGATTCAACACCCACTGAGAATCAGACTAATTCAGAAGACACCTTATCTGTGATATGGATTCAAAGAAAAGATTTCTGGATTCTCTTTACTGTTTACCCTGCCTTCTAATACAAGGGGCATAGTCAATGCAACTCATGCTTGACATCCAAATATCTCCTCTTGGTCCAAAGAATATGTGATCTCAATGTAATTCCAGGGTTCTCAGTAAGTTTGGATCCAGGTAAACGAGAAGGGATATAAAATTTCAATAATTGTCTTCCAGTAGGCTAAAATAAAATTCCCCGTGTTTATACATTTTTCACTCAATGTAAAGAATAGTTGATCTTCCAGGAATACTTTGTACAAAATTAATGACAGATCTACTGTAAATGGAACAATTTTGTAAGAGGTATTAAAGAACCACGCTTTATTTCAAAACATTGGACATATATAATATTAAAATCTTTGCCTAAATCACTGTACAGTACACACACTTAAAAAAAAAAAAAAGTCAAGGGGTGCCTGGGTGGCTCAGTGGGTTAAGCCTCTGCTTTCGGCTTGGGTCATGATCTCAGGGTCCTGGGATCAAGCCCCACATCGGTCTCTCTGCTCAGCGGGGAGCCTGCTTCCCTCTCTCTCTGCCTGCCTCTCTGCCTACTTGTGATCCCTCTCTCTGTCAAATAAATAAATAAAATCTTTAAAAAAAAAAAGTCAAATAAAATTCTCTTAGTTCCTTCTGCAAATATCTGAGTGGATTTTATTTATACATGGAAGGATTGATTTTGTACTATAATCATAAAAGACATGCATCATATACAAGAAATATGATTTTCTTTTGAACCAAATAATGTATTTAGTAAAATGCTTTGAAAAGGACTAGCACATATTCTTTAGCCAGTTTGATAAATGTTGTATATTTAAATTATTTGCAAATCACTTTATTATTGGCTGCATAGATTGTAGAAGATTAAAAGGAGAAGAAATGGGCTTCATGATGTGTGAGGTTCTCAAAGGAAGAAACCACCTTACCAATTGTTTTACAACCCATAAAAATAGCTAACATTTTAAAAACAATTTCTATTTGCCATGAACTGGGTTTCACAATTTAATACATTATCTTATGTATTCTTTACAACAAACAACCTAATGAAATAGTTACTATAATTATCCAAATGTTACACATGAGAAGATGAAAAGTTAAAAGATGATTCAGCTAAGATGAGCTCAACAGCATATAATAGGAAAAAAAAGAAAACATATCAGTACCTTAACAAAATTATTTCTCAGATAAAAAAAGACCCAAGCGGCCACGGTGATTCCAAAGTATCATCAGGAAGTCGGAATTCTCTTTTTCTCTTGCCTTACTCAGCAGATTACCATATGATCAAAGATACCAGGTAGAGTTCCAGCCATTATTACACTGATATTTTAACCAGCAGGAAAAGTGAAGGAAAAAGAGATTCACTTCATCTTACTAAGGAGCCTTCCAGTAAGTACCACACAACATCTCTCCTTAAATTATACAGGCCAGAACCTATCCATATGGCCTTATATAACTATAATGTAGGCTGGATAACATAGACTTTAATCTGAGTAGCAATGTGTTGATCTCAAAATCAGGTTCGCATCATTAGGAAAGGCTGGAAAAATAGATGTGATAATCAGCTGGCATTCTTTGGCACAGAGAGATTTAGTGACTTACTTCTTGTCCCACAGCTGTTAAATGGTACAGCCCCAATTTAAATACAAGTGTGTCTGAATCAAATGCTTTTTTCTTAACCAGTATCACATATACCTAGTGACATGCACATAGCAGCTTCTCAATAAATACTGGTTGAATTTTATTAGTTTAACTAAATGATAAATTACAGAAAATTATGTCATCATTTCATTTTTGTTTATATTAGAAACCTGAGTTTTTTAAAAAGTAAAATATGATCTGTTTGGCCAGCTGAAGTACCATTTAAAGGTAACATATATACCTATGAGAAAGATAAGAGGTAGATTTGAGGTATGGCCAGTTATTTGACATTAGCTAAGAGCAATATATTTCCATTTTTAAATCCAAAATCTACATGAAGATTTTTTTTTAAATAAGTGGACTAACAAACATTCTGCAAGTTTTGAGATGAATGTTTTTAATTATATATGTATAATACATAGACAATGACCACTTATTTGGTGATAATAATTCTAATATGTAATTAGGTAGGAAATATATCACAATCTCAGAGGTGTTAAATATGAAAAATATGAAAAAAAGCATGTTAGAATAGAAGAAATAGTGAAGTGAAGAACCTCATAGAGGTATTAAAATACATCCAACTGATAGATTAAGATAGATCTGGATTCAGAGAAAACAAGTGAATTGTGTAACAGATTTGAGGACACAAAATAGAATTCAGACAAAAACGCTAAAAAACATGACAGATTAAGAGCATGAAAAGTAGAATGAGAAAATCCACCATATATGTCTTCAGACATAAAAAGAGACAATGGGAAATTGGGAGGAAGACACATTGAAAAAAATAGTGGCTGAGAATTTTCCAATATAGAAACAAACAAGCAAACAAATAAGCAAACAAACAAGCAAATAAGATGAGTTCTCAGGTTCTGAAAGCTCACTGAGCTCTGAGATGCACAAGTTAAATATAACCCACAAGCAAACAAACAAACCAAAAAACCCTAGATTTTTGCAATAGATTTTCTAATTTTAAAGACAAAGAAAAAACTTTTAAAACAGGAAGAAAAGATAAACTACCTGAAAGCAAATAATAATTTGGATCATGATGAATGTCCTCTTGCAGCAACAACCATCAAGGGTCAGTGAAAGAGTACCATTAAAATGACCAGTGAGAACAGCTCTCAACTTAGATCTCTATACCTAAACTGTCAACTGACAATGTCATGCAAATGAATACTGAGAGATTTTATCAGTGACATATAATTGATACAAAATTAAAATACTAAGATATACTTCAGACAGAAGGAAATTAAAACTAAGAGGAAAAAACAAGATCCAAAAAACAATAAAAAAGAAAGAAGTCAACAAATGAATTGGTTAATGTAAAAAGTATGTCATGGCTAACAACAAACTAGTTCTGGTTTCTGTCTCAAGTAGAAAAAACCAGAGTGTAGTTCTCACTCAATGAAAAGAAAAAGGCAGTTAATCTTCAAAAATCACAACTTTTGTTGAACCTACTAGAAAGCTGAGGTCTCAAGGCAACGACATTATCTGAAATCTCACAAAAGAGAGATACCTTCACAGAGAGGTAGGACAAGAACAGTGGCTACCTACCGGAGCAAGAATCAGATGAGGCTTTGTTTTAAATAGGAAGAAGTCACCTAAAATTTCTAATGAACGGATAAAAGATGAATGTGGGAGAGCATGAGATTAGAAGTTACAGAATCCCTGGGAGCTGCAGACACAAGCAGAGTTCACATCTATGGGTGGGCTCTTCTCTAATGACCCTCCAGGGTGCACAGGAGAAAGATTAGGGCAGGGCAGGAGGCTGGAAAAACTACCTTAAGAATTTCATGTGTGGGGTGCCTGAGTGGCTAAGTCCTTAAGTATGGGCCTTCAGCTCAGGTCATGGTCCCAGAGTCCTGGGATTGAACCCAGAACCCCACATCAGGCTCCAGGCTCAGCAGTGAGTATGCTTCTCTCTCTCCCTCTGCCTTCTGCTCCCCCTTCTTATGCTTGTGCTCTCTCTCTGTCAAATAATTAAATAAAATCTTAAAAAAAAAAAAAAAAAGGAGAAAGGATTTCAAGTCTGTAGGAGAGGAAAGGCTGATCCTGCAGGGAAAAGCACTAAGTCCCTCTCAGTCCTCTTTCCTCTAAAGAATAAAGACATTATGCTGGTGAGGATCTAGCAGCAAAGCTGGTCAGCACCACCACAGAGTGGAAGACATGCAGTGGCTGGGGAAAGGTAAAATTAAAAAAATCAATTTTTCTTGAAAAAGCAGAATGAAACTGTCCTGAGTAGAAGCTCTCAGGGGTCTTCTGTCACTGTGCCACTGTGGCATGGATCTGCCTAAAACGGGTACTGAATCAGGTGAGCAGAGACCTCCTGCCCCTTGCATGCAGGAGGTTCCATAGCACTGGGTTACAAGCGAAGTCTGTCTTCTCATAGAGGGGCAAGACCCTGAAGACAGACCCTCTCTGAGATGCAATTACGGGGAGCAGGTCCCAGAGTTCCTACTGAGGGGAGAGAAGCGATACTGAGAAAAATCCCCCAGAAAACAGTCCATACTTTAAGCACATGGTTATAGGAGAGAAGGATGAATGAGGATTTGTGGCTGGTCTAAGAATTAAATTGACAAAAGACAGATTCTCAGGAGAAAACAACCTATTTTAATTATGTACATATGGGAGCTCCACAAAAATATGAGACTCAAAAGGCACCCACACTCTTTCAGATCTATATACCATTCTGAACCAAGGAAGAGATAGGGGGTTGGGGCTTCTGTGGTTGTGGTACTAAATTTACTGGAAGGTGAAACAAGGAAATGTTTGGTAAACCAGAGTTGTCTGTTATGCACATAATTTTTTAGGTAAAACTTATCTCTGGTAGTAGCTCTCTTCCTGGTACAGATCCCCTTAATAATGTAAATTTCTTCATATTGCTGATTTCCCCAAGTGAGGAAATGTATATTGCATTATAAAAAATTTTAAAGGAAGTTTTTTAGACATAAGGACTATAATGCCATACAGAAACATGGATCTACACAAAGACACGATTTCCTGAAATTAGGAGAATTAAGGTATTTTACCTTATTTGCTTATTTATCTAAAAGAAAAGAGGTGGTCTATTGTAAATATACTAAGAATGTATTACACTTTATAAAGAATTGTAAAAAATACTCAAGTACACTAAAACTGGTCTAAAAAGAAAGAAAATAACTAAACAGAAAAAAAAACAACCTAGGAAGTTGATAGATTTTTAAATCCAACCATTATAGTAAATTAGATGCAAATTATCTAAACAAAGAGATTACAAGAAATAGATTGTTAGATTTTTAGATAAAGAGTAGAGCAAGATATAAAAATATGCTGTGTTCAAGAAGTATATTTTAGGGGCTTCTGGGTGGCTCAGTGGGTTAAGCCTCTGCCTTCTGCTCAGGTCATTATCTCAGGGTCCTGGGTTGGAGCCCCACATCGGCCTCTCTGCACAGCTGGGAGCCTGCTTTTCCCCCTCTCTCTGCCTGCCTCTCTGCCTACTTGTGATATCTCTCTCTCTCTGTCGAATAAATAAATAAAATCTTTGAAAAAAAAGAAATATATTTTAAATACAGAAATACAGAGAGGTTAAAAATAAAAGGACAAAAAGGATTAATTATATAAACATTTATTTTAAGAAAAACCTTGTAGTGACTAAGAATAGATGATGTGTACTTCAAAATAAGACGACTTATCTGGGATAAAAGGGATATTCTATGAAGACCAAAGAGGTGAAATCACAAAGAAGGCATAACAATCCTAAAAGTGAATGCATTGCTTGACAAAACATCAAAACATAAAAGCAAAAATTGATAGAAATGAGGAGCAAAATCTACAGAGAATTCCAAAATTATGATTGGAGATATCAATACTTTTCTCTCAATAATAAATAGTAAAGGTACACAGAAAATCAGAAAAGACATAAAGACACCCCCCCCGAAAAACCCAATATAAATCAAATTGGCCTAATTGATGATTATAGAGAAATAGCTGGATACATGTTCTTTTAAGGAGCGTGTGAAATATTCACCAAATTGCTTAATTGTATATTAAGCAATAAAATAAACTGCATGTTAAGCAATAAAATAAACTTCAAAAAAATCATATATTGATATGAAATCATATATGGAAATCATATAGAATCTATTTTTTAATGAAAGAGGAGTTAAAGTACTGGGTTGCCTGGGTGGTTTAGTGAGTTAAGCATCTGACTCTTGATTTTAGCTCAGGTCATGATCGAGTCTCACCTTGGGCTCTGTGCTGGTTGTGGAACCTGCTTAAGATTCTCTCCCTCTGCTCCTTCCCCCTCTCTTCTTCTCCCTCTCAAAAAAAAAAGGGGGTGGGGAGGTAAAATACTAAAAAAAAAAAAAAAAAAAAAAAAAAGTTTTAAAAAAATGGGGCACCTGGGTAGCTCAGTGGGTTAAAGCCTCTGCCTTCGGCTCAGGTCATGATCCCAGATCCTGGGATCAATCCCCGCATCAGGCTCTCTGCTCAGCAGGGAGCCTGCTTCCCTTCCTCTCCTTCTGCCTGCCTTTCTGCCTACTTGTCATCTCTGTCTGTTAAATAAATAAATAATTTTTTTTTTTTAAAAGACGTTTTTAAAAAAGTGGGGGAGCTTAAGTAGAAATCATTAAGAAAAAGATATTGGGAAAACCCTGAATTACTTGGAAATTAAGCAACAACATATTTATTTAGTAAAAAAAAAAAAGGAGAGTCAGAGAGCAAGTCATTGGGGAAAGTAGAAACATTTTTAATTGAATGAAATTAAAATGCATTAAAAAATGCATTTCAAAATTTAAGGGAGGCAGCTTTGAAGGAAAATCAATTAGATATTACAACTATGATACATATAAATATTGTAAAATATAATTATTATATAATCATGATTCAAATATGATTATATAATGATAATCATAATGAAATGTGATTATATAATTAGTATAAATAAAAATAAAAATCATACTATGAATTATGCAAGGAAGATTTCAAATTATAATTCTAACATTCTACGTTAAGAAATTAAAAACAAATATTAAATACAAAGCAAGCAAAAGAAAGGAAATAATTAAGATAGGATTATATATCATTACATTTAAAAACAAAAATTCAACAGAGAATATAAAATCAAAAGCTGATTCTTTGAAACATTCAATAAAATTGATAAACTTCTAGTTAACATTGACTAAGCACAGAGACTGACAGAGAACAAGTGACAGAGAAAATGTGTCAAAATTACCTGTACTGGCAATTTAATTGGGACATCCTTACAGATCTAACAGACAATAAAAGGATAATAAGGGAATATTATGAGCAACTTTAAGCTTATAAATTCAAGAATTTTAAGGAAATGGATAAAAGTCTCAATCAAAACTTAACTTTAGAAGAAATACATAACCTGAACTGTTCTGTTATTTATGGATCTGAATTTGTAGGGGAAAGCCTTCTAACAAAGAAAACATCAGGACAACATTCCTTGACTATTAATTTCCACCAAACATTTAAGGAAGAAACAATTCCAATCTCTCAAAAAATAGAAAACAAGTGAATATTTACTATTTATTTTATGAGGTCGGCATCATTTTGCTATTAAAAACCAAGGAAAAGACAAGAAGGAATTGCAGATCAATATTTCTTAAGAACATACATACAAAGACTGTTGATAATATACTAGTAAATGAATCCAATATATATAAAAGGAAAAAAATACTTCATGATAAGTGGGGTTCATCCTGAAAATCCAAGGCTGGTTCAATATCCATAAACCAATTAATTATAAGTCACAATATCCATAGCATATAAGGGAAAATCCTTATCTATACAAAGTACATCTACAAAACAATTAGAGTTAACATTATTTTTGATGGTTCAAATACTGTTTTTTTTTTCTCCCAAAGACACGGAATAAAGAAAGGATCTCTTTTCCTACCACTCCTATTCAACATTATACTGGGGATTCTAAAAATGCAATTGACAAGAAAAACAAATGTAATTCATATCTATTGGAAAGCAAGAAATAAAACTGTTTTAATTTTTAGATTGATAGGATCGTCTCTCTAGAAAATTCCAGAGAATCTACAAAAAATTTAATGTAATTAATAAGTGAGTTAAGCCAGGTCATAGGATACAATGACAATATACAAAAGTCAATTGCATTATAATATATGAACAGCAAAAAGTGGACAATTCAAGGAAAATTAGAAAAAGTACCATTTAAAATAACACCAAAACTGTGAAACACTTAGAAATAGATCTAAAATCCATGTGCAAGATCTGTATGCTAAAACACTGATTTAAATAATTAAAGAACATTAAATGAATGAAGAAACATTATGGTTATAGATGAAAAGTCTCAATATTATTAAGGCCTTGATTCTGAAATTGATAGCAATATGTTACCCTCTATTAGACTAAAAGCTTTCTAAGGGCAAGAGTAATGTCTAATTGAATTGTCGCTTTGTACATATAAGGTCTTCAGTAAACTTTTTTTTCCCCTAAGAGTTTATTTATTTATTTGAAAGACAGAGAGAGAGTGGGAGAGAGTCCCCATGGGGGTGGGGGAGTGCCAAAGGAGAGAGACAAGGAGACTCCCACTGAGCAGGAAGTCCTATGGAGGCTCCAGGACCCAGGATCATGACCTGAGCTGAAGGCAGACTCCTAACCAACTGGGCCCCAAGGTCTTCAGTAAACTTCTTAAATTAATTTAAGAATGCAGGAACATACTCAGTGATAAAAAGACATTTACAGTATTACATCACTGATGTAATGGATCTCATAATTATGTACCTCTGTTTTTTATAGAAATTTATTTTTTTGACATGATGAAATCATAAATATGAGGGCAGATACAACATGTAGGTTTAGTAATTTTTCTTATATTTATGATTAAATGTAATTATCGAATCTGTGGAAAAGCAGCATAATGAGCAAGATATAGAACACAAATTGTAAATGACTATAGAATTCACTTACTGTTTCTAAGATTTATATTTTTTTCCTGGCAATGTCACATAATTAACATCAGTAGCAAATTTCATGTGAAGCTTGTATGAATTTTTCTCTATTTCAAAATATATTTCCTATGTTTATGTTTTAAAAGTGGAGAGGGAGAATAAGTACTATAAAGATGGATATTAATAAAGGCTACGGAGTTAAAAGGATCAGACTTCTTTGAGGTATCACATTTGTGAATAGATTTGATGTACAAGAGGCCATTCATGAAAAAAGTAACAGGAAATCAGTGGGAGAAGGAGGCAGGCGCCAACCCAGAAGGAACTTGCCGACCATGGTATGATGAGAAGCCAGTTCAGGTTTTGAGCAAGAGCACGTTACACTGTGAGCTCTTCAAAATAAATCCAACAGTTCCAATTACCTCCACTACTGACATTCTTGCCCAGGCCATCATGAAATCTTGCCTAAATTCTTTAAAATAGCCTCCTAACTAACTTCTTTACTTGTACCCTTGTTCCTTTAAGGTTAAGTCACAACACAAAAACAGGTGAGCCTCACAAAAAGTGAGATAATATCACTGTTTTTGCTTAAAGCCATCCAATGACTTCTCATGTCTCTCTGAGTAAAACTACAAGTCTTTCAATGACCCACAAAGTTCCCCATAAGTGATCCCTGTCTAGCCTTCACCTTATCTCCTATCATGTATGCTGCCTTTCTGTCCTGGGACTCAGATAGGCACCTTGCCCTGGGCCTCTGTGAATGCTTTTCTCTCAGCCTATGATGATTTTCCCCTAGAAATGAATGGCTCATACTCACAAGTCCTCCATGTCTACTTAGTTGTCAGTGGCCTCCGAATCCTTCCCTGATAATGCTCTATAAATAACAACTCACCCCTGAGCAGCCTTCTTTCGTCCCTTTACAAAGCTTCACTTATTTTTCTTCATAACATAATCCAACAAATTATTCCTTTCTTCTAAATACATTGGCTTAAGAAACGCTTATTAAATTATTGAGTATTTGTGAATTCCTATGTTTTTTCTTGCAATCAGAAGAAAAGATTAAGAATATCGCCCTGCTGCTAGTACAGAGTCTTACATAGGGAATGACCTGAATTTAGCACTATGTCTTGTTTAAGAGGGAAAAAAAAAGATGTTAAAAAAAAAGTTCTAAACCAAGAAAGAAAATCAAAATGAAGGTTTATTCCCCCTCATCCCCACCCCGGTAATGATTTGTCTTTTTTTTTTTTTTTTTTAAGAAACTTACTTCAAAACTACATTTGAAGAAAAACAAACTGCAGCTAAATCTTCTAAGAACAGGTTTCAAGTATTAAATGAGGCAGTGTTGTATGGAAGAGTGCTATTTGAATTCTTATTTTACTCTGGGAGAATTAACGTGTGCAAAGGCTTTAATGAATAGATTAGAGGAAAATCACTGGTGTCTTTACCTCATCAACAAATACAAACGGTGTAACAAAAAGTTTCCTTTTCTTCCTCTCATATCTGCCTGAGAATTTTCTAATGCAAAGGTCATGTTCAATATACTCATTTATTTTTCCAACTTGAGGAAGAATTTTTTTAATGGTCTTGACCGTATAGGTAGTAATATATTTCTTCCACTTGTGTGTGATATCTGTTGAGTTCTACTGTATGTATATAAAATGTTTCATGACTCATTTCTCACACATTGATTCCCCGTTGGTAGTGACCAGCATCAGTATCTCATCCATTGATTAGTACCATTTGTATGGATATATGTATATTTTTTCTCATTAAAATTTCATAGTTTTCTTTCTCTAGAACTTGCATATGATTATTATTTTGAATATTTGGATTTTATTTTCACTGTGAAAGAAAAATTTTCATTATATTTCTATATGGTTATTACTTTTATTAAGAAACTCTTGATTTTTGAATATTTATTTTCTTACCTATCATCTTTTTTTTTTAAGATTTCTTTTTTTTTTTTTTTTTTGACAGAGAGAGATCACAAGCAGTCAGAGAGGCAGGCAGAGAGAGAGGAGGAAGCAGGCTCCCTGCTAAGCAGAGAGCCCGATGTGGGGCTCGATCCCAGGACCCTGAGACCACGACCTGAGCCGAAGGCAGCGGCTTAACCACTGAGCCACCCAGGCGCCCCTTTTCTTACCTATCATCTTATTGAACTCTTTTAATCAGTGTAATAATTGTTCAGATGATTTACTTTGCTACAATAAGAATTGTATTATCTGTAAATAATGATAATCCTGTCCCTTATTATAGCTCTTTTCATTTTCTTTGATGCATTTGATAGATATTAAACAACAAATATGGGAATATAAAGACTATGAATTTTAATAAGAATTGCACTTATGTTTTATCATTATAGGAAATGTTGTCTGATGTAAGCAAATAATAATAATAAGCTCTTTGCCAAGTGCTACAAAACCCATGGTTAAAAAAAATCTAGTATCTAGAGCTCAAATTTGACTAGTCATAGCTTTATAGAATAGTAGCATTTTTGTATAATTAGAAAAGCATTTCAAATATTTCTGATAACCTTCTTAGCATACGTTGAGAAGTTAATATTTTTCCCTTTTGAACTATTGATGTGAAAAATCATATACACAGATATCAGAATGTCGGATTAGTTTTGCTTTTTTAGAAAATAGCACATTTGGTGATTTTATCAGTTTTTGACACTCTGATGATATTTTTCTAATATCATATTTATGATATTTTGAGTCAGACTGCAGGGGTTCATAGTTTAAGCCTTGAAAAATCTGAATTTATATCCCATTGCCCTCTTAGTTTAGCTTGTAACCTTAGGCAACTGGTCCAAACCAGCTCAGCCTTCGCACTTTTTGTGTAATGTGGAGATAATAAAATAACCTACTCTTTCAGATGGTTGAGAATGTTAAATGGTATAATACATGTAAAGTCCTTAGCATAAAACTAGAATGCTCAATAAACATATAGTTATAAATGTACTCGTCAGTTATGCCCCCCCCTTTTTTTTCTAAACAGGTTTTTTATATCAAGGCCATGAAAGCATCTTAAAATTAATTAATTAACTCCTTTCCACTAGGCTATGGAATATGTATGATCTAACTGACATATAGATTATTTATTCTTTAAAATTCAGTCACAAATCACTCACGAAAACATTTGAAGTTGGTATAATTTCTGAATAATTATTTGCAAATTCCAGTATTTTTCAATTTCTTCTAAGGCAATTTATGTACTCATTCTCTCAGATTAATTTTAATAATTTATATTTTCTCAACTTCATTAATTCCTTACAGCTTGCTGTATTTATTACCATGTAGTTATAAGTTAATTGTTTAAAATCATTTTCATATATAGTAATAATCTTTTTTACATGCCTAAATTACTTGCTTGTGAATATTTTTGCTATTTATTTTTTTCTTACTGATTTTTATCCACGTACTATTTATCTCCATATTGGGCTCATTATGTTTATAATTATTATTTTTTTCTTTTATCTGACTTGGAGAATGGTACACCTTGGAGAATGGTCATAACTTTTTGTAGAAAACATGCTCATTATAGTTATTTTTCAAATACCTCTTAGTTGCAATTTTGACTTCTTTCTGTTCAAAGTTTCAAGTGGAATTGGTCATTTTAATTAAGTGGCTAGATTTTTCTTTGCTGCTTCAAGTTCAGTTCATAATTTCCAAACTTTTGCAGAATGATAAAATAACGTGTGTAATATAATTCCTGTATAAGATTACATGTGAAAAGGAAAAGCATTAATATGCTCATTGTAAAATGGATCAGTACTATATAAAAAGTGAAAGTCCTTCATCTCCTCACAACCATGAGGAATCTTTCTTTGTAGATCGGATTTTTTGCAATTGGATGTTAATAGAGACTTGAGCACATAGGATGTTTCTTAGGGATCCACCCTTGTGGAATGGAAGGTGGGGGGCTGGACTGAGAAAATAAACTGCCATGCGAACTTTAAACACCGCAGGCAATTCCATGTAGAACTCTGGAGCGTATTTGACCTATCTCAGTATGTTCTGTGTGGTGTCAAAAGGGCTATTTTGATACCATCTCCTCTACCAGCTGTGGGATACGAGTCACCCTCAGAAGTCTGAGACCTTAGGACATGCTGTTCTCTGAAGGTGAGGTAGACCCTGAAACAGCTGACAGCTAGACACTGTCTGTGGGAAGAGGCTACAAGTCCTTCCAAAGGGACATGGGAGGTCTAACTCCGTGCACACAACACATTTTTCTTTTAATACAAGCCTGGAATATTCTGTCAAAACGTTTTATATGCATTTTTATTTACATCTTATTTTTCATCCAAATGATCTTTGGATTTTATATATAGTATTATACATAATATTATATATATATATTTAGCACACTACATATCACTATGTATATATAGACATATATATGTATATACATATATATTTAGCACACATTTACTCTTCCAATCTTATATATACTCATTCAAAGCTGTTTTTTAATAGCAAGATTTTCTGATTTTCTAATCTTTATATATTAGTTGACTGTATTAAATTGTCAAAAAAAATTGAAAAGACATAAAGTATATCTCTTGGGCTATTACTACATTAAATATTTCTATAATATTCACACATGAATAACAATGCCTTTCAAAATAAACTTTTCTTTGTTGTCTTCTGTCATTTAATATTGTGTAGTACTTATTTCTGTTTAAATACTTCAAGTCTTCTCTTTAAATTTAAAAAATCTCAAGACATGTCTAAAAATAATCAATTATTTTTGGTTGGACCATGATGATAACAGAAGTAGGGAAGAATTATGATCCAATTTACATTTTTACAATTATCACCCTGACTTTAATCTGGAGATTATTTTATGAGGAGAATGAATGGATGTAAGGAAAACAATTAAAATTGACTCTCAGCTTCATAAAAAGGATTTTAATGGATAAAGGTAACAAAAGAACAGAAATCATATGAAGGAGATGGTAAAATCAAGTTTAGTTATAAATCTAGTTTGGGTAGTTACAAACAATCATAATTGAGATACATAAATGGCTTTTGGGTCTAAAGCTCAGGTAGTTGTGTTGTAAATAAAGTAATAATAATCATTAGTAATTCAAGATGTATATGATCTTCTAGAGATTGCATAGTATAAGAAAAAAGAGAGATTAAGATAGAGGCTTGAAACATACCAACATATAAGAAGAATATAAAAGAGAGGGCAGTACCAGCAGAGAACAAGAAACAGTTGCCAGATGTTGGAGCACTGTGGGAACATTCTGATACAGAAAATGACCTCTAAAGACTGCGTTGGCTGCTGCTCATGAATTTTGATAAGTTATGTTTTTAGTATCACTTAATCATTTATATTCTAGATTCATCGTGATTTTCTCTATTATTTTTATTTTCTTAAAAGATTTTATTTATTTACTTGACAGAGAGAGATAGAGCACAAGTAGGGGAGCAGCAGGCAAAGGGAAAGGGAGAAGCAGGCTCCTGCTGAGAAAGGAGCCCCATGTGGGGCTCGATTCCAGGACCCTGGGATCATGACCTGAACTGAAAACAGACACTTTGACTGAGCCACCCAGGCACGCTATTTTCACTATAATTTTTATAAAGCACAAGTAACCCTTTGATTACTCAGTAAGCAGTGTGGTTTTTAAGTTCCAAATATCTTATGATTTCTAATTAAATACCATTGTGGTGGGTAAACATGCTCTGAATGACTTTGATCTTTTGAAATATGCTTAGTATTGTTCTATGGCCTAGCATATGATCAGTACATATGTACATATACATATGATCAGTACATACATATACAGTCAGTACTGTATTCAAATGTGAGAAAAATGTAGTATTATGCTGTTATTGGCTACTTGAATGTATAAACATCCATAAGGTGTCTTAATTGATGGTGTTGTTCAATTACAATTTTTTAAGCTACTTACTCAATTACTTAGAGATTAATGTTTAAGTCTCCAACTGTAATTGTAAATTTTTCTAATTTTTTTTTTTATCTTTGCCAATGTTTTGACTTATGTATTTGAGAACTTTGCTATTATGGGTTACTGATTTAACTATATCATTATTATTATCAATTTGTTATTGTTGTTTTTAGGAACAACAGATACCTATACCAAATGACAATGTAATTTGATTACATTAAAAGTTTGAAAGATAGAGCACCTGGGTGGCTCAGTGGGTTAAGCCACTGCCTTCGGCTCAGGTCATAATCTTAGGGTCCTGGGATTGAGTCCCACATTGGGCTCTCAGCTCAGCAGGGAGCCTGCTTCCCTCTCCCTCTCTCTCTGCCTGCCTCTCTGCCTACTTGTGATCTCTGTCAAACAAGTAAATAAAACCTTTAAAAAAAAAAAAAGTTTGAAAGATACTGATGACCTGCCTAAAGGAAATTAATAAAACATTTGAAGTAAAAAAAAATCCTTTTTTCCTCAAGTTTTTATTTAAATTCCAGTTAGTGAACATACAGTGTTGTATTAGTTGCAAGAGTAGAATTTAATGATTTATTACTTACATATAACAACTGGAGCTCATCACAAGTGCCCTACTTTTTAAAAAGAGGGAGAGGATTTACAATTAAGTATGGATAGTTTACTTAAAGTTCTCATTAGTGCATTTTAAAGTTTTTTGGAATTTAAGTTTTCTTTAACTTTTAACAATTTTCCACTTAGAGTTAGAAAATTAAACTAAGGTGGTTGGAATAGTCAAAATTTCAGGAATAAATACAAATAAAATACACTGAACATTAGAAGAAAGGGGACTTCAAAGTTCAGCTAATGAAACCCTGGAACTGTACATAGGTTTGTTGGCTTTTCCAATACAGACCATAGGGTTTTCTTTCTAGAGTTTTCTAAGACAGTGACCATTCATCTATGTCCAAGTTTTAAAAATTCTTATTTCTCCTTTTTTTATATTCATTTTAAATTTGTGGATTTATCCATCAGCACCATCACCATCCCTTCTTTGGAAAGGTGATTTTTTTTTTCTTTTATTTTAGCAAGGATTTTGGAGGAAACGGAGGCAAATATATGTCTTCAATTTGCCATCATTAACTGCCAGGCTGATAAATACGTTTTTGCATGAACTTTTTATTGTTTTTACTACTACTTATGTTGCTGCTTCTGTTTGCTATTTCTACTTCTAGGTTTTATTTGTGGAGACTTTGATCATGGTGTCTGGCACCTAGTGGGACCAGAGCCCTAAACAGGAGTACAAATACCAGGGCCCATGGGATCAAGAAAGAAGAGAGTTCTGCTATGGGAGTAGCAAAAAAGACTTTAATATAAACTGGCCATTATACATGAAGGATTTTTTTTTTTTTTAACATGAACGATTCTTAGAGGTAAAAGCATACTATGAATATAGAATATGTAGAATGTACAGATTTCTATATGGATCCGGAGCAGCATGAATGAAGAGAGAGATTACATTTTGTCCTTTATGTGACCAGATATTCTGGCTCTTTTAAACCACATTTCAGTTTTTAAACTACAGTGGCATGTTGCAACCTTTGTAACACCCTTAGTTGTCTTGCACAATTTCTTCGGTTCAGTATGCTCTTAAGAGTTGAATTAAAGGTGGTATGGCTACTGGTTAAGATCGTGGGGTCTATAGCTAGATTGTCTGGTTTCAGGACATAGTTTCACCATTTACTAGTTCTGTGATCTTGGTAAATACAACTTAAAGAAGATTCTTCTCAATTTCCACATTTGCAGCTGGGGTTAATAATAGTACCTAATTCGGGCGCCTGGGTGGCTCAGTGGGTTAAAGCCTCTGCCTTCGGCTCAGGTCGTGATCCCAGGGTCCTGGGATCGAGTCCCGCATTGGGCTCTCTGCTCAGCAGGGAGCCTGCTTCCTCCTCTCTCTCTGCCTGCCTCTCTGCCTACTTGTGATCTCTCTCTCTGTCAAATAAATAAATAAAAGTCTTTAAAAAAAATAATAGTACCTAATTCATAGGGTTTTGGTAGTATTTAAATTACTTACTGCATGTGAATCACTCAGAAATGCATCTAGCACTTAGTAAACACTGTGTTATAATGATTATTTATTATTATTTTTATAACTGTTATTAGTATTTATAGTATTTACTGGTGGGTGTCAGAATCATAGAGTGGTTTGCACTTCGAGTAAAACTCAAGCTGGGCTAAAATAATGGTTGCACATTTCTAATGAAAGGATATCATAACAAGCTCAATTATTCCACCATTTAAAATTTCTGACTGAAGTTTCATCTATGTGTGCTTATTTATCATCCCATGAAACAAAGTTTAAAGAGCTATGGGTCTTAATTATAATAACAATAATCATCTGTTAAATGAGCTGTTGTCTTGTGGGATCATGAGCTGAGTGCTTGGATAGAAGTTAATAAAAGTAGTCACAAAGGATTCTGTCCACTTCCGTGCTGAAGAGGATCATATTTAAGGCTCCATTTAATTTGCAAAATGTCAAAGAACATCAAAAGGAGAAATGTATTGCATTAATCTGTCAAAGAATATAAACCTCATATTCGTCAGTTGTTAATCAAAATTAGTTATTGATTTTGTTCTGTCAGCAAATCCAAATTTACAAGGACTATTGGTTATCAAAACTTACATTATGTAAGTGGAAGTTTGGAATTTTTTTTTTTTTATCCAAGGATGTTTTAACTTAGCATCTCTGTTTATAGGAATTATGGATTTCTACAAGGTTTGTATAAACTGAAGTCATTTTCACAAATGACAAAATTAAACTAGTCAATTTTACTATTCACATTAAAAAATAGCAGTGTTATTACCAGATTTTTGTTTTAGTAACAAATGTGTCAGAAATATACAGTATCAATTATAATGAAGACTTACTGGAGATAGGGAAATGTTACAATAGTATTTATTGAAAAACACAGGAGAGAGTTCTAAATTTCAGAAAGTAGACATGGTTATAGAAATGAATCAAGGCAAGGAAGCCGAAGCAACAGAATTGGTCTAAAGATTAAAAATGGGGATTGAATATGATGTTAGCAGTGACTTTGCCATATATGGACTTCATTATGTTGAGATATGTTCCCTCTATACCCATTTTGCTGAGAGTTTGTTTTTATCATAACTGGATGTTGAATTTTATCAAATATTAATTTATGCATCTATTAAGATGGTCATATGATTTTTATCCTTCTTTTTCTTAGTGTGATATATCACATTGATTTGTGGTATTGAAACCTCCTTGCATCGCTGGAATAAATCCCATTTGGTTGTGGTGTATGATCCTTTTAATGTGTTTTTGAATCTGGCTTCCTAATGTTTCATTGATGGTTTTGCACCAATACTTATCAGGGATATTGGGCTGTGATTTCTTTCTGTTATGTGTTTGGCTTTCATATAAAGTACTTTTTTGAAGATTTTATTTATTTGAGAGAGAGAAAGAAATAGTGAGAGAGAACAGGAGCAGGGGTGCAGGAAGGGGGAGAATCAGGCTCCCGGCTCAGCAGGGAACTAGAGGTGGAGCTCCACCCCAGGACCCTTGGATTATGACCTGAGCCAAAAGCCACCACTTATCTAAGTGACCCACCCAGATGCCCCTTGTATAAACTATCTCTAAATAGGAAAATATCAAAAATCATGATCATGTGTCTTAATCTACTTAGCCATGCCTAATGTGGAATCTTTTTAAAATATATTATTGTCGAATTTTGCCCTTTTTTGTCCACAATTTCTTGCTTTATTCAAAGCAAAACTAAGCACAATTTGATTGTACTTTACCATTTACAGTTATTTGTTTTGATTTTACTTATAAGTTATTCAACAAACGTAATATACCTACAAGTAAAATGAATAAAAAAATACAACACACATTCCTTCAAACACTTGCTCAAAGTTTTTATAAAGCAAAATAAATTGTCCAAGAGAAGGATGCAATGTTAAAGATATAGAAATATTAAAAGCATGCATATTTCTTGAATTCTTTTCATCTTAATAAATTCAGCGCTGGACATAAACAATTATATTAGCATTTACTCTTACATTTCCAAGAATGAAAAAAAATAATAACTGTGAGGCCAATACTCCATTACTCCAAACTCAAGTAAGACTATTAGAAAAAGAACAAAGACAACACATTACTGTCTCCACATTAATGTGAAAACCCTGAAGAAGTCCATGTAATCATGAACATAGATACAAATACTCCTTATACCTAAGAAAATCCTTTGTATTCTATTCCTGAATCATCAAGTTTCATGTTGATTCTTTCCTGTCTTAACACAGGCTGAGCCTGGGAAAATGTGTCAATTGTTATTAATATGTGCTTTTTTGATTTGGAAACTTACATCTAAGTGATAGAAATAAGATCTTACTTCATTTTCTTTTCTTTCTCTTTCTCTCTTCTTTTCTTTCCTCCATCCCTTCCTCCTTCCCTCCCTCCCTCTCTTTCCTTTCTTTCTTCTCTTTCTTTCTTCTATTTTTTCTTTCTTTCTTTCTTTCTCTCTTTCTTCTCTTCTCCTTCTCCTTCCTTGTCTTCGTCTTCATCTTCGTCATCATCTTAACTCTAATTCTTCTCCTTCATCTTCTTTTCTGGATTATATAGTAGTGCTTAGCCAGGAGTATATTTGTAAATCTCTAGTTAATGAGGACTGAATTCTTCCTAGCTTTATTTTGACGTAGAAAACATAAGAATTTTTTTTACCTTCTTCTTATTCTCACACTAACCAATTCAAACTTTTTTTTTTGCTTTAGTTTTGTTTCAGAATAACCCTAGTTAATGTACCTTAAGCTAAAATTGAAAGTGTCCTTTGTTCTATAAAGAAAGAATCAAGAATCAGAAGGAAATCAGTCACACCAGTGGAAAGATCATGGATCAGCCACAGAAAATAAAATGTTCTACTTTTTCTCTCCCCTGGATCTATTTCTAGTATTCTATTTTGCATCTTAAATGCAAATCCAGTTGCTTTTAGGTACTCATTATCTTTGGTCAGTATCAAAGATGCCAGTGACTTTCTTCCTTTGAAGTTTTACTACGTATTCAATGCAGATTGATTGCAAAATTCAATGGTAAGATCTTATTGTCCCAGCATGTGCTGAGATAATAATCACCATTTTCATTCATCTGCTCTACCTTCATGGGTCATTAAAATAGAGGATTCTCAATATTCAGACTATTCATTCAAAAGCTGTTTGACAATCTTTAAGTGGTTAAAAATTTTTTTTGGAAAAATGACTTTGTTCTCTTCTTATATTTGCTGGCCCAGGACCCTCCTAGTTTGTGGTTCTAGCAATATAAAAAGCAGTGGTTGTGTTGGCACACTGCAATCCCAGATCCCTGACCCCAACTGGTTTTCTGTAATTACCTGTCTCAGAGCTGATACAGAAGAGCAGTGTCAGCTCTCAGCGGTGTCCAGGACCCCTCAGGGGCACCAGTAGTCACAGCTGCATCTGGCTGACTTGGTGAGAAGCTGTGTCCTTCTGACCCTCCACTTCTGGTGACATTCATGAATCCAATTCTTTGCCAAAACTGTGTGCAAAAATTACCTCTTCATACTCTCCAACCTGAAAATCATTGTATTTCTTAATACCTGCATGAAGGCCTTTGAATTTTTATTATTTTTTCTATATATATAAAGATGCTATGATAAACGGATTACAGGCACAATTGTATTTTTTTTAAAATTATACACCAAATAATATCAAACAGTATGCCAAGAATTTAATTTAATCTTCTTTGAAGCCAGTGATACAGTGGTGGGGAGGCAATGTGGACAATAGTTCACTCAGGCAGGAATGATTTTTTTAAAGTATTCTCATGGACATTTTTTAGAAATTCCAGCATATGCTGGAAATAAAAAGCAGACTAACATTGTCCATTATATCACTTTTATATTCTTACTACAATGAACCCCGTTATTGACCTCATTATTGAGTTGTCCTCTCCTACTACCCTGTCTTACCTTAGGCTGCCATAATAAAGACTCCAGTTTAGGTAGCTCGAACAATAGAAATTTACTTCTCAGAGTTCTGGAAGCTGGGAGGTCCAAGATCAGAGTGCCAGTGTGGTTGGGTTCTTGGTAAGGACCCACTTCCTGGCTTGCAGACATCTGCCTTCCAACTGTACTCTCTCAAGGCAAAAAAACCCCCCAAAACTCTCCTGATTCTTCCTCTCCTTATAAAGACCCTAATCCTATCACAGAGGCTCCACCCTCATGACCTCATCTAAACCTAATTACCTTCATCAGGCCTTATCTCCTATTGCTCTAGCATTTGGGGATAGGGCTTTAACATGTGAATGGGGGGGGCACATTTAGTACATAACACACTCCCACTTGGTGTACCACTGTCTAACATCTAAGCTATGTACTATTTTCATCCTGTTTTGCAAAATTGAACATGGAGGTAGAGAGAGATTAAGAAATGTGAGAAAGATTATATTGTTGATATCAAATATTTATTTTAAAAAGTTGTAGCACATGATAAGGTAGCAAAGGTAATTCACCAGAAATCCTTTAGTTTAACACATAATGCTGATTCTCCACCCAATATGCTTCTGTTTATTCAGTGTAACAAATAGCATGTGAAAATCAGGCCAAAAAGAATGAACGTATGGTCTGAGTTTAAGTGGGGATTTGCATATTATAAAACTGTTTTGTCTTAATGCAGATTTTTCCCGCCAAATCTGGATTTTTAAGAAATGCATGTTAATGATTTGGAGAATAATTGAGGTTTGGTGATAACTTGGACAATGTCTCGATTAAAGTCTGTCTTCTCACAAAGCAGATGTAAAGTTGAAAGAATATTTAAACTGCATATAGGACACGTGCTATTCAAACCCAAGAGTTAAAATATTTACAATAAACAATGACATATATTCTCAACCCATTAAGAGAAGGTCTTCTAGACAGATTGGTGTTAGCCTTATCAGCATTTCTTCTAACACTTGAAGTGATAAAACTACATTATTTTAAATTCTCTGGTAATTCAAATTTGAGATACTGTTGTTTTTCTCTTCCTCCTCCTCCTTTTCCTTCTTCACACATAATCAAGAACTACTATACAAACTTCTAGATATATTCCCTATAAAAATGAGAAAAAAAATAGTGTTATTGTAATTTGAGTGTTTTGTCTCCATGCATGAAAAATTGGAATTGAAATAAGAGGTGAACCTATTAGAAATTTAGAAACAAAATGGATACTATTTGCTGATGAGATATTTATATACCTTCAGAACTTAAGTGATTTATTATGATGTGCAAAACTAATCAGCATTTTCAAAATGATCTATAATAGTGGGGGTTTTCCAGGAAAGAGTAATCACATGGTCAAAGGAGAGAGATTTAGTGTGGTTTTGGAAGGTCCATGTAGTTTAGTAAGGCTATAACAAAAGGCATCTGTGTGAATATGATGAAGACATAAGGCTGGAAATGTAGTCAGGACTTATCTCTAAGACTTTCCATTCCACAGTACGCAATTTGGATTATTCTTACAGAGTAGTGGCTTGATCACAATTCCATTTTAGAAGTTTCTTGCTCAAAAAAAAAAAAAAAAAAAAGGGAATGTATAGTAGAACTTAAATGACACTGGTTAAACAGAGGGCAGGGAACACATTTAGAGAATGGGTACAAAAAAATTGTTATATAATACTAGAAATAAAAATAGAAACAAATATAACAGCAATATTATGACAGAATTTATAAAATGACTAAGAATAAATTTAATAAAGAGACATCTATCATATAAATAAAACTATAAATCTCATTGAATAATAAACATTTGATAAACTATCTCAGTGACTGTTCTTACAAGAAACTCAATATGAAAATATCAGTGCTTATAAATTAAAAAATATATGTTTTATATAAATGTAATTAGATTGCCAACAGAAGTTTTAAATAGAATACAATGAGAATTATTTTTTAAAAAAGTAAAACAATAAAAATAAAAAAGGGGAATGGAGGTAGGTACTTGCTTTACAGGATAATAAAACATGTATTAACAAATCTGCTTTACACTGGCATAAGCATACGTGGTGGAAAGTTCTAGTTGTTCACAAAAATCCATTTTTCCCTTCTCCTGTGATAATAAATGTATAGGTGAACGCATGGTTTCCTAGTCAAACTACTTTTCACAGCCTCCCTTGCAATTCAGTTTATCTATGGCTATAATTTCATCTTACCAATGAAACATTAGCAAAATTCAGTGTCCCACTTCTCTAAGGTTCATAGTATAATCCATATGCTTCCCCATACTCAGAACCCTCACTTTCTGCTAGAACTTGGACAGGGCAGCAGTCTGGCTTATGTGTGGACAAAAGAGTGGGTGATGTGATCCTGAATAACTAGAAGGACCAGCTCCCATACTGAACCAGATTATTCATATGGGAATTTTTATTATATGTGCTGCTGAAGCGAGCACTTCAAATGGGAACTTTTGTGTGGAAGGAAGATAGGTTTCTTTTTATTTTTCTCTTTGATACAGTTTGTTGGAGGTATTGTTTTAGCAGCCTAGCTTTACCATAACCAGATAAACTGATTAGTCAAAAGAACCCAGAGATTCCAGAAATATATTCCTGTCTTAGTTAGTTCAGGCTGTTCTAACAAAATTCTATAGACTGGTGTCTTAAATAACAGAAATTTATTTCTCACAGTTTTGAAGGCTGGAAAGTACAAGATCAAGTTTCCAGGAGATTCATTTTTTTAAAAGATTTTTTATTTATTTATTTGACACAGAGAGAGCGATCACAAGTAGGCAGAGAGGCAAGCAGAGAGGGAGAGGGGAAGCAGGCGCCCCGCTGAGCAGAGAGCCCAACTTGGGGCTCGATCCCCGGACCCTGGGATCATGACCTGAGCTGAAGGCAGAGGCCTTAACCTACTGAGCCACCCAGGTGCCCCAGGAGATTCATTTCTTGATAGGAACTTGCTTTCTTAGCTTGTAGACACAACCTTCTTATTTTGTACTCAGATGGCCTTTCTTCCATATGTGTGAGTGGAAGAATGAGAAATCTCTCTCTTCCTCCTCTGAAGGGGCACTAATCCTATAATGAGTGACCTAATCTGAACCTAATTACTTCCCAAGTTCTCCTCTTCCAAGTACCATCACACTGGGAATTAAGGCCTCTAAATATGAATTTTGAGGGATACAAACTTCCAGTCCATAATGACTGGATTTAAATGTTAAAAAAAAGTGTGTACTCAATGGGAATAAAAGATGGTTTAATCAGTAAGTGATTCTGCTGTAAAGGGGGAAAATAAATATGGACCACTATGTTATACCCCAAACTGAAAAACAAGACAATAAAAATCATAGATGATCTAGGAAAAAAAAAAAAAAAAAGGAGTTTGGGGAGAAACAGTATTTGATCTGATTTAATAATAGCCAAGAAAATTATGAAGATTATCAAATTAGAAAAAGTCAATACATTATAAAGATAAAGTTGTAAAAATAAACTAGGAAAACAATGACATGTTAGCATTTTTTCCTCTTGTGTGATAATTTTTAAAAATTTCAAATATATCTGACCACTCTTATGTTTATCCATATATCAGAGATTTGGATTGAAAAGCTAAAAATTACTCAAAAGTGTAGTAGTGAGAATAAACAATGCTCAACAGTGGTTCTAAGAGAAGAAAAGTAGAAAGAGAGAAAAGACCATTCAAGTTGGTCTTCAAAGACAACCCCAAGGACTTCACAGAAACTTTTGTGGAGTTTTTTTGTTTTGTTTTGTTTCTTTCATGTTGTTTTTGAGTAGGTATATTTTATATGGGACAAGGTAATAAAATAGCATGCATGGGATTTAAAACCAACCAAGCCCTGATAAAGTATGTGTCACTGCAGCTTTGATTTCACATCAAACCTAAACAGTGAGAATGGGGCATGTATTTGTTCTTCACATTATGTGCTAGGCCTGGTAGAGGAGAGCAGGTCTCCACCAGAGCCTCAAAGGAAGAATGAGAGCCCTGACAGAGATAAGTTAGTCAGCAGGCTTACCCTGCCCCCACAGAGCCAGTGAAGGGAGGAGGTTCTGCTGTGTCTCCTCTGCCTTTCTCCCGGGCCACTGGTGTGGACCTCCTTAGCGGCAGTGAGAGAAAGGAGAGGGTTGGAGAACTATTGGAGCTGTACAGACAAGATGAGTCCTCCTTCCTCTTTTATTTATTTATTTTTTCAAGCGACTCTTTTCCTTCTGTAAAGGAAGATCCAAGCTGAGCAGCATTCCTTTCCTGCTCCCAAGTCCTCAAACAGTCAAGAGACTGCAGGCACCAAATGCTGGGCTGGGCAACAGGACCCTAAGGACCCTCCTTCAGTGCTGAGCAGCAATAGTTGTTTCTTTAAGTTGACATTAAATCCAGGGAAAAAAGCAGCACCGCTCAAAGATGGGGGCCCAACTGGGCCTGAAGCTTTAGGGTAGACCTGAGTCAGGCTTCTGAGTGATAAAAGAGTCTCAAGACAAGCAGTTGTGTAAGTTTGGGTAGATGGAGCCCCACAATAGCACAGGTCCCCAATTGTTTGTCTCATTCTCTCCTAAATCCACCCCAATATGGTATTTTCCCATCACTCCACCAAAACTACATTGATAGAGCAAATTTCAGTTTTTACCTTCCTACTCGGAGAATATATTCAGTATTCAACAATTTTTCATCCCTTTCTGCCTTCATTCTGGGATGTCATAGCCTGTGTGCCCCAGTACTTTGCAAATATTTAGCTGGGTATTTGATTTAGGGATTAGGAGAAAGGGATGGGGACTAAAGTGTTGAAGAAGGTAAAGTCAATTCAAAGACATTTTATTGAATTTCTTACTGCTTCAGATAAATGGGGGCTTGATAATACAATCTGATCTGAGAAGTGCTGATACGCAACTCAGAACACCCCTCTGGGGGAATCCTGCCCTGATAAGTCAAAAGCTTACTACACAGCATGTGAATGCCCCTCTGCTTAATAGCTGCACATGGTGAGCAACAGGTGAGCTCTCATGATACATACTTCCACAGGAAGGAAAGTGGAAATCACGTGGTCCAAGCCTGAGGTAAGCTGCTGGTCCGTATCTTCTATTTGAAGTTGGTTGGCTGTATTCCTGTAAAAACCAAGTTGGTTATTATACAGTTCACTGGAATAAGAAGGCAACGAAGCTGAGATCATTTGAAATGATACACAAGTGGTGTCTGGTGCAGTCTACTTATGAAGTCCAATCCGTCACCGCCCCCTTTCAAAGTGGTGGTCAACTGCAATTATCTCAAAAGTACTTGAGGAGAATTTGTAAAACAAGCACAGTCCTTGCTATTTCATCTTGTGCTAAAGTCATAATTTGCATTTAGGATCTTCTTCCTCTGAACCATTCTGGATTTTTTCACCTTTGGCCAGGTGTTAGGCATCTTTTTTTTTTTTTTTCCACTGGTTGCTTGATCCAATCCAGATTTCATCCAGCAAGGTTTGAATCTTCAGTTTTTCTGCCTTTCTCAAGTCATGTTTGTTTCTATTGTCCACTCATTATCTATCTATCTATCTATAATAATATATAATATATATAGTCAATGACAGATGTTTAACTGACTAAACCACCCAGGTGTACCCTGATACATCATTCATATATATTTTATATGAATGAATATAATATATACATTATATTCATATTATAATATAATTCATATTATAATATTATATAATATAATATGATATGATATAATGTAATTCATATAATTATAATTCATTTACTATTTTATCTGACTGGGTGTTTCTAGGAAATGAGATAATCAATTTGGGAGTCCTTCAATCATGGTTCTGTCAGAAATGCTAGGGTAATGGAAGAAGAACCCTAATACTTTATATACAGGTGTCAATCCTGGTCAGGATAAATTGTTGCTTCTTTTAGGTGGAAAATATTAAATATAATCAACATGCCATGCAGTAGTTTGATAGTTTTTGTTGGGGGATCTTGGCATATTGAGAGTTCAGCATCACTTTCTATTACTGGCATGACAGTAACTGGCTAACCCTTGTTAAGAAAGAGCTCATACATAGTCTCCATCCTTGATACCATAGCCACTTCATGCTTTAGCCTATTATACCAGTATATCATCCAAGTGTCACACCAGCCTCGTTATTGAATGCCTCACCTAAAATCTGCTACGGCAGGTATTGCAACCAAGCATGGGTTATTTTGATGCCACCACAGGTAAGAGTTATCACCACTTTACTTCTATTTATCTTGGGGTTGGACAACTGTTGGTAGTGATGCAGAAGAGATAAGAAGGAAATGAAGAGCAAAAGAAAAATAGTTTCTTCAAAACAGAGATGTATGCTATATTGTCGTTCTGTTTATTTAAGTATATATCTATATGTACACAAATGTATAAAGCAATATAACATGAGCTAGAGTTATGTGTACCAACTTGTAAAATTGTTTATGTTACATTAAGTGAAAATAAAAACTTTCAAAGTGGCATGCACTGTATGATTCTGTATCAGTGAAAATGCAATATATATTTGTATAAAGAAGGGTACTGGAGAATAAGCAAGATGCAAATTTTTATATCGATTTCTTTCAGTGGTGGGACTAGAGAAATGCAGAGAAGATAAGAAGATGTTTATTTTGTCTTTATACATCTTGCCCTGAAATAAATAATTTCATTTATTGTAAATACTGTAGATAAAGTCAATAAATAAAAAAGTTAAATATAAATGTATGAGATGTAATTTGGGAAGCAAGTATAGCAAAATATCTATATTGGTTTTATCAGACCAGGTCAATGTTTTGGTTGTCTTCTCCAAATTTAGAAGAATGTTTAAAATAAAATAACTCTTATAAGTTTAAAATACAAAACAATCATGGCAAATAAATCAGTTGTTAATATTGATAAGTCATGATACATTTTAAACGTTTATGTTATCTGAATGTGTTTTATTTCTCACTGAAAGATTAGCAGCATCTTTTGAGCTAAAGATCTAAATGAAAGTCATTCAGGCACACAGTTCACTATGGGATTTGGATGGACCTTTGCAATAATTTTTAAAGCTATGTTCTTATTCTGTAATCTATTTTGTGAGCTCTGTTGAGAACAACTGCCCCTGTTGCCACTCAAGAGAAGCAGAGTTCAGGTAATCTCATCGTTTGTTCTGCCCTGAAGTGCTTAACCCTCTCTCCTTTCTGTGCACACATTCCAATCTACGCAAAGACACCTTTCATTACTTCTTAAAACACCACAACATCAGAATCTTTTGGATTTTTAGATGACCCTAAGGTCATCATAAAGGGACTTTGAGACATCTGACAAAGCTGTCTCACAAAAATACTAATTGGATGGAGACACTGGGCTTCTAAATTTCAGCTCTATGTGTATTTAAGGTTGACTGAGATTAAAATGGAAAGAAAAGAAAAAGAAATTATTCTGTTTTCATTCACTCATTTCTACTTCTCCAAGAGAGAAATTCTTTAAAGACCAGGTTTTGACGTTCTGGTGGCCTTCTCAGTTTACTCTCTGTTTTAGCAGTTTTTTGATAATAATGAAGAAAAAATAACATCTCTCACATACCTTACTGTATTCTGTAAGGATATGGGAAGGTGACAATTAGAGAGGATACCAATATACAAACATTCAAACACATGCATATACACACACAGACTACGGAAGGAAGGAAAAAAAGGAATGAAGGGAGGAAGGAGGGAAATAAGGAAGGAAGGGAAGGGTGACAGAAAAAAGAGAGAGAGGAGACAGAAATCAGTCTCATGAAGGAAGAACAGAAAAGGAGGAGAAAACATGATTACCAGAGTAGATTTCATACTTGTATCAAATAATTATGTTTTTTATCTGTATTTATCAGCTGAATCAATCTTTTACATATTGAATCAGAATCACTTTCAACAAATGATGCTAAGACGACTTGATATCCATATAAGAAAAAATGAAGTCAGACAAAGATTTCACACATAATTTTGTTACATACAAAATTAACTTAAAAAAGGATCAAAGACCTAAACCAAAGACTAAACTGTAAAACTTTTAGAAGAGAAATTAGGCATAAGTCTCAGTGATCTTTGATTAAACAATGATTTCTTAGATGTCCTACTGAAAGTACAAGTAATAACAAAGAAGAAATAGACAGGTGCAATTATCAAAAATAAAACTTTTGTGCATCAAAGGATACTATTAAGAATGTGCAAATCCACCCACCAAACTGGAAAAAGTATTTACAAATTATATATTTGGGACTTGTATTCTGAATATATAAGCTCTTATAACTCAACAACAACAAAAAAGACAAATAAACCAGTTAAAGAATGAGCAAAGGATATAAATGAGCATTTCTCCAAGAAAGACATACATACAGTCAATAGGCACATGGAGAGATGCTCAATATTATTAGTCATTAGGGAAATTAAAAATGCGAAGCCACAATGAGATTCCATTTCACACCCACTGGGCTAGCTAGAATAAAAAAGATGGACATTAGCAGTGTAGCCAGGATGTGGAGAAACTAAAACCCTCACACGTTGCTGTTGGGAATGTAAAATGTCTTAGCCACTTGAGAAAATAGTTTAGCAGTTCCTCAAGAAGTTAAACATAAAATTACTGTATAACTCAGCAATTTTACTCCTTGGTATTTAACATATTTAATAAAATAATATAAAATTTAAATATACATCCACACAAAAATTTGTACACAAATGTCCAAAGCAAAATGATTAGTAATAACCAAAAAGTGGAAATAACCCAAATGTCCATCTATTAATGAATGCTAACAAAATATGGTATATTCATACAATGGGATATTGTGCAGCAAAACATGAAATGAAGTACTACTATATGCTGCAATTTGCATGAACTTTGAAAACCTGAAAAATGAAATATCCAAACAAAAAAGACAATATATATCATGATTTCATTTATCTACAATTCAGAATAGACAAATCTATAGAAACACAAAGTAGATTACTGATTGCCAGAGGATGGAGATAGGGAGGAATTGAATATGACTGCTAATAGGTATGAGGTTTCTTTTTGGGGTGATGCAAATGTTTTAGAATTAGATAGTGGTGATTTTTGTACATTTTGGAGATATATTGAATTATATACTTTAAAGGTGATTTTTGTACTTATAAATTATATCTCAATTAAAAAAAAATGATAGGACTCTTAAGTTAAATTCTGCAAATGGTTCCCTTATGTTTAAGGCAAGTTAAAGCTCTTAACACTTTCCATATAATTTAGTGTAAATTATGTAACATCTATGATTATTGATAGGAAAAATACTAGTATGTGCTTTCTCCTTTGCTTTGGCAAACAGTTCTCTATTACCTTTTATACTCACTTCCCTGCATATTTATTTTCTTTGCTTAATATATGAAATACTACCATCGAACCACACAGCAACTCTGGAAACTTCAGAAAGTTTTAAATCAGGTAATGGACAATTACAATGTTGTGTGTATATACATATCTGCCAATATAGCTTTTATAAAATGGACAGTGTTTTGAATAACTGCTAGAATTGGAACACTTTTTGGTATTCCTTATTTCTGGCCTCCTCTATACTACACAATAAAATATTCTTTAGTATCATGCAGTTTAATTGTATTGTCCTCTTCTTCTGCAGTGTTTGGTCCAAATTATCTCCAATTGAAGGAAGTTAATGTAAAATTTTACCTCTGATTTCCTTTGGTATTATTGAATTCAACACACCACTCTTCTGATAACCCTTTTTTAAAATTTTTTTTAAAAAGATTTTATTTATTTATTTGGAAAGAGAAACAAAGAGCACAAGCAGGGGAGAGGCAGAGGGAGAGGGACAAAAAGATTCCTCTCTGAGCATGGATCCCAATCTTGGGCTCAATCCCAGGACTCTGGGATTATGATCTGAGCCAATAGCAGACACTTAACTGACTAACCCACCCACGTGCACCCTGATACATCCTTTATTAAATCCAGACAATAAGGTCTGAAATGAATGTTTGGTTTCTCATATTTTAAAAGTTTACATGAATGCCATCATATGCTATTCTTCATCAAACATTATGTTTGGGAGATTGATTCCTGTTGATGTAAACAGCTCCTGTTCGGTTACTATTATGATTATGGCTATTATTTATGTATTTGAGTATAGTTAATACACATGCTATATGCTATATTAATTGCAGGTGTACTAGTGAAATGAGTTTTTTTGTGTTTGGTTAAGTGTTCTTTATTTTTAACATGTGCTACATACCTCATTTTCAAAATCAATATTTGAGAACAAAAACTTTCCACCAGACAAAATTTTACTTAAAAAGTATTCATGCAACAGTCATGTTGGTGTCTATATTGTTTTCCTCTGTTTATTACGAGTTTCATGTATTGGTGTTTTCCTATGTTAGAGAATAGATGTTGGAGTCAGCCACGCCTCAGTTCATGATCTGCTTTATTGTTTTGATTACATCCTATTCACCCTATTGGTGAGAAAGAAATTCTCATCATAGGGTCATAAAAATGGCTGAGCACATGGCACCCAACACTATAGATGAGATCTGGAGCAGTTTATTAGTCATACTTACTCACAGTGTGGTATGGGGCCCACATTTTGAATGACTACTGTGCTGAAGAAATTCTCATTAAAATCTGGAATAAGTTTGCTAAGTTCTTTATAGATTTTGGACACTAGCCCTTTATCTGATATGTCGTTTGCAAATATCTTCTCCCATTCTGTCAGTTGTCTTTTGGTTTTGTTAACTGTTTCCTTTGCTGTGCAAAAGCTTTTGATCTTGATAAAATCCCAATAGTTCATTTTTGCTCTTGCTTCCCTTGCCTTTGGCGATGTTCTTAGGAAGATGTTGCTGTGGCTGAGGTCGAAGAGGTGCTGCGTGTGTTCTCCTCAAGGATTTTGATGGATTCCTTTCTCACATTGAGGTCCTTCATCCATTTTGAGTCTATTTTCGTGTGTGGTGTAAGGAAATGGTCCAATTTCATTTTTCTGCATGTAGCTGTCCAATTTTCCCAACACCATTTATTGAAGAGGCTGTCTTTTTTCCATTGGACATTCTTTCCTGCTTTGTCGAAGATTAGTTGACCATAGAGTTGAGGGTCTATTTCTGGGCTCTCTATTCTGTTGCACTGATCTATGTGTCTGTTTTTGTGCCAGTACCATGCTGTCTTGATGATGACAGCTTTGTAATAGAGCTTGAAGTCTGGAATTGTGATGCCACCAACTTTGGCAAATTCAACACCCAAAGAACAAATAATCCAATCAAGAAATGGGCAGAAGACATGAACAGACCTTTCTGCAAAGAAGACATCCAGATGGCCAACAGACACAGGAAAAAGTGCTCCACATCACTCGGCATCAGGGAAATACAAATCAAAACCACAATGAGATACCACCTCACACCAGTCAGAATGGCTAAAATTAACAAGTCAGGAAATGACAGATGCTGGCGAGGATGTGGAGAAAGGGGAAACCTCCTACACTGTTGGTGGGAATGCAAGCTGGTGCAACCACTCTGGAAAACAGCATGGAGGTTCCACAAAAAGTTGAAAATAGAACTACCCTATGACCCAGCAATTGCACTACTGGGTATTTACCCTAAAGATACAAATGTAGTGATCCAAAGGGGCACGTGCACCCGAATGTTTATAGCAGCAATGTCTACAATAGCCAAACTATGGAAAGAACCTAGATGTCCATCAGCAGATGAATGGATAAAGAAGACATGGTATATATACACAATGGAATACTATGCAGCCATCAAAAGAAATGAAATCTTGCCATTTGCGACGACGTGGATGGAACTAGAGGGTATCATGCTTAGCAAAATAAGTTAATCAGAGAAAAACAACTATCATATGATCTCCCTGATATGAGGAAGTGGAGATGCAACATGGGGGGTTAAGGGGGTAGGAGAAGAATAAATGAAACAAGATGGGATTGGGAGGGAGACAAACCATAAGTGACTCTTAATCTCACAAAACAAACTGAGGGTTGGTGGGGGGAGGGGGGTTGGGAGAAGGGGGGTGGGTTTATGGACATTGGGGAGGGTATGTGCTATGGTGAGTGCTGTGAAGTGTGTAAACCTGGCGATTCACAGACCTGTACCCCTGGGGATAAAAATATATTATATGTTTATAAAAAATAAAAAAAATAAATTAAAAAAAATCTGGAATAAGACTGAAATGTGCATGGTATTGGCCAGCTTTGCTGTGGAAGCAGACATGCTACTCACATAGCAGAAAAGAAAAAAGCAAACGACCTATTGAAGCCAAAGAATGCACTTATATATTGTGCTGTGAATTGCATGTAGTCATTTCCACACTTATTCCATTGGCAAAAATGAGTTATATGACCAAGCATGATAACAAGCTAGAAAGTACACTCTTTTCACAAAAATAACTCCATATCATGGACAAGGGTATACACTTCTCTTATATAAGTTATAAATGTGAAAAATAACTCAATCCACCATGTTCCACATGTTTAATTATAAATATTCATGTATCTTCTTTCTCTGCACAAAGTACATTTTCTTCTTAACCAAAGAACACCTAAAAATTCTCACTGAATCATAGCACCAGACTCAAAGTTTCAAGATAATGTCTACTTCAGGGCTTAACATGGTTTTTCTTGATGCAGAAAACTCTGAAATAACAAATAAGCTTTTTTACTCCTATGTATATGACATACATTAGTGGAAGAGCACAGGATAACTTCAAAAAAATCCCATTTGGAGGGGTTCCTGAGTGGTCCAGTCGGTTAAACACCTGATTTTTAGTTTTGGCTCAGCTCATGATCTCAGGGGTCAAGGCTATGAGATCAGCCCCATGTTGGGCTCTACACTGGGTGTGGAGCCTGCTTAGGTTTCTCTCTCTCCCTCTCCCTCTGTCCCCGTCTCTCTCTAAAAAACAAAACAAAACAAAACAAAAATACCATTTGGATAAGGAGAATGACTAAAAATTTATGGCTAATAGCTATTCTGAAATCCCGTGGGATAGATAAAGCAAAAGACTGTTTTTCTGGAGAGGTGGAAATATTCCTTGATTAAATCCATGGATTTCCCTTACAGACATTTGTTCATAATCAGTCATTCTTCAATGCTCTTGGCTTGGTCTTTTGGAGGTTCTATTTTTCTATTACTTAGTCACATCTGTGTTAGCTTTTAGTAAATATTTTCTTCTGGGGGGCTAAGAAATTTTTCACTATGTTTTTTGCCTATAGAAACCTGGAGATTCAAAGTTTATTTGAGGTCTCAAAAGTCCCAAATTCATTTAATGTTGAAGTTCTTTTGTCAGTAAAACTTACTCAAACATGTAGTCAGGTCTTTGTTTCCAGTCAGCACCATGTACCAATTAGCCATATCTACACTAGCTTTTAAGTTATATTTCTCTCTGGTCTTAACTGTTGGTATTTTGAGCTTTTCAATTATTTTGCTCTTTCTGTAAATACAAGATCTGGTGTATTACTTGACATATTGTAGACACTCAGGAAACATTTTTCAGATAAATAAATGATGGACATTTAAAAACAATAAATGTGAATTCTTAATGCTTATAAGAAAATTGTTTAATAGTATCAGTAATTGAAGATGGCAAATTAATAAAACAATGAGATATTATTCTTTTCCAAAGATATTTTATCTATTGTGGACTAGAATAATAAAGAAATAGGTAATTGTGGTACATAAATTGATGAAGACTTTCTGAAGGGCAATACAGAAATGAATATCAAAATTTCTAAAGATGGGGCACCTCGGTGTTTCAGTCAGTTAAGTGTCCCACTCTTGATTTCAGCTCAGGTCATGATGTCAGAATCATGAGATCAAGCCCTATGTCCTGATTGTGGTCTGAGCTGGGTATGGAGCCCTTAAGACTCTCTCTCTTCCTCTTTCTCTGTCCCTCTCCACAGCTCACTCCCTCTGTCTTTCTCTTAAAAAAAAAAAAATTACTAAAATTTCTAAAAATGTTTTATCCTTTTGTATCCTGGCAATTCCAGCTTAAGACATTTGGAGAAAATATATAACTAAGGATGTAAATTACAATGTTGGCTATCTTAGCCTGCACCAAGAAGATAGTTATATAAACTATGGCAACATCACTTAACAGATTAATATACAATCATTAAAAGATTTTATCCAGTTACATGTGTCTTTCCCAAGGTATAGTCTCTAAGTACAAGTCTACATTTATAGCTAGTCATGTGTCTGCACATACTTTAATGTATATGCATATGGGTATATAAATAATCATGTGTATGTATATATAAATAGGAAGAGAGAAGCATTCATTTGTGTGGTGGGATTCCATTTTCATAAAAAATGTATGTATGCATATAAGTATTCATGTATACAAAGAAAATATATGAAAAGATAAATATAAAAATACATGCAGTGGTTATTGGATCATTAATGATTTGCATTTTCTTTTTGCTTAGCATTATATTCTAATTTTCATAAAATTAAATATTGATTAGTTCAAATTAAAAATTAAGTAAAAGCAAAAGTGACAGCAAAATATCCAATAATAATCGTCAGGGTCAAAACCTCCATGATTTATTAATTCATACACATAAAATTTAGGTATGTAAATGTGACTAACATACCAAGAATCTTGCTTGCTTGTTTATTATTTATTTATTTATTTATATTAGAGAGAGAGAGAGTATGCACGAGTGGAGATAGAGGGGCAGAGAGAGAGAGAATCTTTTTTTTTTTTTAAGATTTTATTTATTTATTTGACACAGAGAGAAAGATCACAAGTAGGCAGAAAGGCAGGCAGAGAGGGGGGAAGCAGGCTCCCCACTGAGCAGAGAGCTTGATGTGGGGCTCAGTCCCAGTACCTGAGATCATGACTCAAGCTGAAGGCAGAAGCTTAACCCACTGAGCCACCCAAGTGCCCTGAGAGAGAGAATCTTAAGCAGGCTCCATGCTCAGTGTGGAGCCTCACATGGGGCTTGATCTCATTACCCTGAGATCATAACCTGAGTTGAAACTAAGAGTTGGATGCTTAACCGACTGAGCTACCCTGTTGCCCCACATGAAGCTTATTTTATACAATGGTAATTTGTAAAGAGTATGATCCCTGTTACTACCAAAAAGCAGTGTGTAAAATGTTTTTAAATTAAAATTTATATTTTCATTTATAACTGAATAACTTGAGCTAGGAAAACAAAAAATAAGATAATCAAACTCAAATCAAAGATCAAATTGTTTTCTATTAAGAAGTTTATATCATTTTAAGTGATGATTTTCTTTGCCTTAATTTCCATTAGTGCTTTTTCTGTTATTACAAAGGAGTCAGATTAGGAATTGGGTAGACCTAAGTAGCAATGAACATGTCTTATTCACGTTTTATATCAGCATGTGCTGCAATGGAACTCTGTTCCTCAGGACTTGAGGGCTACACTGTGAATGTGGAATGTGGACCAGGGTCAGTGCAGGCAGACTAAGTGTGAAGCAACAATGTGAAAAATCCATGCTTTTGCTTTAAAGGAATAATTTCAATGAGGAAGCATCTCCTTGCATTTCCTTTCTTATTCATTCCCTTTAAAGAGAGTATATTTATTTCGGTTTCAGGCTTTATTTCACTACTCTTCTCTCAGGCAATTCTCCTATATCAGATTTCTCCAGAAAAGTAAAAACAAACAAATATATATATACATATATATGAAGAGATATGTATTATAAGACATTGGCTCACATGATCATGGACTCTGAGAAGTTCCAAAATCTGCAATCAGAAAGCTAGAGACCCAGAACAACCAAGTGTACTTCTAGTCTTCAAGCCATCAGGCTCAATATCCAAGAAGAGCTGATGTTTCTGAGTCCACAGGCATGGAAAGATCAATGTCTAGTTCAATCAAGCAAGCAAAAGGAGTTCCTTCTTACTCTTGGAGTAGGGGAAGGTCAGCCTTATTATTCTATTCAGGCTTTCAACTGTTTGGATGAAAGCCCTCATGTTGGGGGAGGGGTGCAATGTGCTTTATTCAGTCTACTGAATCACATGTTTATCTCATACAAAAACACCTTCACAGACATATATCCAGGATAAAGTTTGACCAAGCATCTGGGTACCCCTTGCTCCAGTCAAGCTGACACATAAAATGCTGATTCCCACCCTTGCCTTGAAACAATCACATCTTTCAAGGATATAAATTCATTTAAACATATTTATTCTATCATCAACTGAACATCTTTTCTGTGATACCACTGTCTGAACTTTGGAGAATGAGTAAGAAGAAATCCAGATGAAATCTGAATATCTACTCTGGAAAACAAATCATTTCAATTGCACCTTTAATGATGGAAATGATTTTAACAAATAAGAATGGTAAAAAGAGATAAAAGAAAGATCAATGTGTGCAAATTTACAGAGGAGAAAAAGTACAGGACAGGTTTGTAACGAATAGAACTTAGACCATGTAAACTGAGGTATGGGATGCCATAGAGAAATTAGAAGGATCACATCTGGGAAGAGACATTTGGGCTATCTTCTAGAAGATCTCAATTATTAAGATGCTTAATATTATACTATTACTATGATTATAATTTTTTAAAGTATTATTATTATTACTAACAATGGAGTGCTACTGACACCTTTGATCAGCAGACTAGATTCAGCAATTTGGTGTGAATATTAATGAGTTATTATGTGTAGAAATATTTGATCAGGAATTATGAAAACTAAGGAGACTAATGAGGGGCCTTTTCTAATAGGCCAGGCAAAAGATAATAAGTGCATTAAAAAGCCCTAGTAGTTAAAAAACAAACAACAAAACAAAACAAAACAAAACAAAAAATGCCCTAGTAGTTAGTAAAAACGAGTATTATTTAGGTAAAATTAATAAAGTGTGGCAGTATTTTTTTTTAAAGATTTTATTTATTTATTTGAAAGAGACGACATGAGTGCAGGGGAGAAGAGGGGCAGAAGGAGAGGGGGAAGCAGAGTCCCTGATGAGTACAGAGCCTGATGCAGGCTTGATCCCAGGACCTGGGGGATGTTAACCTAACCCAAAGGCAGACACAACCGCTTAACTAAGTGAACCACCCTGGAACCCCTTGGCCATATATTTTAAATAGAATTTGTGAAAGGTAGGGACGGTTCAGCTATGATGCTCAAATTCCTGGGAGAAGAGAAGTAGTATCCAAATAGTGACAATGAAGCCAGCACATGCATCTTCTGACTTGTGGTGGCACATAGTATTTAATCTGGGCCATATTAAGTTTGTAGTGCTAGTCGTGTATACAGAAACATAAAGTTTAGCATTTAGACAATGACCTTGAGTACCCTATGACTTTGGTAACAAAGCTGTATGTACATAGACTTTGCAGTGTTATACATCAATTATATCCATCATTTCCCTCATCACAAATGGCCTTCCTGTGTTTTTTTTTCCTCAGTTTTCTGCTCCCTGCTTTCCAAAATCTCAGAAGTCATTGGCTAACCAGCCCATGTTAGTAGCTAATAATCTACTTGCCTTACCCCCACTAAGAATGGTTGCTTTTCAACAAAGTGTGTCTGCATACACAGTTGTATTCCAAAAGACAAATCCCTTAGAATTGAATTTAGGTAACTGGAAACTGTCAACAAAGGAAAGAGTTTGGGGGTAAAGTATATCAGAGCTGTCTCACAATGCCTATTGTACTACATAGGGTAAGCCTCTGCTTGATTTACCTAGACATGATTCTTGCTGTTGTAAGTTCGACCCTAAACCACACACCAAAAAAAAAAAAGAAAAACAAAACAAAACAAAAAACAAACAAAAAAAAATGCATTTTACAGACTATTTTTGTCAAAAGCCTGATTACTGTTTTTTTTACTAAATCAATTATTCTTCATTATCTGAGAAATCTAAAAGACTTTCATTGGTTCCTATTTTTATATTAATCGGTTCATTATTTAAATCCTAATGTCAGTGTGAAAAGGAAGAATTTTGAAAATATGTATACACAGCACTAATTCAATTTCTGTTAAAATTATCTATGCATGTGTATTTGGAAAGATGCCCCCAGAGAATATTAAAATTAGCTGCCTCTGAGTTCTAAGATTAAACGCGATTTCAAGTTTATCCTTTGCTATATTGTTCAAATTATCCATAATAAACAGTATTGCTTTTATAATCTGAAAAAAAATAAATTTAGAGAAAGTAAAGGGGTTATTCATCACACAGTGCATTTGTGGAATAGAATTCACTTGGCCTTAAAGACATAAAAAATCCCACCCCAAAGACAGCCTTGAAGGAAATGTATCAGTGCCAACACAGCAAACCCCAGACTTCTGTGTGGATTGGCGCCATTGTGCAGTAACATTACCCTCACAACGACCTGCTCAGTCTCTCGTGGCAACTATTGAATTCTGACTGAGGCCACTCCTGTTCATTCTCTTGCCTACTAGCGTAAGTCACTTGGTCGGGCACAGCTTAATTCTTGACTGTGGATTTTGTGAACTCCTCTTATAAAATGGTACAATTACTACAGGTCATGAACATCAAATGCCACTAACACTTCCAGCTGTGACCACGGAATAGCCTCCCAACAGAAGTACTGCAACATGGTAATAATAACATCCCAGCTGTAGCCACAATCACCGAAATCACTGACAGTGTCAATAATGTATAAAACCCCATGGAAACTCAACTGTACTTGCCAAAAGGCATTCATCAATTTCACTGCCTTTTATCTACCATTTAAAATGGTCTGGTTTTAGTGTTAGGGTTTTAAAATAAATGACTAGGGTAAATAGGTCCCGGCTGAATTGCTCACTATCTGCTTTGAATTGCTTCTCTAAATGTTGGGGACGTGAAGTTCAGCCTTAACCACTCAAGTACATTCTGTAACCACTACATGTTAGGTGATGGGATGTGAGCAGAGAGTTGAGTATCTGGAGAGGTGAAATTTACTAAACCCCTTTACAGCTTAAGTTCATTTAAAACATTGCAAAGGACATAGGGAGAATACAAGAGAGGGAGCTGCTTTGATTTCTCCGAAGCCATTCAGCTTTTAGAAAGATGTAAGGGAGTGAAAATGTGGAGAGCCAAAGAGAAAGGTCTATTTAACAGATGCTTAGAATAATAAACTGTAACTACTACTACACTATTGTGTTTTCCTGTATTTGTTCAAATACATTGTATAGACAATAGAACCATTGCTTGAAATGTCTGAGCAAAAAAATTTACTGTCACTGAAGATAAAAAAAAAAAATCCAAAGTATAGCTTATATAAAAGAACTATTAAATGTCATAAACTTCCAATGTATTATGCATTATTATTACTAGAACTTGAATTCATATAGTTGTTTAGCTTATCATAGCTTTCTCAAGTATATTATTTCAATCGATTCTTCACAATTCCGTTAAGTTTTATTATCCCCACAAATTACATACAGTAACACAAATCTCAGACAGGTTAGAATGATATGCCCAATATCACACAGCTAGTTAGAAAGTAAAATGAGCACAAGAACACTGATTTTCTGTCACACCAACTGCTCTTGTCTTTGAGATCCATTCTTTCCTTGACTGTGTGCTTCTCCTTGTGGAGAAATATCTATTAAACTTCAGAAAACCTGTGGTTTGTAATCTTAGGCTTGAGAATGTGAGCCTCCAAATGGTTTTCTCTCTTTCAGGTACAACAGTGAACTTTTGGCTAGCAGAATAAATCTCCTGAGTGAAGAGGCAAAGCTTCTTCCAAAGTAGCAGCAAATAAAAAGTAAGAATACCTAGAAAGAAACAATAGTGAATATATGGATTGTGGACAACTTTTTCATACATTTATTCATTTATCAGTCCTTTCAGTAGAAATTTGCTGAGCAATTCAAATGACTGTATTGGTGCTAAGGGTTTAATCAAGAATAACATAGATATTGCCCATGATCTTTTGGAAGATCTTAGAAAAGGAGATAGAAACATAAATAAATAAATAAATGGATAAATATGTAAATTTAAAAAATTACAAAATTTGACAAATGCTATGAAGAAAACTGAGTTTGACAATAAAAAAGTAAAAAAAAAAAAAAAGAGTATGCTTTTGATAGGATAACCAAAGAATGCATCTGTAGGAAGGTAGCTGTTAAACCAAAATGAAAGAGACTTACTTAAGTAATAAACATAGTCTTTACAATGAAGAAAATACATTTTCAATGCAGATGAGCTACAAAGTTTTGAGAAGTCTATTGTGGAAGCAGAAATCATTTGATCAAAATGCTTCACTTGGACATTAGGAAGGTATGTATTCTTTTAAATGTGAAGTTGCCTAAATGTGAAGTAGAAAACATAAAATCAATGTCTGCTGTGTGACCTGTTAGCCCTTCAAAGAGCCAAATGTCCACTGCCAATGTATATGTTTATGAGAAAAATATGTTGATCCCATTGTGGCTTCAGAAGTAATCTTATTCTCCATTTCAAAGACCAAAACCATACCTTACAGTTTTAATACATAACCCGTTTTAGAACATATAGAGAGCTATACATTTCTGAATGTAAAGACAGATATTTTTTCCTCAAAGGCAAATAGGAAAATCTTATGAGGTCTCTTTTGTACAAATCCAGTAATCTCCACACCACTGGTAGAATTCTTTTGCCTGTGTTACTCACTCTTCCCATATTATTCAGACTCAGAGAGACTTCAGTAGTATAAAGCCACTGCAAATAAAAAGTATTCTGCCTTGGATTGAAAAAAGAAAAAAAAAAAAAAAGGAACGAAAGAAAGAAAGAATAGAAAAGAAAAAGTAAAAAAAAGAAAAACCCACAAAACCCTGAGTTTCAATCTAAAGCTTTGTATGCTACTTCCCTCCTATGGATATAATTTCACACATCCCAGCACAGTCTTTCAAACATGGTACTTTTGGTGTATCCTGTCTTGGAAACTGTCAAGTTGAATATGCAATGTATTCCAATAGAAAAGAGAATTATGCCTTATTCTTTTGTGAAGATACTTGTTCTTGAATTGTTAAAAACTGAGAACATAAAACTCTTATTGAGTTCATTACTTTAGAGCTCAACAATTTTTAATGTATATGAATAACTTAATGTTTGATATGATTTAATTATAGAACCTTCTTTTATAAAGTTTTAAGATAGCATGTTCTATAACTGTCTCAGCTCTAAAACTGAAATGAGCTAAGCTAATGAATTATATCCCTTATCTTCCATATTTTCATGCTATTTGTTTTTAAACATCTTTTATTTGCTTTAAATTCATAGCAAATTTTATGATACACAACATTGAGCCCTGGTCACTCTCTAACCAATGAAGCAAATTACAGTAGCTGAAATAAGCCAGAAAATTGTTGATTGTGGTAGTATAAATATTCCAGGTTGTCTTGAAAAGTTGACATTTTTACCTTAGATGGTTTCATGTAAAGAATGAGTGCTCAGGGGCACCTGCGTGGCTCAGTGGGTTAAAGCCTCTGCCTTCGGCTCAGGTCGTGATCCCAGAGTCCTGGGATTGAGCCCCGCATGGGGCTCTCTGCTCAGCGGGGAGCCTGCTTCCTCCTCTCTCTGTCTCTGTCTGCTTCTCTGCCTACTTGTGATCTCTGTCTGTCAAATAAATAAATAAATAAATCTTAAAAAAAAAAAAAAAAGAATGAGTGCTCATCCATCAGGGAATAAAAGTTATAATCTTCATGCTCTGAAATTCTTTCTATAATTCCATGACATAAAATGAGTCTATATAAAACTGTGACACCAGTTGAAAAGAACAGTGAATCATTCAGGGAAATAATTTTGATCCACTTTGAATACCATGTTGATATAAGTTCTTGTCCACAAAATTCAATCAAATAAAAATGTGATATAATTGTTTTAATAACATGGCCACATTTTAATTAATAAAGAATACAATCATAGACTAAATGTATCTCACCTTTACTTCTTTGTAATAACCAGTGCAAGTATTTATTTTTGAGATAAGGTATGCTAGTAGTCAAGAGCAAAGAAACATGGTATTCTGAAAAGCAAGGCTGGCAGTAGGAAGCTTAATTTTTTGCTCCACCACTGATCACTTGTGCAATATTGTACCTTTCTTTAACTCCTCTGGACCTCACTTTCTGTACTTAGATAGGAGTTGGAGGATACTTAAATTTATTCCAGGAATTTGATTTTCAGAGGGAGAGTAGAAACTTTAACGATAAGCAAGGAAGTTAACTACTCTGTATATATTATTTTCTCTCTGATTTGATGTGATTTCTCCCTGTATAATTTGTAATTTTCAATTTGTCACTATGCTGTACTGGTTAGGGATATTGGCTGTGGAAAGAGATCACCTTGGGCTTGAATTTTTGCGTTCTCACTAATGATCACTAATTGTGATCTTGTGTAAATTTCTTAACCCCTCTGAACCCAGTCTTCTGATTCTAGAGACAATGATTATACTGAATGCATAGATTGCCATGGTGACTGAATGAGTTTGCACAAGTGAAAATGCTTAGGTGGTTTTTGACACATAGTAAACATGCACCACATGTTACCTATTATCTTTTTCAACATTTGTTCTTTTTACATCTTATCTTATTGGGGGATGAAAATGATAGAAAAATGGAGTCATGGGTCTATGTCTCACTAAAAGTACTGCTTTATATAAATGAACCCTGGCAGATGAGATGATAGTTTCACATGAAGGGACTTTTAGGCTATTTTTCAAACTAAGCATCATTTCAACATGAAGAATTTTAAAAATTGGTTGTCCATGCTTCCCTTTGTAATTAATTTTACATAAATGTAACCATTTTACCTTGTTTTCTTTGATCAATATAATGGACTTCCTTAATGTTGAAAATAAACCCAGAAATGAACTCACACGTACAAGGCGAAAGACATATAAAATGTATCATAAAAACACTGCCGAACAATCGAAGCACTACATGTTTAGCTAAATTTGCGTCCATTATTATTTCAGGTTTTATGGTTGCCGATGAAAAAGACGCTTTTTCCTAAAGCCCCAACAACTTAGCAAAGGACTTCGATTTGTTTTCTCTGGTCACATGCCACATTTTTCACGAACACCGCGTGATTAAATCCTTTAAATAATGCAGCACGTCGGGGTATCCACAATAGATGCTTAAGAGTGGCAACTCTGTCCAAACACCTTAAATATGTCTTCTTTTATTCTCACTTTCCTTTCTGACCTGGATCTGGCTGCCCATGCACATGAAAGAAATTACAAAAGCTTCTCAGTCACCGCGACTCGGGTTCCTTTTGCACTACAGCATTTGTCATTGCCAAAACAGCAGAGTTTAATTAAGTGTTGTGAGCAGCCTAGTGAGAAACACACTTTAAATTAAACCTCTGTACATGCAGCTATTGGTTCTTTACCTCCTGAACAATCAGCAGGGTGTTAGGCATAAATTCTGTCTCTCAAGGGAAACGCAGCTCCACGCACCTCTAGTGATTCATAAATGATCCAGCTTTCTCAGAACCATATCTTATTAAAGCACATTTAATTATTTCTAAGTTTTAAACACCGAAAGATGAAGGCGATAATTAATGTGCCTACCACTAAACATTTTATTTACTCTTGATATATTAATGGTATTATCAAGAAAATATGCTACAGTTTCAGGTTTAACAAAATTACATGGCAAATTATCTTTTGATGCATCAAGCAATCGTTAATATAATGGAATAAATTATTTTAACACCTCAGTAGTAATGGATGGGTAAAAGAATGTAAGCATTTTAATTTTCAGAATGTTTTGTAATTACACATTTCAGGGGACACTTAAATCAATGATGCAAGTGTTTGGGATTTTAGAAAACAGAAACAAAAGAACAATTTAGAAGGGTGGCTTGTGGGTTTTTTAAATACAAGGGATGTATCAGTGTTTCTGGCCTTCTCACAACAGCGAAGTTCTGGTACAATGCTTGTGTGAAAAAATTTTTCCTTCTTAGAATTAAATTTCTATATGCTCAGTCCAACTTTAACTTTTAAATTTGGATTTTTGCATAAAACAAAAAGGAGAGTGGTGTGTACCTTTTAAATCCAGTAGGTTAAAGACAGCCTCCTGTAAAATAATGGTGGTGATTTTTCTCAACTGAGCAGAGTCTATCAGAGCAAGTGAACAGTCAGGATAGATGACCACATCCATAAAATATTCTTGCCTTGTTCCACAACACCATGGGGCAATTTCACACTCTGAAGGACATTCTAAGGATAGACCTGCTCTACAAAGATGCAAAAAAAGATGAAAAGATAATCCATTATTTGATACAACTAGGCACAAATATTTATCTGTTCTTTATTAGTCTGGGTCCTATATCTTATCTTTCATGTTTGGCAAATGTCAATAAAGTTGATGCTGCTAAAAGCTTTCCATTGATTAGAAAGTTCTAGCCTGGAATTTCTGAAGGCAAGGAAAGAATGGATCATTGTCTGTCGTATAATTACTTAACTACAATTTTGCTAGAAGATGATGTTCTGAAATCTCTATTGAGGTGGCTCTTTTGGACTTTTTTCCCCCTCAGCTTACCACAAATAAGTGAATTAGATTTCAGAGATTATATTTAAACAGGTAAAAGGAAATACACATGCCGAAGTAATCACTTGAAAACAGGCTGGACTCTAAAATATTTTAGGATTTAAGTGTTGGTTTATCTTGCAGCAATATTAATTGGCTTAATTTAATATAATTTATCCTAGTTGTTCATTGAAATTAGTGAGTTTGTATATTGTATTTCATTGTTTTAATGAGAATTTCAAAGACAGTATTCATGTTTCTGATTTTAAGGAGGTACACTGAGTTATCAGGGCGAGTCCTAAAATAATTTATGTTCTGTAAGATAGTCAAGGATTACTGATATCAATAAACTTTATTAAACTGATACATGTATTTTCTCCATAGTCCTCCTTAGGCAGACATGCAGTTTCCTCAAATAGGCTATTTATCTTTCCATCTACTTTATTTTCTTTGCATTTTCTGTTTCCTCTACTTTTTCCATTGTTCCTCAAGAATCCCCACTCTTGTTGTTATTAAGATAGCGTTGAAAAGCAACAAGCCAAAGCACAAAAACGTGGGTTGTAACATGCAGAATCAAAGCAGCTATGTTAGGAAGGAGTAATTTAGGGAAGGTACAGATCAATTTGCTTAATGAGTGGCCCCTCTGCTCAAAGTATTTTCATCTCACATTCCTAAATTATTTTGTTTTCTGGTTTTATACAACTAGGTGTTTCACCAATGATACATTAATTTGTTTTAATAAGCATCTTCTTTAAAAATGAAAACACCTTACGGAAGGTTTAGTGACTAATACTCTCTACATTAATATGAATAAGTTTAATTAGAACGCTTCCTCCTAACCTCCCAGCTAGTATCTGCTGTACTGAAAGAAAAGGGGTCTGGGTGGTAAAAAAGACATAGTCATCAATCCTAAAACTTAATAGCAGTTTGAAGAATATGTTATGGAAGAAGGAAGAGAAGATATTTCCAAGAGCAGAGGGGCTTGGAAGCTAGATTTTTCTGCGTTTGAATCACAGCCCAGTCATAGGTTAGTTGAGTAACAGTGAACAAGTTAATTAGCTGTGTTCTCCTAAGTAAAATAAGGATGATAATAATAATAATGCATACTTCATAAAGTTGTTTTGAAAATCAAATGAGTTAATGAGTACAAGATCTTTAGTACACAGAAGACTTTCAAAAAATAGTAGCTAATTCTACTGGACGTTTTTGGTGAGAAAAGTATTAGGCTATCATATATTAACACCTAAGTCAGATGAATTAAAGGTTAAAAAAAAAAAAACACTTATCATTTGGGTCCTCTCCTACCTACATCTCAACACAGAGTCATAAATATTTTAAGGCAAAGCCCTGCACAGTCCATAGTCCTCTGCCCTGGGCCATTTTGCAAACTCTCACACATTCATTCTCAAAAACCTTAATTAGCTGTCTCTCGCTTTCTACTACTATGTAGCTCCATCTCTTGCCTCAACTTTGGTTTTATCTTTTCATGATATGTACCTTAAGGGGTTTCTTAGTTCAAGAGTAGAGTCAGAGAGATTTAATGGGTTCAGATTTTTTTTTTTTTAAAGAGGGTTAGGTATACATGTCTGGGCTTCAGATTGTACATTCTCACCCATTTCCTCCAAATATAATATTTTTACTCCAAATGCTTTTAGAAGATGTATTTGGAAGATGTATTTTAGAAGATGTATCCTTTGCATATTTTTAATTTTAGAGATTTGGAGGTAATGGGCCTCATTAATATTTACAGAAAACTCCAACAAAAAAAGCACAAAGTACACCTTCTTCTCCAGGCCATACAGAACATTTTCCAATATAGATCATATGTGAGGTCACAAAAGAAGTCTTAACAAGTTTAAGAGGATTGAAATCATATTAAGATTCTTGTTCAACCATAATGATGTGAAACTACATATTAATTATAAAAGGAAACTGGACAATTCACATATATGTGGAGATTAAACAATGTGCTACTAAGCAACCAATGGATCAGATAGAAAATCAAAAGAGAAACCAGAAAAAAATAACTTGAAACAAATGTAAATGGAAGTAAAACCAAAATTTATGGGATGCAGCAAAAGCAGTTCTAAGAGGGAAGTTCATAGCAATAAATTTCTACCTCAATAAATAAGTCTCAAATAAGCAATCTATCTTAACATCTCAAGGAACTGGAAAAAGAACAAACAAAGCTCAAAGTTTGTAGAAGGAAATAACAAAGATTAGAGAAGAGATAAGGGAAATAGAGATAAAAAAGACAATAGAAGAGGTCAATGAAACTAAGCTGGTTCTTTGGAAAAATAAATAAATGACAAATCTTTAGCTAGATTCACAAAGAAAGAAGAAAGAGAAAGGGTTCAGAAAAGATCAAAAGTGAAAGAGAAGTTACAACTAATAGTATAGAAATACAAAGGATCATAAAACACTACTGTGAACAATTAGATGACAACATGTTGAACAACCTAGAAGAAATATATAAGTTCCTGGAAATATACAACCTACCAATATTGAATCATGAGGAAATAAAAAACCTAAACAGATCTAATACTAGTAAGAGATTGAATCAGCAATCAAAAATCTCCCAACAAGCGGGGCACCTGGGTGGCTCAGTGGGTTAAAGCCTCTGCCTTCGGCTCAGGTCATGGTCCCAGGGTCCCAGGGTCCTGGGATCGAGCCCCATATCGGGCTCTCTGCTCAGCGGGGAGCCTGCTTCCTCCTCTCTCTCTACCTGCCACTCTGCCTACTTGTGATCTCTGTCTGTCAAAAAAATAAAATCTTAAAAAAAAAAAAAAATCTCCCAACAAGCAAAAGTCCAGGAATACACACATTTTACTGGAGAATTCTACCAAATATTCAAAGAAGACTTAAAAACTGTACTTCTCAGAATCTTTTAAAAAATACAAGAGAAGGGAACACTTCAAACTCATTTTATGAGGCCAGAATTATCCTGATACCAAAACCAGATACAGATGCTACAAGAAAAGAAAATTACAGACAATATCAATGGTAAAAATAGACACAAGAATCCTCAACAAAATATCAGCAAACTGAGCTCAACAATACATTAAAAGGATCAAACACAGTGATCAAATTGGATCTATTCTAGAAATACATGGCTGGATCGTCTGCAAATCAGTCAATGTGATGTACCACATCAACAAAATGAAGAATAAAAATCATATGATCATCTCAAAAGATGCAGAAAAAGCATTTGACAGAATTCAACATCCACTTATGGTAAAGACTGTCAACAAAGTGGGAATAAAGGGAACACACCTTAAAATAATAAAGGCTGTATATGACAAACCTTACAGCTATCATCATACTCAATTTTTTTTTAAAGATTTTATTTATTTATTTGTCAGAGAGAGAGAGAGAGAGCGAGCACAGGCAGACAGAGTGGCAGGCAGAGGCAGAGGGAGAAGCAGGCTCCCCACAGAACAAGGAGCCCAATGTGGGACTCGATCCCAGGACGCTGGGATCATGACTTGAGCCGAAGGCAGCGGCTTAACCAACTGAGCCACCCAGGCGTCCCACATCATACTCAATTCTGAAAAGCTCTAAATTCAGGAATAAGATTCTTGCTACTTTTATTCAACATAATATTGGAAATCCTAGCAAGAATGATTAGGCAGGAAAAAGAAACAAAAAAGTACCCAACTGGAAAAAAAGAAGTATAACTAGTCACTCTTTGTAGATGCCATGATACATAAATAGGAGAACCTAACGACTCCATCAAACACTGTTTGAACAATAAAGGAATTCAGTAAATTGTAGGATACAAACTCAAAGCACAAAATCTGTTGAGTTACTATACAGTAATAATGCACTATCAGAAAGAGAAATTAGATGGGTTTAGAATTGAGAAGCATTGGGTTAGAGAAATTCAGGGCTCAAGATGAACATTTTCAAAGCCCAGGATCTGATATCAGTAATGCTCAATATATCTGTCCACAAAGATCACCTAAACAATTCAGGAATAGGTAAATGTGGGTCAAGCCTGGGATCTTAGCTAAGCTTTGAAAATATACAATGGGTCATAAAAATTTGCATGCTATTGTAATTTTAGTAAACAATATTTATTTCATAGAAGTGTCTTAATTTAAAGGACAAGACCACAAATAACAATATTAAGAAACTTGATTTAAGGTTATAAAATACAACAAAAAGAAGAACAGCAAAGTATAATGGGGGGAGGGATGAGGAAATCAAATAATAAGCTCTTATAAGTTGTCATTTTCAATCAGAAGTGAATCTAATAAATCAGAAACTATTCTTTAATACTCCACATCATGGTTCTTCTATAGTTTCAACTCTAGTCAATTATTATAAGATCGTGTAACAAAATACATATCTTATCATTCTTATTTTTAAGAAAAAATTTACACTTAGTGAAAAAAGCTAATCAATATGGAGGTTAAAAAAAGGAAAAGTAATATTAATGACTTGACTTGATATTATTACACGATGATTGCAGTTTGGAGCAACTGCAAACAAAACAAAGCAAAAAAAAAAAAACAACCAAACAAACAAAAAACCCCCAAACCCTTTATTTTCTGTAGTAAGAATGTTGTAAAGGAGTTTTTTTTAAAATGGGCATTTTAGCTGTGCAAATCACATTCGTTCTCTAAAAGTTTCTTAACAATTCACACTCCATTACTATGGAAAGTTCCCAATTGTGCACAAACTTCCCAAGGTTGCCTTTGAAATAGCAGTTAAAACAGCTTCCATTAATTGATCTAAATATATCTAGAGAAATATCAAACAATCCTATTGAATGTCATAGCCAATGCGATCTCTGACTTTGAAATTATGAGCGAATTTCCGAAGTATATCCTTTTATCTAACTCTAAAGAGAAGACAAAAACACTCATCTGAAACTTCTGGATAGGATCACTAGTGAGACAAGAGGAAATCTGGGCAAAAATCCTAGATATTCTAATATTCCTTCATAATGTTCTCTTTTAATAAACCACATTACATGCAGAATGAATAACAAATTCTTTTAGCCATGACTTATTTTATTCTAAAGAAATTATCTTATACATTAAAAAGAAATATTGTAATTTATATTTCTTATTTATACTATCCAAGTGGTTTATTCTATCAGTATACAACAAAGCTAAGAAAATGTTCTAGAGTATACCTAATCACTATATTTTTTCTGATCACTGAGAAAAAAAATGGTAAGAATAGCTTATGTTCTATAAACTCTGATCATCAAAAAGAACATTTTATTTCTGTAAAATGGGGATGTTAACATTGACCTACATTTTTCATGCATATAATGAATTAATTAATGATCACTGAAAGCACAAAGTGTCATGTGTAGACTAATTAATTATGATAAATGATTACAACTAATATAAAAGCAATGAAAATATATGAACAAATTATCTGTTTTTCATAGTATTAAGTTTGAGAACACAAATTTATAGCTATAGTTTCCCACTAAACCAAACAAAAAATTATAATCATCTTTCTGGTACATATGAACTGTTGCCATATAAATTACTTAGTTGTTGTAATGTTACATATTTAATATTGATACTTATGATTGCTCTATAAAAATGGTATCACTCTTTAGATATAGGATTTTCAATATTTTAAAAAATTTTATTTTAACAAATAGAAAACCATTCACATATTTATAAAATTGTATTACATATGTTCTTCACTAAATGTCATAATATAAAATATATATTTTATTTGTTTTTATGTATTTGATTTTCATTAAATTATGGTGACCTATTATTTAATAATTTCCTATTAAGAATTATTAGGTGTATGTCTCTGAAGTAGAAAGCTAAAAAGACACGGCCTTTATGTTAAAGAACATGCAATAAGAAGCATGTGAAAGTAATTATAATAAAATCTGAATATGCTCTAAAGAGGTATGGTTGGATGATTATATTAATGTTTTCAATTCTTCACCCTTCTCTGAATCTACATGATTATAGATTTCTCTCCATGAATGTGCACTGTGCTTCCTTATTTCATGCAACTCATTTGGCCAATTGGATGAGTTAAAGTGAGAGTATGCTGTTTCTGAACCTAAATCTCAAGAAGTTAGGGTGTTTTTATTTGCCCTTACTTGTACCTCTACTGTTGTCCTGAAAACATGCCTAGGCTAATCCAGCATAAGCAACACCTGCAGAGCTAAATTGTACTAATCTGCCCAGCTAAGGCCTGCCTACATTAGCTAGCTATCAGCTGACATTCAGATATACAAGTAAATCCAGCCAAGACCAGCAGAGCCATCTAAATGCCTTACTTTGCTATCACTGCCACTGAGGTACAGTGTTTTTTTATACGGCATTCTTATGACCATGGGTTAGTGATATAATGACCAGAGAATAATGAAATATCTCCAGATTAGTTAGTAAGGAAATTAATAGGCCATCACCAAATAGACCTAGGAAAGGGCAAAGTATATCAAGCACAATGTATAGCATATCTAAAGCCATGACTATATCACATGGCTTATTGAGAGACAAGGAAGTAGTTTCTTTATTCAGGAGGTAGTTGGAGGTAGAGGCTAGATTTAAAGAAATGAAACAAATCATAGAATTTTGGATTATCACTTAACTATGGGGTAATAATGAAAAAGGCTAAGAATAAGGGAAACATGACCAGATTTTCATTTTTAAAAGATCAGATTATCATTAGATAAATTGTAATTTACAGTAAGTGAGACTAGAGTGAGGGGAACTTGCCAAGCATCTATGTCAATAGTCCATACATAGATAATGAAGGCTTAAATTAAAGTAAAGTAATATGGTAGAGATAGAGAAGAGCAAGCAAATATGGGATATATTAAGAGCTAAAATTGACTGGAATTATAATCTATTAAATAAAAAGTGTGAAGAAAAGAAAAATGTCAAGGATGATTTTTGGGTGTTTATCTGAGGCAGAAAATATGGAAAATATGGAAGGCTGAATTCTAGAAGAAGAATCTTATAAGATTCTAAGGTTTAAAAGAAGAAGCTGATTTGTTCATTTGAACATGAAGAGAAAGCCTGGGATATTCAGGTTTGTATGGCATTGGGTCTACAGATCTCGAGAAAGAGAAGGAGATCTGCAATTTGTATTAGAGAATATTTAGTGTACAGGTGTAATAGTAGAAGTCGTGTACTTTTCTGAGATTACCAAATGAAAAAGAATGGAAATAAATAATATGGAAAAGATAGTAAGTAATCACTAAAACTTTTGAAATAACTACACATTGACTTACTGCAAGATTATCAGGAGACAAAAAGAACACAGATATTCATATTTTACTTACTAATTTATAAAAATTATACTCTAATAACAGAATTATCCTCATATGCCACCATAAACTCCTTAGTTTTGAGTAAAATTCACACTTTCTCAATTCCAGTGCTTACATATTTGCTTTCAAAAATCACTTCTAACCGTTCTTATTAGTATCGAGACTTTAGCTGTGAAGTAGAATAAAGTTATTTGAAAACCACACAAGTCTCCAAATGTGACTTCCTTCCATAAGGAAGAAGGAAGTTCTCCTTAAGTGCTTAGTATAAAGCACAACTTTTTAAACTGAGCCCCCAAATTGCCCTCACACCCTCTTAGTAGTATGCTAACTTTATTCCACAAGATCAAAAAAATGTCTAAGAAAGTATTTAAAATATTTTTAAAGTACATTTTTCATACTTTGTCAGATTCTCTTTCCCATTTTTTTTTTTGGACACCCAACCACCAGACTCAGTTTTTTAAGTCTAGGTGTTCTTAGGACCACGGAAGACTGCACCAAGGGAAAGGTATGGAACATTGCCAGAATATAAACATTCTGTCTGTACACATTTATAACAACTAACTTGTGCAAAATTTGCCTATTTTTTGAAGAGTTTTATTTACTTTATTAATATTGGCTTTCCAGTAGGCCAGTGGTTTAAGAGATTTATAGAGTTACTTGTTCTATTGATGGAAAGGCACTACTGTAATATGTGGGTGAGGACAAGCAATGCTAAATGTTCTATGAAGTTCTTTGTAGCTCAGAGGTTCCACAAATCTCTGCAGATAGTCTGTGGTGAAAAAATGCTTCTAATACTCACAGTAGGGAGGATTGCACATTAACACTGTATTATAGTTGATAAAATTGCTTCCCACAGAGTTATGGATTAATAATTTTGATATGTCCATATATGTATATTGGGATTGAATAATCCAATAAATGGGTAGCATGTAGTGGGAACCAGCTTTCTCATTTTTGGAGTGAGTATGTACAGAGAAGCAAGGGGAAGAGGCTAGACTGATTTACATGATAATAGATTAGAAATAGAGACATCAGTATGAACTCATCCTTAGTTTAATCTAGTTGTATATGATTACGTATAGGAATGTGTGTTTGTGTATGTGTGTATATGTGTCTGAGTTAGTATGCATATAATTTCTGTTTTTGCCATCTGAAAGATCTAGAACCAGTGAGACCCCGATAGTAATGAGCACACCCAATAATCTAATCTTGTTTTCTAATACCATTCTCCACATATGAGGAACCAGGGCTCTAAGACTACACAGGGTGTATCTACAAGATGAGGCTGGAACAGCTTGTAGTGCCAGAAATTAAGAAAGTGATCAATTTGAATGTATAGCAAAATAATCAATTTTGGTATGGTAATTATAATACAGTATGATGTCTTCTACCATGTTTTTCCTCTTCTGAGAATCACAACCTGACAACGTTGAGATTATTTTTTTAATTTTATTTTAAAATATTTTATTTATTTATGTGACAGAGAGATAGAAAGAAAGCACAAGTAAGCAGAGCAGCAGGCAGAGGGAGAGAGAGAAGCAGGCTCTCTGCTGAGCAGGAAGCCCGATGCAGGACTTGATCCAGAACCCTGGGATCATGACCTGAGCTGAAGGCAAATGCTTAACCAAGTGAGCCACCCAGGTGCCCCAATGTTGAGATTATTTTTAAAGAACTTTATAATTAGGAGGAACTCTCCTGTGAAGTTATGTAGTGCAGAACTTCTCAAATGTGAATGTGCATGAATTCTCTGGAGGTATGTAAAAATGAAGATCAGATTAGGTCTAAGGTGGGACCCCAAATGATACATGTTTAAACTCCCAAGTGATTCCAGTGCTATTGATATTACAGGTCTGTTCATCACATTTTGAAGGACAGGATCTTTAATGTGTAGGAAGTGGATACAAGTCTAAGTCAATGAAGAAATTTCACTGGATCAGCCACAACCCTGGGGAAGAAAAAGCACTGCTTTAGGATCCAGCCCATTTTCAATAGTTTATATGACAAAATAAAGAGTATGACAATGATGACCATTTTCAGAACAAGGACCCAGAACCTTTAAGAACAGGTTGGAATTCCAGCCCTACCATTTACCAATAAGAGGAGAAGTAAATAGAAATAATCAGAAAGATCAACAAGGGAATTTCCACAATAATGTGTCTAAAGGCAAATGACAAAAATACACACATTTTTTTGAGATAGAAAACTTCAGATTGGCAGAATGAGATCTCAGAGCCATGATAGATGACTATGTCTAAAGCACATTGTAAAAAGTAGTAAACAGTCATCTAGATGAGACAGTCCAACTGTCCCTATTCATAGAAGGCAGACTATTGGCAGTGTTGTGTTCATTTTGAAGTTCACAACTACAGACACACATGGAGAATGTAGCAGTGATGAAGAAGAGAATACTACATAGAATAGGACCCACTGAAGTGGAGGTGAAGCATAAAAATTCTGTCATGTTTAATTAAAATGCAAATGGAAATTTGCTTTAAAGCAACCAGGAAAATCCAACACACATACAGTTACGCTGACTTGATCTGTCTGCCCTCCTTCTTCCTGAAACTTCCACCTGGTTCCCCCTTCACATTTTGTCTGGAATGGCACTTCTGCTACTATTTTCTGGTTCATGTCCTTATTTCAGTCAGGTCAATGGTAAAATATCATACCTTCTGAGTAATTCTCTGACTATGCTATCTGAAAAAACCTCTTTCACTTACTCTTTTTCTATTATACTGTACTATTCATTAGTGACTAATTTTACCTGTGTGTATGTGTATACACCCATACTTATTTATTTATGTATCTATTATTGACTGTTTTCTCCACTTGAACACAAGCTCCATGACTACAGAGACGTTGTCTTCTTTTTTTGCTACTGTCTCTTCAGCTTAGAAGAGACTCTGTCATGGAGTAGTTGCTCAATAAACTTGTTGAACTAGTGAATGAGTGAATTAAGAAATGGTCATAGGATGTACCATGAATGTATCCAAGGATAAGATTTTAGTTAAAATAAATAAAGGTTTAACTGTCTCAAAGTAATTATATCATTCACAACTTTTTTGTTGTTGTTTGTTGTTGTTGTTGTTGTTGTTGTTTTGGTTTCTTTTTACTGCCTAGAGCATAGACCTTAGTCTCAAAAAATCTGGGTGTAGGTATAAGAAGCCAAATTATAAGCAACATACACATATATTTAAAAAAAAAAAACCTTCAGAGTAAATGTTTCATATTTAAACAATTCCTGGCCACTCCTAGGAGCTTGATCTTAAATATACCACTAAACTTGGACTTCCCTCTGGGAACACAGCAAGTGCTCTCTTTTAGAGTGTGAAGGCTTTGCATCACACCAATGACAGTGAGTGTCCTGAAAAAAAATGGTGTTTGGAAATTGATCTGGTGGGTAATAATCTTCTATATCCAATTTGTAACTTGATCTAATTTAAAATTTTTAACACATACTCTCTGAAAAACAGATGATTTCTGGTGTTGTGTACTGCTAGGTCTGACAACTGAAGACCTTCTAGTTTTCACCCTTAAAAACTGACACATTTTAAATAAACCTTTGACAACAACAACAACAAAAAAAAAAAAAAAACTGACACATTTTGTATGTTAAGTACACAAGTCCTATGGAAGGTTTTGTATTTCCAGATTTACTAAATATTAAAGATTTATAGTTTACAAATTCTCCAATTATGTCAATAAACACAGATAAGATAGGCATGCTACAATTATAATCTTAGACAAATCTGGACTACTGAAAAATAGCTAATTCTCTGCAATAACTACTTTTCTAGAATCTATTCTATTTACTTTTTTAAATCAATCTGAAGATAGCCACAGGTTTTCAACATAATTTGTTGTTGCTTTTATTATTATTTGCCTACTTGTTTTCAAATTTGATTTCTTACTTGCTTATTCTGTGAGATGTGGGTTTACTTCAGGTGATGCCTATCAAGCTACGGGCTTCAAAATATAAAGTTGGCCTCTCACACAGGAATGTGTTGATCTTGGGCAGGATATTGCCAGCATTTCCCCCTGAAATGAAATTTTGACAATGACTCTCAAAGAGGAACCTCCCCATTAATTTGTTTCAGTTTTCAAAGAAGTGATGGGTGAGGAAAAACTAGTAACTCAAACTCATAAATGTCCAATATATCTGTCTCAAAGGAAGGACAGAAATGTATTATATTTTTAGACTATAACTTACTCCTACAGCTCAGAAATGCAGCCAGGCTTCAATTGATGAAATATCGCTATAAAAATCACTGTCAATCTGTATATTTACCACCAAGTGGCATATTTTCACAAACAATTTGTTAACTAGCTTCAGGGTCAGCCAAACCATGCCAATTTAATATATTTTTAAAAATTAGAATAAATATTTAACATGCCATCTTTTCCTTACTGGGTGGTGCTGGCTAGCTCTAATGTATCCAAGAAATATGTCTTCTTCTGTATGAACAATTATCAGTTTGAGACTCAGCAATCCCATTATATCAAGAGGAGGATGATTTTTTTTTTCCCTCCAAGTAACCAAAGATAGTCCATGTATTAAAAAGTTAATCAATACAGATAGGGGGCAGAAGCATATTTGTTCTCATTTAGAAACAACAAAAATAAGTATTTTTCAAGCATGAATAATTTTTCATTATTCAGATGGTTTATTTGATAACAGAGACAAGTATTTGTGAGTCTGTTTCTCCAACCACAAATAGTATACACTGTGCTTAAATTCCTGCATTGAGAATGAGAGTTGCTGAACTAGAACTAGTATCTTGAGATTGAAATTACTGTTATTATTATAATACTGCCATTTATACAAAAATATTTCTCAAAGAAAGAAATCATCAGTTGGGGTGTCTGGGTAGCTCAGTCAGTTAAGCGACCAACTCTTGGTTTTGGTTCAGGTCATGACCTCAGGGTCATGGAATTGAACCCTGCATCATAGGGTTCTACACCAGGCATGGAGTCTGCTTGAGATTCTCTCTCCCCCTCTCTCTCCCTTCTTCTCTGCCCCTCCCCTGAGTTGAACTCAATCATGCTCTCTCTCTTTTTCTCTAAAATAAATAAACAAATAATTAAAAAAAAAAAAAGAAATCATCTAAATAATCATCATTTGTTTTAGTTATCTTGTCCTATAACAAACCACATCAAACCTTAGTGGCTTAAAAATAATAATCATTTACTTACTCATGACTGTAGTTTGGGCTGGATCTTCTGGGTGATTTTTCTGCCCTTGCCTGTTATTACTCATGTGGAAGCAGTCACATGGAGGTCTGACCAGAGATGGACATTACAAGATGGCCTCACTCATGAGTCTAGTGGTAACTTGGTTTGTCAGGTACAATGCCTAGAATCTTCACCATGTAGCCTCTCTGCCAGAATAGACCAGGCTTCATCTAAAGTGTCACTGGTGTGCCAAAAGAAAAAGTATGGAAACTTTAAGATCTTTAGAGGATTATACTCAAAATTCCCATAAAGGTGATCATTCCCTGATTAAAGCTATTTCAAAGACTAATCTAGATTTAAGGGCTTGGGAAATGGAGTCACTTTCGATGGAAGGAATGGAAAACAATTGTGGCCATGTTAAATCTTCCTTATTTCCATTCTTTTTTTAAAATACAAAGTATTTAAATGTTTTTAATTTTGGAAATAGTAAATCCACACCATAAAATGTGGGACAGAGAATAATATCATTTGTTTATTGTTCAGGTACTCTCATAGTTTAAGGTCTTTCAGGAGTAAACAAAGATAGCATTTGAAGAGTTTATTTATTGAGAGGTGAATATATGGGACAAAGTCATAATTAAAAGACATAATTAATGGGGTGTGCATTGATCATTTTTGGGGTGGCCTCAATCACAAAATATAACTTTGCAAAAATGATCATCACAGAAAACTGGATTTTAATGGATCTACAAATATTCCTTACAAGTTCATAATATACTTTAATATTATATAAAAAAAAATCCTCTGATTTTAATGTGTATATGAAGGATCTTGAAGAATGATGCAGGTTATTAACCCTAAAACTTTGCAATTTTGTATCAAGAGACTGATGCACTTTGTACCCAAACAGTTTTTTGGGAAACACCAATTTAAGTAATGTGCTCAACAGAAGACAACCCCCAGAAAGGTAAGTAATAAAAATAGAAGTGAAAACAAACACATTTTGAATGGTAGATGGTATATTGTTTAAAATATTTCTCATATGAATCTATTATTGTCATTATAAAAACTCAGTCATACAAATTTGAATGTGTTTCATGCTTCTTGTAAGAGATTAAGCTGAAAGATAGAAAAAGTTCTTTCCAGCTTGAATATGAGATTTGGAGAAACAAATAAATGAATTTTCTTGTTCTCAGAATATACTACTAACATTTAAGTATCCCTAAGTCCTGTTTTAAGGACTTATATATATATATAAGGACTTATTTATATATATATAAATATAAAAACATATTTGTAGAATTTAGTTACAAATAATAAGAACTTGAAACTAGCTTATGTTTTAAAAACCATTTCCTATTATGTGGGTCATTTATAGAAAACCACATTATTTTGTTTATTTTTTTTTTATTTGCAATTACCTGCTGGTAAATGAGTTATATTTATGGATGTTAAAGAGATAAAATGATGAATTTTGAAGATATAAATTACCAGATATGAAAAAAATCTCCAAGTTTAAGCAGATGTTATATCCGTAAATCCTCCCAATGAGCATAGGAATCAAAGCAGTCCTAATTCCAGCCATGTTTGAGACATGCCATATGGGCCGCAACAACGGAGTCTAGAAACACAAGTTAGGGAATGGAAAAAAATAGAAGCATTAAGTTGGAAATCCTATAACTTCAGTTGTTTTCATCCCCTCTGGGTTTCAAGAACATTATTTTAACATGTTAATTATCCCAGTGTTTGTGTCTATGCTTAAATGGCAAACAGTGGTATTTCTTCCCACTTTTTAATTTCATTATAATTAATAATCACTCAAAATATCCACATTGCCATTCTGATTGTTTTTGGGAAACAAATATATATGAATTGCCATCATTACTCAAAAGTTACCAATAATTATCATTTCTAGTATTGCTTTATTATACATTATATATGTAAGTTGTTTTTCAAAAAGGTTTAATTTCCTGTGAAGCAGAAATGCTCATCTCTGTAACCAAAAGTGATAGGGCTCTCATGCACACCAACATATTTAAATGCAGCCTTAAACAGGTTATCATCTCCAGAGCCTGCATTTCCGCAAGAGACATTGAACATGGCAGTCAAGTTCTTGGCAGACTTGGGGTTAAAAAACACACATAGCCGTTTACATGAACCTTAAACAAACTTGCAGTGGCATTTTTCTTTCAGTCGACTGACATTTTTCTTTATGTTTCGTCAGTTATATCTGAGTGATCAGACAGCCACTACACGTGGTACACCCACCAGGATTATTATCTAGACCAAAGGCCCAAAGCTCATTGTAGCAGGCATGTAATTCTTTACAATGTATGCCACGTTAACTGTGTTGGGTTATCTATTCAACAGCTGACTGAGCTGGGCTCTCAAGCTCTTCTCAACAACCATGTAAGAAGCGATGACAATTGTACTACTTCATAACAGCTGCATGGAACTCTGACACACACTTCACAGCAACCAGTCATCTATATAAACCAATTTCAGGAGCAAAATTGCATGGTGCTTTCACTCTGTTATAAACACAATGATATCCACTCAAAGCTGATAAATGCACTACATTTCTTCTGAGCTTAAAAGAATAAGTTCTTTGCATCTGAGATTTCTTTCCCACAAATTAAGCCTCTCTTTGTCCTAGCCATTAATTTCAAACTTTAGAAAGAACCAGACAATTTAGACTTTGAATATCCGTAAAATAAAGGAACTTCAGTATTAACATTTTGGTTCTTCAACTAAATGCTCTTTCACTTTTTTATTTAAGTGTGTGTGCGCCAGACTTCCCTAACTGAAGATCTGAAGCAGAAAGCAAAAGGAAGAAGTAATTAAGGTTTCAAATACTTAACAATGCCATAGCAATTTGCCAATTAATTACAGTATCTTTTCATAGGATTAAACACAATATAATCCTTATTATTGAATAAAACATCTCCAAGCAGCCTAGAAACTACTGTTAAGACTTAAATGTTTATATGTTTGGTGAATAAGGAAGCTTTGGTGGATCAATTAATAGTTCCAACAGATTCATATACAGGTTGCTAATATCTTAAAATACATATTTGTATAACCAACACAGATTTTTGAATAGAGCTTGAAAGAACATGAATAAAAAAATTGTGCCTGGTTCCAGAAGAAAGACAGAAACTAACCTTTCCATGTTTATAACAGTAGCACAAATCTATATCTACTTATATATCTATGTATTTAATATTATTTCAGAGATTAGAAAATATATACATATATTTATAGTTTCTTTATCCTAACAACTCTAAAGGAAGTCCGAAGAATGTAATATTTTCGCTAAGAGAATAACGAACAAACTTTATTTCATAGGAAGCATACTTTAATAAATCAATGTATTAATATGTTATAGCTTTAACTTAGAGAAAAATTCAGTTTATGCCTAGTGGAATTTATTGTGCAAAGAACTGGAAAAATTACGCCATTGTACTATTTGAACTATATGGTCTTATGGAATAATGGTTGCCATTGCTAATTTGTTAATGAATACAGTAGGTGACATCATTTCTGACATCATTTAATAATACTTAATGGTTATGACACTATCCTATAATGATAAATGTTACTTTTAAAAATGGGGTCCCATGCAGGTTTCATTTAAAGTGTTCTCTGATTTGAAAAAAAAAAAAAAAGTGTGAAAACAGCTTATCCAATAGATAAGACCTAACAAGGCTAAATAATTGTCCAGAATTGGGGCGCCTGGGTGGCTCAGTGGGTTAAAGCCTCTGCCTTCGGCTCAGGTCATGATCCCAGGGTACTGGGATCGAGCCCCACATCGAGCTCTCTGCTCGGCAGGGAACCTGCTTCCTTCTCTCTCTCTGCCTGCCTCGCTGCCTACCTGTGATCTCTGTCAAATAAATAAATAAAAAATCTTTAAAAAAAAAATAATTGTCCAGAATCACATGTCAAAATTCTGATTGGGTATTGGTCTTCTTTCTTTCTTTCTTTTTTTCTTTCTTTCTTTCTTTTCGTTCTTTGACTACTTAAATTCCTTTGACTACTTGCTTTGATGACTCCCTTGAGTCATCACCAATAAGAAGAAATTAAGGCATTTGGAGGTTAAATGACTTTCTTAAGGTGAAATGGATTAATCAAATAACATTGACCATAAATTCAGGGCTCTATCCACTGCATCACACTGTCCTTAAAGGGGCTTATGATGAAAAACTGAGACCTAAATATGGAGAAATTTGCTCAACATGATGCAAGTAAAAAGTTGAACACACTCAGTTGTTTTGACTCCCAAGCAGCCAGTGTGTTTTTCACTATGACAAATATCTTTCTTCCAAGAACTAAAAATAATTAACTGGAAGAAATCCAACATTTTTTAACAGAATCTAAGGGCTGCCAAGTTAACTAGACCTCTCAAGGAATTCAACTCAAGAACTATAAAGTCAGGAATAGAGACTGTCCTCTCTGCCTTCTCTCTTTTCTGAAAACAGGTGTTTTTGTCTTAGTGTGCCTAAAATCCAACATATTAATGATCAAATCATCTAGGATATTGGAGAAAGAGTACAAATGAGGAAGAAGATGCTATAGCTAGATTACTTGAAGCTCAAAATAGGAGGGAGGGTTTTACACAGGTGAAAAAGCAATGCTTTAGATGTTCCCAACCACAAAAGAGATAATGTGGAGAATGAAATATGTATTTTGTTTCAGATGGCTACCTAGTTGGACAATTGTATTCACCTCCATGTGTTACATACGCAAAATAAATAAATAAATAAATAAATAAATAAAATAAAAAAGGAAGGAAGGAAGGAGAAAGAAAGAAAGAAAAAAAGCTGCATCTATACACAAAGTCTGCAAGGGCAGTATAATGTTTACAATCTGAAGGATTCTTACTAAGTTTAAGGAGGTAGAAGAAATGTTTCTTTTTTTAAGATTTTTTATTTATTTATTTGAGAGAGACAGTGAGAGCAAGTGAGTGTATGGTCAGGGGGGAGGGTCACAGGGAGAGAGAGAAGTAGACTCCCTGCTGAGCAGGTGCCCATTGTGGGGCTTTTCCCTAGGACCAAAGGCAGATGCTTAACCAACTCAGCCACCTAGGCACCCCAGAAGGAATGTTTCTTGAAAAGATTGAAGATGTATGGGAGTTTTCGTATAGATAGACTGAAACAGGAGATTGAGGAATTGAAGATGAAAGGTTTGGGAGAAACATAGGCAGTGGTTGGAAAAATCAGGAAGAAGCAACACAAAGAAGTATGGGAAAGATTATTACTTATAAGGGGGGCAGGATTTTGGCCAGTGGCCCACAGAAGACAGGGCTATAAGGCATGATTGAATTGATTGTCCTTGCTATTATGGGGCCCTTTGAAGGCTGAGACTCTGCAATTGTCAGTTGATGAAGTAAGCAGACTGTTCACTATTAAAATAGTGCTTCATTCAGATGACGTTCTGCTTTTTATTAAATAGAACTCCCCATCTTCTTCCCCACCATGATTTTGCATAGACTAGAAAATTGTGGAACAGCTTGGGGAAAATGGTCTTTTGCAGATGATTCTTTAAAATTATTTATTTATTTATTTTTTAATTCAAAAATAATTAACATACAGTGCTATAGTAGTTTCAGGTGTACAGAATAATGATTCAGCTGTCCATACATTGCTTAGGACTCATCATGATAAGTATACTCTTAATCCCCTTTGCCTCTTTCACCCACCACCCACCCACTACCCCTCTGCAGCCATGTTTGCACTCTGTATTTAAGAGTTTGTTTTGCTTATAACTTGTTTTCCTTTGTTTTGCTTTGTTTCTTAAATTCCACATATGAGTGAAATCATACAATATTTGTCTTTCTTTCTCTGACTTACTTATTTCATATAACATTATACCCTCTAGATCCAACCACGTTGCTGCTTGTGGAATGATTTCTTTTTTCTTTCTTTCCTTTTTTTTTTTAATGTTTGAGTAATATATACACAGCATCTTCTTTACCCATTCATCTTTTGATGGACACCTGGGTTGCTTCTGTAATTTGGCTATTATAAAGAATGCTGCAAGGAACATAGGAGTGTATGTATCTTTCTGAATTGATGTTCTTGTCTTCATTGAGTAAATACAATAGTAGAGAGAATTTTTTTTTTTAAAGATTCACTTTTTTTTTTTTTAAGATTTTATTTATTTATTTGACAGAGAGAGATCACAAGTAGACAGAGAGGCAGGCAGAGAGAGAGAGAGAGAGAGAGAGAGAGAGAGGGAAGCAGGCTCCCTGCTGAGCAGAGAGCCCGACACGGGACTCGATCCCAGGACCCTGAGATCATGACCTGAGCCGAAGGCAGCGGCTTAACCCACTGAGCCACCCAGGCGCCCAAGTAGAGAGAATTTTTGAGGAATCTTCATATTCTTTTCCACAATGCTTGTACCATTTTGCATTCCCACCAATAGTGCACAAGTGTTCATATTTCTCCACATCCTTGCCAATACCTGTTGATTCTTGTGTTTTTTACAAGGGAAACAGAAGCAAAATTAAACTACTAGGACTACACCAAAATATAAAGTTTTTTACAGTAAAGGAAACCACCAAAAAAACAAAAGCAACCCTCCAAATGGGAGAAGATATTTGCAAATTATATACCAGATAAGGGATTAATAGACAAAACATATAAAGAACATATACAACTCAACACCAAAAAAAAAAATTTTAAATGTGCAGGTGATTTTTAAAATATATTTCTTTGACAATTATCTCTCAATCATCTTTGTCATTCACTTCATTTGTTTTGTTTTTCTGCTGTTTTCAATTGTTTATTTTACTGAAATGTATTATGCTTACAAATACATTGTAATGCCTATACAAAATTGAAAAGATTCAAAAGGACTTGTAAAGTTGAGTTTTTTTCACAGACTTGCCCTCAGCTGAAGATAGCTCCATGGCACAGCTCATCCTGAGAGCAGCCTGCATCTAATGATTAGTTGAGGCCAAAGGTGTAGAGAGCCAACTCCATCCCCTTGCTTCGAGCGGGGACAATCTGAGGGGCCATCTGAGCTCCAGAGTTTCCTGTGGGATCAGGGAAAGCCTCTGTCATTTCTGTGACTAGACTAAAATTTTTGCCTCTCGTCTTTGCTTCCTTGCAGATACTGACACCCAAGAACACTTTTTGCTCTTTGTTGTCTCAGCGTCTGTTTCTAAGACAACTCAATTAAAGATACCCAGTATCACACTTTCCTTTCAGAAATAACCATCATTAGTGAGTGTTCAGAATAATATGAAACAAACAAACAAATGAGAAAAACTTTCTTTAATCTTTCCTGAACTGATAGAAACAATATTGCATGCATCTCAAAGGAGAAAGAAAGACTGTTCTAGAAATATGTGACTATAATATTAGGATAAATTCCCATGAGTAGAATTACTGGGTTAAAGAGTATGTCCATTTAAAATTTAAAATGCAGTATTTTTTAAAGAAGATTGTAATCTTTCATTTTTTTTTAAAGATTTTATTTATTTATTTGACAGAGAGAGATTACAAGTAGGCAGAGAGCAGTCAGAGAGAGGAGGAAGCAGACTCCCTGCTGAGCAGAGAGCCGGATGTGGGGCTCAATCCCAGGACCCTGGGATCATGACCTGAGCTGAAGGCAGAGGCTTTAACCCACTGAGCCACCCAGGCGCCCCAAAGAAGATTGTAATCTTTCACAGCAGACCTTTTGAGCTTGGCCAAACTGTAGATGAAGAATGGTTCTCAAAATTTTTATTTTGGATTTATTTCATTATAAGTGATTTTTAAACAACTTTTTGTATCACCATTTATATTTTCTTATTAACTAGATAAAAGATATTTTATTTTACTGTTGATCTTTTTATTTATATACTTTCTTTTTATATTAAGAAAATCAATATGCATGTATTATTTAAGTTAAAATATTTTTGTTTGCTTTTATTTATTATGTGTCTTGGCATGCAAAATATTTCAATTGTTTATGTATTTGTATTATCAATTTTTTTGTCTTCAGAGTTTTGTTTCAAAAATAGAAACACTATGAGATTATTTTTAAAATCTAGCATGTCTTCTCATAGTCCTTTTATAAATTTTTGTTTGTTTGAAAATTGTGACCCATCTTGTGGTATATACTGAGGTAGTGACATAACTGTGCTATTAAATTCTATTTGCTATACTTTATTTAAGATTTTTATAATGCCAATATTTTTATATGATTATTTTGTAATTTATGTCAGTTATATCAATGCAATGTGAGGATATGAATTTTTTTTTCATATCCTTAAACAGCTGATTCACTTAAGTTTTGACTTTTAATGGTTTGGTATAATTTCTCTGTGAAAGTAACTTGGCCTGGTACTTATTTGAGGGTAGCTCTTTGACTACAACCTCTATTTTTATTATGGTTTTCTACTTAGATTTACTTCATTTTTTCTGAGTTCACACTTTAACATTGTTTATTTATATTAATTTCCTCCTTTTTCCTTGAGTGCCATCTCTAATTTTAAACAAATGTATTTTTTTATATTTTTTTTTATTTATTTGAGAGAGAGGGAGAGAATGAGAGAGAGAGATAGAGAGAGAGAGAGAGAGAGCATGAGAAGGGGGAGGGTTAGAAGGAGAAGCAGACTCCCTGCAGAGCAGGGAGCCTGATGTGGGACTCGATCCCCAGACTCCAGGATCATGACCGGAACTGAAGGCAGTCGCTTAACCAACTAAACCACTCAGGAGCCCTATGAATGTATTTTTTATTTTTGTCAGTTTATTTTTGATTAGGTAAGCTAAATGTTTATGTATCATTGGTTCTTTTGGAGACAAAAAGTTATTAGATTCATTATATTAAAGTTATCTATATATAATATTAATCTCTGCTTTCCTCTTTATTGATTTCTTCCTATGATTCTTAAAGCTTATTTTGGTTTCATTCTTCAACTTCTTCATTGAGTCTTACTTTACTTTTAGTTTTTACTTGTATATTAATATAAATATTTAAAACATTAATTTTCCTTCGCATGTTGCTTTAATTGACTATAGAATTCTGATGTGTAAGTTTATGTTATCATTTTTTTAGATATATTTAAAATATTGGATTGATTTCTTCATTGTCTCAAAAGATGCTTAGGATGGTTGTTTTTTTATTTCCATGTGGCAAGCCAGAGATTGATAATGCTGCTGTTTAGACTAATTAATATTACTAGACTGTGTCTGGGTATTGATTGTCTTACATTTCTTAGGATGAGACATGTCATTTTAATTTATAGATTCAGAGTTCCTGGAATTTATAGTAACATTTTATTTTTTCTCTTTCTATTTCTCATCCTCATGAACATCAAATATGTTAACCATTTTTTCTGACTATATATACACTTTCTCTAATCTATTAAAATCTTGTTCATTTGTATTTTACTTCAAAATTCTTTTAACTCCTGTCTACTGTGCCTTTACTGTTTTTTATTGTTTTTTTTTTGTTTTATTTTCAAAAATGAAAACTTCCTTTGCACTGCTCTTCCTATGAACTTTACTTCTTCAAACATTTTTTTTTCCCTCTTTCTCTACTCTCCTGATTACTACCAGCTCATGGTGAGCTTTAGTTTTAAATCATATCTTTTCCAAGCTTTTGTACATCTGCTTTGGGCTCTTAGTTTATAAAGACAAATAGTTCACCAAGGTTTTTGTTTTGTTTTGTTTTGTTTTCTTAATTTAACTGAGAGCAAAGTTTTTGTTTCAATTTTTATCTGCTCTGTAACAATGTTTTCCCTAACTTGCATCTTTCATCTACCATTGGCTCTAGTTCTTTCTCATATTTTCCTTTGCAGTGTCTTTTTATAAATATGATACTAGTTTCCTAGTATCAAACAATCAAATAATTGATTGTTATTTTACAGAGACTGTATTCATTTCTTTATTATTTTATTATTTTTATTTATTTATTTTTGAATGAATCTTTTCTGAACAGGTTGTTTACAGGTGGTTCATGTAGAGAAGGAGCCAAGGACATATTCCAGGATAGCAGGAAGTTTTCTTGTGACACAAGCATCTTTAACTTTTTCTTAGCTGCTATGTTGGCAGTTTAACCTTTCTTCCTAAGGTAGGGTTTCTCTTTCTTACTATTCATAGAATTCATTCCTGATATCTGTGCGTCCTTTTCACACATACCCATTCTGTTATTCTAAGCTGCAATTTGTTTGGCTCTTTATTATGAACCTCTCTTTTTAGTGAACTCTGCTCTGCCACTTTGGATTTGAAACCATAAACCTCTGCTGTCATCATCTTTACATATCTCATTTGGTTTTCCGTCTATCTAGCTGTGCTTCTTCACAAATTCTTGTTTGAAGTTATAATCACCTCTTAGTTTTGTCAAGGAAGAATACATGCTTTTGTTTCTTGTTTTCTTTATTGTTTTGAAGTTCTGAGAAGAGAAGGAGATTTTGTCTTCTCTTTTGAAAGAGGAACTCCCCTCAATTTGATTTTGAAATTCACTGTTGGATTTTGTTCTGATTTTCTCATATTTAACTTTATTATCAAAAATTTTTCCTAAGATTTTATGTCCTGAGAGTAATGGATGATGGCTAGTACAGTGCACTGCATGGCTGGCCTGCATAAAAATGACCACAATAATCTATTAGGTGGGCAATTGTTATCAAGATAAAATAAATGTGTGGGTTTTTTTTTTTTAAACCCTAGGACTTTTACATTAAAATACATGGTATTTAGATGTATTGTCCCATATTGTTATGTGAATATTGTCACATATTGTTAGCAAGATAAAAATGTTGTCACATTTATTGTTAACATATATCTTAAATAATTTTAAGGTCATTCTACTTCCATAGAAATTGAAACTTAATGTATTATGAAGACTGTAAATTCTGTAATGTATCACATATGTCAAAACATAAGTATTTGCAAGTCTCTTTTGAGTTTTTAAACCCTAATTTATTTCACAGTGAATATTTAGATGCTTAAAGGAAAAGTAATCTGATTTATTTGTCAGGATGGTGTAGTGAAGAGAATCTACAAAAGATTCTTTTTACCCCATGATAAGAAAAGTCAGTGTTTATTTGTTGGTGGTTAATTTGCAGGTGGATGTAGCTCATCTTTGATGAACAACTTTTATTCTTCTCTAACTATTGATTCTACAAATCATCTCTGTAGTTGAGGCATGTATCTCCTGCATTTGGGGGGCATATGTGGCAGAAAGGTGTTATATAGACTACCTTATAGCTATGCTTTCCATTAGCTGCTTGATAAGAGGGAAATGATTTAACTCTCTATTTCCTCATCTTAATGGAGATACTTTCTAAGTTCCCTGAAAACTCTAAATTGATAATGTCTCAATGACTCAGAGTAAATCCAATTATTTCCACTGAAAAAGAAATACTCCAATTTGGATTAGAACCATATGGTTGGATATTAGAGTTTTGGCCCATAAAAACTCATAATCCATTCCTCTCCTACCAATGTGTGCTAATTTACATTTCAAAACAGAGTGATATTTTAAAATCCTAAGATATTGCAAAAATAGGACTCAACTAAACCAAACTCTTTCTAAATTGAAAAAAGATGGATAATTTAAAATAAGAAACACTTTAAAGTTTGGATGCAACCAAAGTAATATATTTTTTTCTTTCTTAGAGTAATATATTCTTTCACACCAAAATCATTACTATGTATCAAAATGCTAGAAACTATAATTCTGATGTGCTGTAGTATTCCCACACTGGATAACATTTTACCTGGTTATAGCATTGATGGGATTTTTGCCTCTGCATATATTTTAGTGGAGGCATTGTCTTTCTATTTGGAAAATAAAAGAATCTTGGGTGATAAATTATTTTTTATATAAGTAGAAAATCTTCCTAGAAAGTAAAGTTTTGAAGAAAAATATTCAAAGAACTATACATTTATAATTAATGTCTTAACATGGTCCCTGATGTTTTACTCTGCAGCTTACATTTTTTCCAAGTATCAGCCAGAATAAACACTGGCTGTGTTATAGGGCAGGCTGATATAAAGAGCCATATGTGCTCCAATGACACAGCACGAGAAGACAGACAAAGGCCTTCGCTCTGATTTTTTTTTCTTTTTTAATTTAGATTGCTTCCTGAATATACCCTTTTCCCTTTTCTAGTTAATTTAAACTTGCCAGTCTGTAACTGCCAAATAAAACAACCCAATCAAATGTTCAGTGTGCAAATCAGAAAGATTTGTTCTGATCCTCGCAGATTTTTGTTCCATCCTGTCTCTATAACTGTAATAGTGAAAGTCTTTAAGATCTTTACTAACACAAGATAGGTTAGGTGTATGAAAGGAAGAAGATAAGAGAGTCAGTCGATTATTGTTACCAAAACTTGGCTGCCAATGGCACAAAACCTCATCAATCTGCTTTTCTGCCACAATCAGGTCTTCCCATGTCTTTGGCACCCAGTACCATCAGACCAAGTTCTGGTTTACTGGAGCCTGATCACTCCTTTCCCAAGGTCATGAGATCCAACTGTACAATGAATTTAGTGTGCCTTCCAGAATATTTCCACTGTAACATATTTAGTTAATGAACACAACCTCTTGGGAAAGAATGTGAGGGGAAAGTGCATAAAGTGCCTTAATAAATGATTAAATTGTCCTCTGGGCATATTTTTCATATGAATAATAAGGTTATAATTAATAGGTTATCTAGCACATTAACAAAGGTGCAAGCAAACATTGTCGAGTAAGATTAGATTTTTGCAAGATGCTTTAATTTTGAAGAAACTGTTGTGGTCTCCATGGCCTTGCACAATTCTGGTCACCAAGTTTATGGCTGGGTGAAAGTATGTGCTTTCTCCTTGTACAGATCCTTCCTAAAAAGCTGTCATTAACTTTAGTCTTTTCTAAATATACAGAAAACTTGTATGCCCCACATCTGTGCATGACATAATAGTTACAATGGATGCCAGTGAAATTCTTGAAACACAAATTAAACACAATCTTTGCCTCACTTCACACCAAGTCTATTATTCTCTAAGTGTTTGTGATCTGATGCTTTTTAGCATTTCAGTGAATAAAGAGCTATCGATGCTTTTCTCCTTATAAAGTTCATGGAATTATGCTTGCTAAAATGCTGATGTATGACCAGGATATTTTATGGGTGACCCAGTAAAGGACAAAAATATTTCCATGGGAAGGTAAGTAAAAATAACAATGCATTGCCATTAATTTTATTCTATAGTTTTTACTTTTGTTCTATATATGTGTGTGTGTTTTGTTTTGGTAATGGTTTTGTCTGCTGCTATTCTCATATTGAACTGAATGATAACCAACAAATTTAGTAAAACTATACTTGGTATTGCAAATATACCACAACTTTTAGAAATATTGAGATATTCCTACAGGCAAACAGAGACTAAGTAAAGAGACATAAAGATGTGCAAGTGTTCCATTTCTGGGTCTGTTGAGAATGCCAGATCCGTACTACACGTGTTCCTATTTTAACACCATTGACAGGTACAAAATGGTGTCTGATATCTAGGACACTGGAAAAATTCATCCACTAAGCAGTAAATGAATAAAATTCACACTTTTACTCTGAATAGACTTTCATCAAAGATCTACAAAACACAACTGATTTCATTTATAGTCAATTCTCTGTTTGATCAAAATACAGGTATAATGCATAAGAATTTTAAACTCAAAATAAAAATTGTGCGCTTCATGAACAAGCACTGGAGCTTTCATTGTTCATGAGTCCAAGAAGATAGTAGCAAAGAAAAACGTGGTAGAACCTTAAGAAGGAACAACTCATTATCATAAACAAAGTAAGAATTTTTTTCCTGAATATATCTAAGTCTTCCTGTGTAATCTAAGTTGTAGAAATATTTTATTAGGTACTTGAGAGAGATATATAAAAAATGAATGGTTAATTCTTACAGTGATCCACAATGATCTTTTGCCTAAACATTTGTAAGAGCTTTCTGAAATCCAAGATAAATAGATGACCTTTAACCTCTCCTCCCTCAAATTTGCCATATATATATATATATATACATATATATATATATACATAATATCAATTATTTCTTTCCATGAAGAAGACTTGAGAACTCATATCCCACTTTTCTCTCAGTGCGGCATGTACTTTCATGACTTCATGGCTTTATTGACACTAGTATTCCCCCACTTGAAATCCATCCATTCTCTAGATCAAGGTGCAAAGTCTTTCTTCAAGAATTCAGCCCAAATGTTACCACCTATAATGAGAACTTTCCCCAAACAGAATGTTTTTATTTATGATTCTATTTATATTACAATTATAACACCTTATCTTACTTTCTCCCTTACTTTAATTGTGTATATTCTCTCTCCCTTTCTATGGCTTTCGTCAATCAGACCTGTATATAAATTCCAGCATCCCCATATTTTGGCTTCAGGCAAATGAATTAATCTTTCAACGCCTTTAATTTCTTCATATTTAAAACAGGAATAAGAATACTAACTCAATGTATTTTTGAAGAGATTAGATGAGATCGAATATATGAAGTCATCAGTATTATCTGAGATAGAATACAATTTCACCAAATTATGACTAGCCTTATGTCAGGATCTGTTTTATTTACCCTTATATCTCAAATGTCTAAATCAATATCTTGCATATATATGTGTGTGTCATTCAATTTCTTAGAAACTTCAAAATCTCTCAGAGAATATAAAAAGGATTTTAGCCCATGATCAAGAACAACACCATAACCCAAAAAGAAAGAACCACGATATTGTTGAGCCCCAAGATAGATATTCTACAGAAAAAGACAAAAACTAAACTGCATGTACCCACATCCTCAGATGTTTCACTCTATACTATTTATCTATACTATATATATATATATATATATATATATATATATATATATATATACACACACACATATATATGTATATAAATATGATATAATAATATCAGTCAGTCTTTGGAAATAATAATAAACTAGAGCACAAGAAAATACTAAACTAAAGCACAAGAAACCCATGCATTATGGTTGGCTTTGGCATTTCACGATTGTGATATACTGTAATTCCCAATTCCTCCCCCAAATTCTGTTGTTTTCATCTTTAAAATGGATATTATCACATATGCACTGACCTAAAGAACTGTTAACAGGGCCTAATGAGATGACAGTTATAAGTATATTTGGGAAACCATAAAAAGAAAATGATATTTGAAGCCAAACTTACCTATTCTTACACTCAATTTTTCAAAACTTATTGGCAGGTAATACAGAATGCTTCTACATTTACAAATACAGATAATAATATTTGCCTTGAAAAAAAATTTGGAGTATTAATGTTAATATACATAAATTTCATGTTATGTGCAGTTGCTCAAATGTGCTAATATGTATTATAAGGCATTATTCATTATTTTGTTATAAAGAATATAATGGGAATAACCAAATAAGTATAACAACATTAATATTTTAAAAATATGTCTATTCATGTATGTTTTAGCATGGGTTTATTTCCTAAAATAAGTAAATCTAATTGACCATTTTAACTTTTGAAACTTTACTCAACAGCAATTGATATAAATCCCTAATTTCATTATCAGTGACTCAACCAAGACCCTTCACTCTGCCCATTTAAAAGAGATAGTGTTTAGGTTATCTTCATTTTAGCACCTAAAATGTACCACCTTGCCCAAATAACTTGGCTCCTGTTAGTAACTAAACCTAATAGGAGGGTCTCTGCATGCAAAGCCTTAGCACCATAATGGAAGTGAGCATTTCATATTTTAATTTGGTCAGGTAGGGCATTCCCTGCCAAGAGTACTTTATAACTACTTAATATTTCCCAGTCATTTGAATGTAAATAAGCTTGTCAAGAGAATTTGGATAATTTTTTTATTTTTATTTTTTTAAGCAGCCATATTTGGCTGGCACGTTTTCCCAAGATCACCCAGCTTTAATTTTAAATTTCAAAAGCCTCACATTTAATCCCTTGAGCTGGCCTGGTACCTTGCACCATCTGTTCCCATGGTTTTGTTATAACAGCGAACACCTGCAGAGTTTTGCAACATTTCAAGCAGATTGTGGATAAAAATCAAAATAATTATAATTTTCATAAAGTAGACTTCCATTCAGACACTACAATCCCATCTAACATGGATTTTGGAAAACCAATCTTGTTCATAATGTGCTTCGTATGGATAAGGGTAATTTATTTCTATTTTGTTTTTGTAGAAGATCAGTCCTTCAAAGCACATGCACAATCAATGTGGAATTCTCACATTCCAGCCACATCCAGAAAGCTCTTATGTAATCCTAGTCTGTTCTTAGATCACAGTTTATTACTGTGTTTTGATCAGACAAGGTCATCAGCCAACAATAATGATAAAGTTGGTCCTCTTTTTAGTTGTTCATACTTTTTGTTGTTTTGTCTGCTTATATTAATAACAAAAATAACAAGACATTTGGGCTTCAGATGTTTTCCATTGCAAATAGAATGCAAAACACTAACGTATTATCCATTAAAAACAAAAAGGGGAACAATGCAGTGAGTGTTCTTTCTCTGTACACCTTTGGAATATAGAAGTAATTCATGTAAGTACAATATTCTGCATTAGAAAGTCTGAACTTTTGGCAGAATCAGCATTTTCTGGTGCTAAATATCTCATCAGTGGGTTGGCCATTTATTAGATACTAGAGAATTACTTATGTAGGGTGAAGTATTTATAAGATAGATACTCAGGTACTGACCTTTACTCTTTGTCTTAGTATTTAAATATACATCTTGAAGAGTTGTCAATAATACTCAGCCTTTCATTTTCTATTTTAAAAGTATTACTCCTTTATTCACATTGAATTTTTATGATTCTTTAAAACCTTAATTTGAGTTTTGTTTGAGTCTACTGACCATTTAACAGGAGCTAAATATGTTTGTCCTATTTATCTAGATCTTGAAAAGGGAATAACAGTTCTATAATGAACTATAAAGAAGTAATATTTATACTATTTCTATAATGAAGTAATATTTATACTACTTCATTAAGACATGACCAAATACATGATAGAGTGTTGTAAGAATATTAACAGTTGTATCTCTGTAATACTGGAATCCTATTGGTAACCACTTCAGACACCCCTCAGAGAATACAACAAATAAGAGAGTATACATACCTCTTGGCCACCATTGCCAAATCACTTTTGGCTTTGTGGAAGAACAGTACAGCCACCAAATGTAAATTACCATTCCTAGAGGATCAGTAGAAATGAATGTGGTACTCATTGGGAAAGCTAGATAACATCACGATCTTGTAGAGATGGTCATGCTGGTGGTGAATTGGTGATAACTGAAATGCCTGATAGAAAGAAGGCAACTACTCACAGGAAACTGACATGCTTGGGCATCAGATAAAATGCTGTAAAACCGTTTAGGCATGAGTTAGTCATAGCAGAATTATAGCAGAGTATGTGAGAGAAACACTGGAAAAACTTGGAAATATTTTGGAAAGAGAAATATTTTGTATGGGCCTAAATACCCAACCTCAGTTCATATGAACCAATAACTTACAAAATTTGAATACTACCTTTAACATTATCTCATTTGCTCCACAAACATGATAAGATTGGTGAAATTTGTATTATAGTGATCAGGATTTTTTTTAATTTAAATTAGATGTTTTATGTGGAAAGTTGTCACAGACCAGCTTAGTTCAATCACTCAGCACATAACTTCACAATATGAATAACACATTTGTTTCATTGTTCTATGGGACATCATTACACTAGGAAGCTATCTTTTAAGTCCATGTTTCTTACCTTCTTCATATAAAAAATAAAAAGGTATTGTTAATATCTGAGAACTACAATCCTAATAAAAAAGTAAAAAACCCACAAATACTATTGGCTTGAACATTTTTTAAAGATATAAAATTATGAACATGTCATATTCAAATGCCATTTCTAAAGTATTTGTCAATCAATAGCAAACTGGAATAATTCTTCTGACTCCTAGGACCAGTGTATTAGAAATATTAGTAAATTGGGGATCAGAGGACTTGAATTCTTATTCTAATTTTCCATTTCTAGCCAAGGGAATTTAAGAGATTAAAAAAAGGCTAGAAATGTCACTTAAACTCTTTGGGTTTCTTCACCTTTTAAAACTATATTAAAAGCTTCCTGTGGGTAGGGATTTTATTTATTTATTATATTCCTAGAAAAGTATGTGATAAATGAGGATTTGGAAAGATGTTTGCTTCAATCTTTGTTAACTGCAATGTCTCCTTATAAAATGTGATAGTATATAATAATACATTACACTGCACTATGCTATGCTGTACATAAGAGAGTGTTCCAAATGACAGAATGACAGTTGTCTTTCGTTTTAGACAATTTTTTTGCTTAATGCAGTGAACCCATTTGTTCATGGCTTTGATATTTTGCTCCCAGGCCGAATGGGATCCAAACCATAAACTGGGTTATACGTAGATTTGTTGTAAAGTAGATAGCAGAGTATTACTCAAATTGCCAACATTTTAGTCATTATATATATCAAATGATTCTTCAAATCTGCAGTTGTCGCTTGTTTTGGTAACCATTTGGAACTGGCTATAAACCTCCTCAGAAGTGACACATTCTCATGTGTCAAGACTGGTGACATTCATCTTGGAAAATTCCTCTCAAATCTTCCTGAATTTTTTTGGTCACAGATAATTCTATATTATGTGATAGAGAATAATTATGTAAGGAAAGAGTAATACAATGTGTTAATAAACACATAAGAAGCCTATCTCAAAATATCAGGTAGACTGATTGGATTATAATTTTATAAATTCTTAATATATTTAAAAACTTAACAAATGACTTTGTTTTCATTTTTGCCATCATGATCATAAATATAGTTCTCAAACTTTGAAAGTAAGTGATACTTCATATTCTATCTCCCCATAACCAGGTTTCCATGTCCCTTTCCAAAGGAAATAATTCTTCTGAAGCTGCTCTCAACATTCTTGGCCAGTGTGCATACTTTTTAAAAAGAAAAATAGAGAGAGATGAAAAATATTCCCCCCTTCCTTTTAATGATACTGCATTCCCAGGACTCCTAATACCCTCTATTCCCCCACCACTCTTTTTGTTGTCATTCTTCATTCCATTTCTCATTCCACTTTTCATTCCACAAGCTCTAGTCTTTGAACTTTGTCATTCACCTTCATAAGATTTTCCTTTGAAGAATCATCTGTTCTTATTGTGCCAACTTCTGCCTTCATGCCTTCAAATTTATGATGGCCATTGACCTGATTGCTATTACTCCGTATGTTTACCCTACGTTTCCTGATTTAAATTTCTTTGTACTGAGATATTTGTAGTTTCTTTCTTTGGATTCTTCACATGTATGCATGACTGGATGTATTTATTTATTTTTTCTTTTATCATTTATGAAGTTTGACCCTATGGGATCTATCTAAGAGCTTTTTTCCCAGGGTAGAAGCAGTTGGTATTACCTTGCCCTTGCTGAGTGGAGACTGCTGATACTTCTCAGTAATTAAGATTGATATAGGTCATCTTGGAATGTGAGGTCTTTGTGGATTTAGGAGACAATATTCACTCATGGGAGACATTATTGAGAAGATTGAATGTTTGCATTAACTAATAAAAAGTCATCCCTGTATCTTTCCTGAAAAATAGCAAATATAACTTCAATCTCACTGAAGTGAAATAATTAATGACATCATCATGTGAACTGCCAAGCTCAACATGTTCAAGTCCAGTTCATAATGGTGGGGGTTCTGATCCAATTGTATTATTTCCTCTACATCACTCAATCGATCACCTTGTGACAGAGCATTGTTTACTGTTGCCTTTTATATTTCAGGCTGTGTAGTAGATTACATTGAATACAGTTGACATACAATAAAGTTATTATTATCATTATTTTAATGAATGAGTGTCTTAGAGTGAGGCATAACTTGCAAAAAATAGCATACCAAAGGGTAGTTACTTCTATAGAAAGCCTTTGAAATTGTAAATAGGATAGCTAGAGATAATAATCCCATTTTAAAGAGTTATTTTCACAATATATAATTTATTAGCTAAGTGAAATCATGCCTCCACTATCACCTAAATCTTTCCCTTGCACAGTTTCTTCCATCCTAAGTAAAACCATAGGTGAGTTTTAAGCTTCTACAGTTTCAAAGCTTATCCCTTCTTTGTTCAATCTGATTTCTTAGCTTCCTCTTGAGTTGCCTCATGTCCTTTTCCATTCATTAAATTGCTATATACATGAAACAAGTCCTTCTTTAAAGTTTTATGAAACAAAATCACCGTTGAACTTTTCCACTACCACTCTGGACTAGAAGGGTTTTTTTGTTTGTTTGCTTATTTGTATATTTGTTTGTGATAATAGGTTCTGAAGTATATTTAAAGTGCCCATTTTCATTTCATAACTCTAAATCTCATCTTTCAATGCAAGGAGATTTTTTTCTAATTAAATACTTGCCAAATTTTTAATAGAGTTTATATTTTTTATTTTTCATATGTTCTTTGAGGCTATCTTTAGGCCAAAGGTAGGGAAGAAACTGAAATAGAAAAAAAATCTATGAGGTATTTTTTATTTATATTAAATCATTTTTAAATAAAATTGTTTTTTATTTTTATTAAAGGGAAGGTCTGGGGCGTCAGGGTGGATCATTTGGTTAAGCGTCTGACTCTGGGTTTCAGCTCACGTTGTGATCTCAGTGTCATGGGATCAAGCCCTGTGTTGGTCTCTCAGTCCTAAGTCTGCTTAGCTTTCTCCCTCTGCTTGGCTCCCCAGTGCCCCCTCTCTCAAGTAAGTAAATAAATAAATACAATCTTTAAAGAATAAAAAAATTAAAAAGTGGAAGATCTGAGTCTGAAATTAACAAAAAAACATTATTCTCTTTTCAAATAAGCAAACTTTTATTATCTTTAATATATATTTTTAAGAGCTTAAGCCACTTAGTTTATAAAATGATGATGCCAATAGTCAAGTGAATTTTCATTTTATGTATGTATCAATTAACCTATAAATTGAGAAATATATGTTAACTGTATTAGATCCTTTGGGTATCTTGCAATCTTTCTGTCCCTCTCTTTCTCAATTGTAATGCTGAAGCATAACAGTATGAATTCATAGCTTGGTTATAAAATTACATCAGCTAATATATGTGAAAAGCTTAAAATAGTGTCTGGTACATCCTAAAGTCTCAATAAATATAATTATTTTACTAATACTTCTAGTTACTTATGTGGCCTCTCCTGTAACAGCTAGCTATTTTTAATTTTTTTTTTACTTCATTTTGTTCACAAAGACAAACTGAATTAATATAAAAATGAGAATTAATAAACATCGGTGATGATAAGCTTAGTAATTTTGAAACTTTACATTCATAAGGAAGGGCAAAGAAAAGATGTCACATTATTTGAGCCTTGAAAGTCACCAAGCACTATGTTAGGCAGTTTCTTACTGATCTTTCTCATTGAACCTATCTCTCTACTAAAGTCAAAGCAACTGAAGCTTCCAGAAGTTAAGCAGCATAGAGACACAAATGATAGCCAGGCTTCTAATATTTGCCCAACTCTACGGCCAGGCATTTTTTGTAAGATATAAACCAAAGGATGTCACTTTCCAGCTTCATAGATTCTAACACTTCCCACTGCATATAAAATATCATCCAAATATCTTAAGGTCTAAATGCCCATTTGCCCCAGCTTTTACCTATCACCCTGCCCTCATCTTATATTTTGCCTTCCCCTCATCACTCCAGTAATTTTGGAATCCCAGGTATTTTTTTTTTTTCCATAGCAGGAGCTGGGAATTGATGATCTAGAATACTCTGGTCCCATATCTTTGCATATCACTGTCCCATATCACTCACACAGGAAAGGTTTTCTTGACTACCCACTCTAAATGAGCCTTTAAGATGTGTTTTCCCCAGTCTCTTTCTCTAGCACGTTATCTTACTTTATTTTCTCCAAAGCACTTATCACTGAAATTGCCTTATTTATTTAAAGAAAAAAAAAAAAAGTAAGCTTCATATGAACCAGAACCAGGTCTTTCCATTTCCTAGTGACCAATACATATTTATTGGATGAACAAATGCATAGAAGCTCTGTACTTTTAATTATAGTGTTCTTGATCACATGGCAATTCTCAGCTATCATTTTGGCCTTTTAATTATGATAGCATATTGAGACTTTGATCACATACTTTAAGTCCAGACAAGTTTTACATTCTTTCATTCTACCTAATATTGATAGCTAGAGAAATAAAAATTGACAGTAAAATCAACAGATCATAAGAATCCCAAATTAGGACACTGAAAATAAAAAAAAAAAACAAGGTTAATTTTTGGTGTTAAGCATTAGCACACAATATATCTCTAAATTTATACAGTTTATTTAAATTGCTATTGATCCCAATGTTGAAATAAAAATCTAAGGAAACTCTGGTTTTTTAACATGATATATAAACCTTTTATGGATATTTTGAATCTGTATAATTGATATGTCAGTGATTAGTGTGTAAAACAATTTTTAAAATTTAATTTACAAAAGAGACATGATTATTCATTTCAGTGACTAGTGCTGATCTATCCGACAAAGATGCTAAATAATAATTTTAAATGTATCTTCTAAGATCAAGGACTTCTGACGGTCATCATCAGCATTTCAAGAATTAAACACATTTCTAATCAAGCTAGAAAACAAAATGAAATGTTATTTCTCATATAGCACACTCCAATATTAAGCATTATATTTTAAAATAGAAGCTCTTACTGTTCTTGTACAAATGCTGGTTTAACAATTCATGCATTAGGTATTTGAAAGTGAGTTGTAAATTTTATTGTTATGGAGTCATTAGATAAATATTTTATTTTAAAGTAAGTGCAGAATTTAGGTAAAATTTCATCTGTGTCAATGCAGTGTGACTCTTTTTATATTGAAAGTCCTATGATGACTTAATACCAAAGCGTGGTTTCAGGTTAAGGTATGCTACAAGTGCTTCTGCTTTATCAGAATTTCCTTTTAAGATTTATTGAGAGGGAGACATTCAGAGTGTCGTAAAAATAAATAAATAAATAAATGAAACCAATGCTTTGTTGTTGTTGGGCTATAAACACTCTACTTTGGTTGGTTATAATGCTACCAAAAATCCACAGTACTTAATTTATCTAACCTTCTGATAGTGAATGAACAAAGGTAAAAATAACAGGCTAGTTATAAACTAGTACTATGGTGATGACATTGTGAATTATTTAAAAAGGGCATATTCAATGTGACCATAGAGCCATCAATCATAATAGACATTGATGAGAAAAAGAGGTTTCAGTCACTTCCTATCTGCAAGGAGAACAATTCTATCTCACAGGTAGCTATGAAGTGCTGGGTGACCTGATGTCACTTGCATTGTTGCTCTACCCTTTGAACGGAGCGAGTAGATTCTCTCAATATTAGAATCGAATGAGTAAATAAATTCGCAGTTCACTGCCACTCTCCTTCCGAGTGCACACTTCAATTTGTCTAACAATAGAGAGGACAGAAAAGCAGAAATCTCTTAAAGCGCGGATGAATTTTTTATGGAATGTTCAAATCCAGCTGCAAAGGATGGGGTTTTAAATGGTAGCAGACACTCTTTTAGAGGGAGCCCCAAGAGACGAAATCTTTTGGAAATGTTTTGTACTGAATTCATTCCTTTCCCCGTACACATCCTTTTTTTTTTTTTTCCTTCTGAAGCCCTGCTTTTACTAAATTGTTCCTCCTTCCAGTTCACATTGATCATTGAGATGCCAAATAAAAACATTTCCTTTATCTTTAATATACAGAATGCAGTAGAATTTGTTGCAGGTGTACAATAAGAGTTTTAAAGTGCATGTGTGTAATACTGCTTTATTTGTCCGTTTCATTCAATAGGGAAATCAGGTTTCCAGGGGAAGAAGGAGATGGCTGCTTAAGGAATTTTTAGAAGTACTAATAATTTAAATTTTTTTCTTCTGTGCAAATAATCAGAATAATTTCATTACTCCAATTCCTCATCTCAGAGTTTTCCACTTGACAGTGAACCTGGCATGCATTAATTTATATTATTTAAATTTTTGAGTCTCAGTTTCCCCAATTACAAAATCCTACAAAATCCTATGGCATTTACACACCACAAAACTATGAAAAATGTGCATTTTTTTCCTTCTCTATAAGTCTCTATGGTAAAATCCACTACCTTTGCTCTAGCACATTAACACCTTATGACAAACACATGAATTTATGGACTTTTTTCTTTGCAAAGAGTCTCTTAAAAATTAGTGAATGTGGTTAAATAAGCTTTTCTCCTCTACTTCTCTCCTCCCTTGCCTTCCTCCAGCCACAAGTTCTCTCCCCTCCCTACCGGAAGAGAAATATGAAACGAACCTGCATTGCATTCTGCCTCTACAGCATGGTCTCTGGAAGCATGTACACTACTCATTTTTATTCACTTTTCCTCTGTAATAGATCCTGGAAGTATATTCATCTCAACGTAACCTCCAAAACTACTTTTAAAAATGTGTACCACCACTTAATTGTTAATAACAGGTAAATCAAAGGTAAAAGATAACTAATTAATTTTCTAGCTCAGTTTTATTTTACTGTTACTGTTTTGAGAAAATATAACAAAACCCCATTAGTGTTAAGGTAAGCCCATGAAACAACATAATATAATGCAAGAAAGACATTTAATAGTGTAGAAGAATGTTAAATTACTAATTAACTCCAAGTTACTGTATAAGAAAGCATAGTAATTTACAGGATTATTGCAATATGCAGCTTGGATTGCCACGAGGGTCAGCTAGGGAGCATTTCTTTCTATCCGCCCCCCCCCCCTTAGTGTGGTGGTTACTGTAAAAATCTTCTCACATTAAAATGCACCGTCCTACCCACAGTTCATTGCTGCTAATTAGCAGCAGTTGAGATTTTGCTAGCAGTCATTTTTTTTCTATGTTAAGCTGCCAAATGTTACCAACTGCTCAAGATTCTCCGTGCACAAAGTGTCCAGCTGCCCGGCTTGCACCACAATGCTGTGTCTTTCAGCTGTTTCCTGTCAACTTTAACACCTGTGCAAAGAAAACACTAATCAAATTATCTGTACTGGCTTTTGTTATCAGAAGGAAGGTTATCAAAAGTGTTCTGGATACTTTGGCCTGTGCTCATCATCTACTTCTATAAAATCGCAGTGAGCACAAGCAGGCGCGCGCACACATGCACGAGCACACGCCCCTCTTTTCATCTAAGCACCCAGTTGAGACCAGGGACTTTCTGAGACTGACATCACTGCAATGTCTGCATCATGTCAAAGTCAAGTGTTTTCAGTCTATTTAAACTTTTATTTAAGCAATAAGGCTCAGGAAAGTCATCTTTTAGTTTTACCTAAATATATAAGAAGAATGCCATAACTTTGATTAATAATTGATTAAATAAACCATTCCTACATCAAAGACAGGAAGAAGAGCTATTCGCTGAAAGGCTAGACTATCAAATGGGACTTTGTTGTCTTCAACATTGCTTTAGAACTGCAGCACCACAGAGTAAGAAGAACATTAATTTTTGAGGTCTTAAATAATCATGTAAAATAAAACGGGCTCCTTTTTCTCCTTAATTAAACACTAGTAGTGTTAAAAACACTATAAATTTAAAAATAATCAGACAGCCTAATCATTTCCGGTCTGTTTCATTGGCTTTATGACTAATTTATATCTAACCTTCTTGGGAACCTATGATCAGGATGTACTTTTTTAAAAAATTCAAAGCGACTGTCACTGGTGTCTAATACCTGTACAAAGGGAAATAGGCACTTTAAAATGTTTTAAAAGTGAAGGATGATATATAATGGACTGCACTGCTAACATGATTTAGTAACAAAGTAGCCACTGCATTCTTACAGAGTCATTGATAAATGCCTACCTCATTAGTTCCTATCTTCTGCTTACTGTGATGAGTTTGATGTTAAAAATGATTGTAAGTGTATAAATGTGAGTGTATTTACATTTATATTAGCTTTACAGCAAATTTAATCAGGCCATCAGAATTGAAAGGAGACTGACGTTTAATCTGTTTGATACTATTATTTTTCTTAGATCTTAGTTGAAATACTATAACTGAATTCATTCTTACTTCATTTGTACTTGAAAAAGGCAAGGGATTGTAAAATTTACTTATGACAAGAGTATAAAATTTATTGTGCTGACAGGAATGAACCCACTCAGACTCTGATCAAAACTATAGCCCTAGGGTAACACAGAACGAGTGTCAACTACATTTTGCTGTTAAGTTTCACAAAAATGCCCCCTAGGAATTTCAATCACAATATTCTGAATCTATGTTTATGTAATGGTTACAAAAAATAAGAGAAAGAGCACATAAAAATATAGGTGCATAAATTTCAGAACCATAATTTTGGGATTTAAGAAAAAAATACTTTTAATTTTCCCTTTTTATAAAAAAAACAAAAAGATATTATTCAAAATTCAAGACTATCTTTCTAGAGATGTATATGTAAAATTCCTGCTATTATAACATGCCTTCCTTTTCCATGAACTATTCAAAATTTATTCAGCCAAACTTATCAAGTAAGTACATAGGTAGGACAGAATCACTGTGATTACCAATCAAATATTTTTTTTCTTTTCCTTCTTCCTTTACTCTATAGCTGTCTGCACTTAGAGAGAGGCAATCAATAGAGGAATTTGAAAGGTTGGTCTTTAATTCATAACAATTCAGATGAATTTACAGTAATGGTAAGAAAATATACAAAAAAGAAATTATTTAGAGCCAATAATTGATTACCCTTGTTCAAGTGCTGATTTTTCATAAGTAAGTAAAGGCCTTCAGATTATGAAGCAGGACTTTAAACAAGTTGTTTAGCCTTGCTGAACCTTAGTAGTTCAGTCTGTACATTGGGGATAATGACATCTATTCTGTAGTTCTGAGTGGAGGAGTAGCCTGTTTTAACAAGGAAATTAGGAAAGTTTGGTAAATTTCTGGTGGATTACAGATCTTCTTAAAGCAAAAGTGGTAACTTCCATGAGACAGTGTTGGCTTTGCTCTCTCTGATTTCTTCTTTACCAAATCTTGCATAAGAAAGATTGAATAGAATAAACTCTTTCAAGGGGCATCTGGATGGCTAAGTGGGTTGAGCGTCAGACTCTTAATCTCAGCTCAGGTCTTGGCCTCTGGGTTGTGAGTTCAGGCCCCATGTTGGGCTCCATGCTGAGCATGGAGCCTACTTAAAAAAACAAAGCAAAACAAAACAAAAACCTCAAGCTGTGGTATAACTGACTGAGGAAGATGAGATCATACTTTCCCAAGAGATAGATTTTTGTATAAGGTAAGACTAACAGACCAATGAGATGGCTGAATTATCCTGTGGAGGTGCTTTGGGTTGAGAGGGTCCTTAGCTATTGGAATTAATGTTCTCATAGCACCCCTGAAATCTCACTATAGAATCCTACTAATAACATCATCCCTTTTCACATAGATGCCTGCAAATCTGACTTTTTAAAAGTCTGATGTGTTAGTCAGAAATCATTTTCTCTGAGGCCCTATTAAAATGTGACATATTATTATTTTATGGGCTTTGAAGGGGAATAGAAAATAATTAAAAATGGCTGCTAAAAAAGTAAACATGTGTGGCATGAAGAGCCTAGAGGCAGATGATAATCTCTGGTTGGATTACTTGCATGAGAAGTGAATGTGTTGTCTCGAGGGGGAAAAATACCTCTGAATCAGCTTTGATTCTATTCTCAGACTCTCATTTCCTCAAATAGTCAACCTCATGTAATCCGGTATAGTATTAAATATGGTACATTTTTGACCAGGGCCAATCACCAAGTAGTCACTAAGTACCAATAAAGGAGAAAAAACAAATTCTTGACTTCATTTATAAAGATAAAAAGCAATGCCCAGGCAACATTAAAAAAGATGCTGAATGACAGATGATGGTGATGATGATGATAATGATGGCCACGATTTATGAAGCTCTTACGAGATGTTCAGCATCTATTTCTCTAATAAATAGTTGTATTTCCCACTCTGTGCCAGACATCAGTCTGGGTACTGGGGGGAAAAATCAACTAACCAAGCAGACAGCATTTCTACCTTCTTAAACTTATATTAAAACACAGGGAGAGAAGTCATACATAAAAATAAATAACAATGAAGTAAATAATTCAACTAAGATAAATATTTTAATTCGTATTCTGTGGATGAGAAAACAGAGGCAGAGTGGTGAAGTCACTTGCCCACACTCCTACAGCTAGTATTTGGCAGAGTGGGCATCCAACCTATATGTGTAAGATTTTTTTTTTTACTATATTATGTTGTGTCTCAGAAAAGACCCACCACAGGAAAAGTGCAGGGAGAGATACAGCTTTATGTTGGAATTTGACCATAAATAAGAAATCTCTGGCTTGATTTTTGAAGAAGGCAAAGCATTTAGATAAAATTCACATTGAGTATAATTTTTGGGAAACAGGAGATTAACATGGTTACAATGGAAAGCTCAAGGATAAAAGAAGGCAGGTAGAGTCCTCATTGGAAAAACCTGTGTGACTAATGAAAGAATCTTGACTATCCTTCCTGCCATTCATGGACACACAGAATTTTTCAAACCAGGGAAAACCTGGTAGTTGTATTATACAAAGATTAATCTGGTTACTGTGAATGCAGGAAAGGCTATAGGAGCAAGAGATGACATGTCCAGGTGTCTAGTGAAAGAACATTGTAAGAGCGTGAAAATGAATTAGGGTGATTGCAGTGGAATAAAACAATGCAGAAAAATGATAAATAACAAAACTAGAAGAAACTGGTCAACAGAAAGGATTTGGGGTGAAGGAGAAACTGAGAAGAAGTAAAGTAAAAGAGAGCTTGAACGTAAAACTGGAAAAATGTGGAGCTCCTTAAAAAAATTAGAAGGTCAGGAGTGCGGCCATTAACAGAAGATGCTGGGTTTTAGAAGTGCTAGAAACTGAAAAAATCAGGTCAGTCAGCAGCCTGCATTCTTTACCTTTACTCCCTGATGTCACCTCCACCTGGTTTCTCCTAGGCCACCTTGAAGTTCTGAGTCCCTGATAAACAGGATAGGTTCTTTTGATACTTTCTTCATCCAGAAAGTCAACTTTGATCAAACCTAGCCTACTAGACTCATTTTTTAATTAGCATATCAAAACCTCAGGAGAGATGTCAATAGTCATAATTTTCTATTCGTGCTCTTATTTTATTGCACAAAATGTAGAAAACAACACAGGAAATAAAGTAAGAAAATATATGTCACAGTACCAATACCAGAACACACAAAATGTGCTTCTTTGTATCTCTTTTTAAAATCTGTTAAATAAAATCTGTTAAGATTGCAGAATTTTTACATAGTTGTACCCAGTGTAGGTAGAATTTTGCGTTTGCTTTAGGTTAGGAAGAGATCTTTTAGGAGGGAGTGGGATGAGAAAGGTGAGGAGATGAGAATAATCAGCTTCCATCTTCACTGCTGTCCTCAGGAGGAGGCCAGTGGCAGGGGTTTTGAACTGCATCCTCACCACAGAGTTTCACTCTTCAATTTCTAATGGGTACTCCATTTCTAATGGATACTACCTACTCTCCTGGGCAGAAGTGACAGTCTAAGGGAAAAATTTTTTTTTCTATCCCTACTTAAGGGGAAGTTGCAAACTATTGTGAAATATTTCAAATAACTCTAAAGATATCCCTCTTATAGTACATCACAAACAAGTTGATGTTCTTTTTCAAGCCTCTATAAGGTATAAATTTTCCCCTAAAATCCTAATTTATAGTACCCTAATTTCTAAAGCAAACGTTAGTGAACATAACTGAATATTGTAGTATTAAAATATAATCTCTTTTACTCTTCTGAATTGTTATTAAGCTCTTTGTTTAATTTTTCAGGGCTAATTTATTTTTGTTTCCTTTATGGCCATAGCATTGTCTATTTAAATTTTCTACTGCCATTACTTCTAAAGCCTACCAACTTGCTTCAAGGCCACTATGGTGAGACATGGTTACATTCTCACCACTGCCTTAAATCAAGCCTGCATAAAAAGATGGATGATGTCTGTTAGAGTTCCTGGGAAGTGGGGGTCCCAATGGGCAGTGGCAGGCCAACAGGCTGAAAACTCCAAAAGGGGTTAACGCTGCAAACCTGAGGCAGAATTTCTTATCTGAAAAATCTCAGATTTTGCTTTCAAAGACATTAGTTATTAGGATGAGGGCTGCCCACATGATAGAAGACAGTCTCCTTTCCCCAAAGTCAACTGATTGTAGATGTTAACCCCATGAACAGAACAGCTTCACAACTGCATGGAGACTAGTGTTTGATTAAAAAGCAGGGTTCTGGGGCACCTGGGTGGCTCAGTGGGTTAAAGCCTCTGCCTTCAGTTCAGGTCATGATCCCAGTGTCCTGGGATCGAGCCCTGCATTTGGGCTCTCTGCTGGGCAGGGAGCTGGCTTCCCTCTCTCTCTCTCTGCCTGCCTCTGCCTACTTGTGATCTCTGTCTATCAAAAAAAAAAAAAAAAAAAAAAGCCGTAGAACCCTTAGTCATCTTGATACACAAAACTGTCAAGAACAGATAAAACAAACTGCTTTTATGGCAATTTGGGCATTCTCAAAGAGTAATTCATTGGAAGAATATTCATGGGGTGACTTTATGCACAAGAAACTAATATGGATATTAATTTATAAATATGAAGAAGGCTAAGATAAAATCCTTGCCTTCTGTATTCTTAGAGGACAGATATATGAATAAATTAATACAATGCAATTTAATGAATTATAGGCTTATGCACAAGATCTGTAAGATGAGAGCATAGAGGAGGGGGGAATTTCTCCTGAGAAGGGATGGCTTTCTGGAGAGACTGACATCAGAATAAAATCTTTAAGGATTCTCTACTTTATTGAGCAATACTCATTGACACCTGCTATGCCAGGCAGATGAAGTTCCAGGGGCTGTGATTTGATAGAAAATATCTCAACTTTTATAAAGCTGATGTCCTGTGAGAGATTGGTAAAATAGTCAACCAACAAATAATTAAAATGTCCAGTAGCAATTAGAGCTGTTTAAAAGTGTATCAAGATTACGAACTTTGACTCTTACGTTAGGTGGTACCTTCTTGCACAGGGGATCAAGTTGAGGATATTGAGATGAGGAGACACTCCAGGATTACCTGGTTGAGTCCTACATTCCATCATAACCGTCCATAAGAAAGACATACAGAAGGACATAACACGCATGAGAGGAAGAGACACTGTGACCATGGAGTCACAGATAGGAATGACGTGGTCACAAGTCAAGAAATGTTAGCAGACTACCCAAAACTGGTAGTCAAGGAACAGAATCTCTCCTAGAGACTGCAGAGGGTGTGTGGCCTTGCCAACACCTTGATTTTGACCCAGTGAAACTGATATCAGATATCAGGTCTCCAGAGCTGTGAGAGAATGTTAGATACCAAATTTGTTTGTAATTTGCTCCAGCATCCACAGGAAATAATGGATTTCTATATCTTTTTTTTTTTTTTTTTGATTTCTATATCTTAAACAAAAGTAGAAATGTGGTTTTATCAGCGTCTACCAGCTGGAGGCTTTCTCCAAAGCCGAAGAGAATAACATGTAGCCTGGATAGTGCTGACCGCCTAAACCCCTGCCAGGCTCTCTGTGGTGCCAACAGGTTCTGGAAGTATGTGTGCACATAAAATGCTCCTGACATTTTGAATATTTTGATTTGGACTTATTAGGCATTTTACTCCAGAAATATTCATGGCAAACAAAACATATCTTCATGTTTACCCAATGCTGGAAAATTTTAAATGTTCAAGCAAAGAAAAATATCAGAAATTATTCCCTATTATTGATGTCAGAAACATACTACCCCTACCGACCTTAAAAATTTAAACTTGGAACACATTTCAAATCATATTAAAGTGTACATGTAGGGGGAGTATAATTATTTCTTGGGGTGGGTCCATAGTATCACACATGTACATAAGATTATATGTACATAGGAAGTTGCTGATTAATCATGGTATTATTAAACATGTTACCATGTTCAAAAATATAACCAAAAATAGGTTCACATATTCTGAAGAGTGAAAGATAGCTTATGTCCTCAAGGTTTTGTCCTACTTCTTTTATTTTTATTTTTTAAAATATTTTTTTATTTATTTGAGAGAGAGAGAGCCTCACACACAAGTGGAGAGAGGCGTAGCGGGAGAGGAAGAGAGAGTACTAAGCAGACTCCATGCTGAGCATAGAGCCTGACCTGGGGCTTGATCTCAGGACCTGAGCTGAAAACAAGAGTCAGAGGCTTAACCAATTGAACCATCGAGGCACCCCAAGGTTTTGTCTTATATCTTTTAGTTTGTGTCTACCTCTCAACCAAATCAGGATACCATTTGATCTAATGTAGTTGAACTGGTTGAACTACTTAACTAAATAGGTCTACTACTGAGTAATTACATTCAACACCAATTTATCCTAAAGATATACCACTAATTTTTATTGTTTTCTACCAAGAAAGGTAGTTACCTTGCTGGCATGTTAATGAAGCCCCAGAAATTATAATTGTTCTTTCATGCAGGTATATGTGTGTAATAATTATAGAATTGTTCTGCTTTTATATTTAGATTTTTCTCTTATGTGTCTTCTTTAAGAAACACAAATAATAATATAAAATCTTAATTTAATAAAGTCAATATGTGGAAAGGACACATTATAAATCATAGTCCTTTAAAACAATCAGAGGGCCTTGTTGACCATCTGATCTAACACCTTCCTTTTATAAGAGATTAGACTAAGATCCAAAAATTTAGGTGATTGGACTCAAGGTACATTGCAACCCATTAGACAAGACAGGAATAGAATGCAGGTCTTGTGACTCTTGGTCCAAGACTTTCTTTATAAGTCATTTCAATTTTCCCAAACTATGATATAAGCTGTTAACTCTTTAAATGGCTAAGGGAGGAAAGGCAAAATAGCAAAACAGAATGAAAGTAACGGGAACCAATTGACGGTTATACAAATTAAACATAGATATCTTTGAGATTATAAGTAAAGTACATTGTCTGAATATACGAACATATATAGCTATAAAATTAATTTTAAAATATGGTAAATCAATCTTATTTTTCAACATATGTTCAGCATTTTAAATATTAGATTTTAAAGCACAAAAAAAAAGTAGTCTAAGTTTAGCTTTTCTAATACTATATCGGCCTTTATCACTGAGAACTATGTAGAAAAGTTTATTTAATCCTCCTTTATAACAACTCTAAAATAATAGAGTACAATCTGCAATAGTCTCATTTACCTTAATTATCTATTAAAGATCTATAATCCATTGTATGTGTATATATATTAAAAGAGTACATATTTCAAAGATAAAAGACCTAGCTTTGACCTTTACTTTGGAAAATCACAACTCTTTGACTCCGTTTTCCCATCTGTAAAAAAGGGTTTTAAGAACATTCAACTAATTTGCAATTATGGTAAGAACTCATATATGTGAGTGCTTTGTAATCTGTCAGGTGTTCCATGAATGATGTTTTTGTGTCTGTATATGCGATAAAAATTTCTGTTTACTTGACTGTCAGGATCTAGTGGTACTAAGAGAGAATATGTATCTATTAAAAAAGTAAGAATGCAAGAAAGAAAAAAAAAGAAGAAAATATGCTTCCTCAATGAAAAGTAAATGTAAAGTGAGAGATGACTATATTTATTAAAACCACAACTACTGGGGCGCCTGGGTGGCTCAGTGGGTTAAGCCGCTGCCTTCGGCTCAGGTCATGATCTCAGGGTCCTGGGATCGAGTCCCGCATCGGGCTCTCTGCTCGGCAGGGAGCCTGCTTCCCTTCCTCTCTCTCTGCCTGCCTCTCTGCCTACTTGTGATCTGTCTGTCAAAAAAAAAAAAAAAATCTTTAAAAAAAAAAAAAAAAAAAAAAAAACACAACTACTGTTCCTCATTATCAGAGAAGCTAATATCTCCAAGAGTTACATGTGGACTAAATGCTTAAATAAATGACTGGGGGTAGCTAGCTACAAACTTGGACTAATGAGAGATCAGATGACCTTTAAAATGACTGAGACTCCAAAAAAGCACTGACTCTTTCATTTCTACAATCTATGTTTTGTTCTATACAAAACAAAACAATTAATATGGTTAGAGGCAAAATTGCAAACCTAACGGGGAACAGAACTGAGAGCCAGGGGACCCAGGTTCTCCTCCTTGGTCCAAGTGTGACCTTGAACAAATCACTTAATCCTCCTGGGGTGCAGCCCCATCACTTCCAACATGAAGAAGGTCTAAGGTCCCTTCCAGCTTTAACACTTGGTGACACTATGATTCCAATTCCTGGCTTCTCTCTCACCATATTTGATGCTTTGTTGACACACTGTCAGAACACTTCACCCATTTTCAGAAAGCCGTAACAAAATGTTATCAGGCCATTAACACAGATGGTTAAGAGAAACATTTTTAAAAATATCTTTCACTGGATGTTTGTTATAGCAGCCACATTTATGTTGTTAAATTTATCAGTGAAGATATAGATAAAGATATTTGTCTGAAGATATGTATCTAAAAAATGTCAACCTTGTCAGTTCATATCATATGAAATAAGAGTTGTAATACAGCTGTGTGTGACAAAAATAGCTATCAACTTTTCCACAATAAACATATGGGTACTTAATTAAAAACTAAAAAGGAAAAGATAAATATTTCCAGCCTTATGAAAGTTGTGCACATTTGCTTCATAGCCCTCTGTTTCTTTTTCCATCCCTTCCATAAATGCTCGGTGTATATTTAGATAGAGATAGAGATAGAGATTGAGAGATAGCAGTAGGGATACACACACACACACACACACACACATACACACACACACACACACACACATCTCATGGCATGTTTATGTTGTGCTTGCATGTGTGTGTGTGCGTGCGTATCTCCATTATACCTAATGTTTATGGAGTATTGACTGTACCCTATGAGTTGGTCCAAGCACCTTTCGTATGCCACTCAGTACCCTGATAGCCCTGTGCACTTTCCCCTTACTATTACATACTGATGGACCTGTGTTCTTGAAAGCTTCTTTTCTGGTGGTTTTCTTCTTTTTCTTTTCTCTTCTCTTTTTTTCTCTTCTCTCTCTCTCTTTTTTTTTTCCTCTCCTTCTTCTTTCCTTCCTTTCTTTCTTCCTTCCTTCCTTCCTTCCTTCCTTCCTTATAGCTAGGAAAACAACTTGTGCCTAAATCAGGAGATTATTATAGGCAGAAGTTTACCTGAATATTCTTCTCTAGACTTTTTGCAATGTCTTTTTTTCCCCTCTCTTTTCTGGGCAATATTAAATTTTTCCTTTGCCTTCTCCCATTTTAAGCCGTATCTTCTCTATCTTTCCACTGGACGTATCTTTACTCATTCCAACGTAATTGATGACATTTCAGAGATTGTGTGTATGTGTACTATTATTAATCATATGCTTCCTAAATTGTGCTTAAGAGTCGTTTTGTCCTTCCTTCTACGTGTTTAGCTTAAAACCCAAACACATGGTTTTTAGAACGAGAGCCATTACTACACCCAGGTGGAAGAGAATCAGAATATCAATCTATTAATTCTTTATGCTTTGCCTACAAGTAACCCAAGCCCATGATGAAGTATTGCTTTGTTAGCATACGCTAGAATATCTGTCTGGGCAAGTTAGTTTGGTCTGGGCAGAATGGGACTTAAACCTCAGAATGACAACGATCTGCCATTTTCTTTAAAATCTTGAGAAAGAGTATGCCTTATTTTCACAGATGAATTACTTCATAGCATTTTAGTGAAGAAAGATGTATTATTTAGCAGCTCTTGAAATCATACTCAATGGGCTTAAATTTATGAATTGATTTTATCCATTTTACTTTGAAAAAGTAAATAAAGTAACATAGAATAAATGAGCCGTATAGTTCCAGCCTGCTGAATATTTTAAGCCAAACTGGAAATTAATGAGGTGATTAAGGGAAAAAAAAGGCAAAAAGAGAAAAGAGAGGCTTTAAATACTTAATCTGGATGAACACAGTTGTAAACTTTTTTTTTTTTTTTTTTTTTTTTACTCTATTGAATGAAAATAAGAGTATTTTGTTCCAATGGACACTCCTCCCCCTGAGCCCTGCCACCTAGTAGGGGCTCTTTGAGTGACAGTCTCCGTCCCTAGAGTGGACCTTTCTCTGCCACCTTTCCCAGCAGGCCTCCGCCCACCAGTGGGTCTGCAGGACTTGCTCCTGCTGGGGAGGCCACACACACAGTTTCCCTCCCTTATCTCACTGCAGCCATGCTGCGCTGGCGTGCAGGAAAATAAGCTAGGATGGCAGAGAAACATCTCACGTAAAGTCCTAGACCACAATGGAAGTGGCAGAGACATCATTGTCAATCAATACCTTATTCTCTTCTTGTAGCAAGCCTAACAAGAGTTAATTTGGGTAATCTTCCCCACACTGATGCAAGTCAATTAGGTCCAGAGATTTAAATTTGTAAAGGGTCCCAAGGATTGGCAGAAGGCTTGCATAGTTACCTGTCCCTTCATATTCAAAAGGACTGTCACATTTAAAAACTCCCCCATGGACAAATGATAATGCATATTGGAAGGATGATGGCAGCTGCATTTCTTTTAAAAAAATAGTATTATGACTTATAAAGTCAGTCACTAATTCTGTCTTTAAAAATGCAACTGAAATGAAAATAAACGCAAGTTTCTGTCTGAAAGTAACGCCATCCGCATGCTGCTTTAGGACACATTCTAGCCTTCCCTCATGCTGCACGTCTCTCCACAAAATAAAACTTTTGCCAGCTAATGTGGACCCAATGTAGCTGTTCCAGTCAGAAGGTCAAACATACTGAACTTGCTGCTGGAGCCAAGTTCAGAGGAAATATGAAAAACACAGAAAGCAAAACCTTACGGTGAGCTATAAATACTCATAAATACACTAAAATTTATAGTTCATTATGCTCCTGTTTTGTCCTTTCTGCCAAAGTAAAAAAAACACATGTACCTCCGTTTTAAAAGAAATTTACTGTACATTAGGAAACAAGCCACACAGTGGTCCCAAACACTGCCAGTTCTCAGCAGGTTAAATACGTGCTGATTGCAGATTTGACTACGTACATCCTACCCAGTTTTACATATGAACATTGAATTTTGAAGGCAGGGTGCGTGTGCGTGTGTGTGTGTGCGTGTGTGTATGTGTGTGTATGTTTAAGTCACTCTCCAAAAAGACTATTACCAGAAGTTATCTCACCATTTGAATAAATGAATGAGAAATTGTCAATAAGACTGCCCCAGTTTCTTATCTCATAAGCTATGTAAAAATATCCCCTAAAATGGAGTAGAGCATTTATGGCAATGGTACTAGGCACAGATACTTTATACAGTTCTCAAATCACCAGTTGAAGGCAATTTTTGAAAGGTTCTAACCTAAAACTTTGACTTTTAGCATGGTATTTTAATATTACTTCAGTTACTAACTGCTATTTCTTTCAGCATAGAGCTATGTCATAAATTTATTTTTAGTTCAATGTCATTTAGGGAATGCTCTGTCTCTATAAAAATAAGCCTCTTATATGAAATTAGACATGTTTTAATTGCATAACATATTGAGGAAACATAATAGGCATACCATGGAGAGCTCTGGTACTCAATGTGTGGTCCAGAGACCAGCAATATTGGCTCCTCCTGTGAGCTTGTTAAAAATATAGAATTTCAAGACCCTATCCAGAACCACAGAATCAGAACTTACATTTTAACATGGTTCCTCTGTGATTCTTGTGGATACTAAAGTTTGAGAGACATGGATATAAAACAATAGCCAGATTAGCAATATATAAAAAATACCAATATTTTCTTAGCAAAAATCAGAACTATACTTTAACCCCAGCTGATCACACTGGAGCACTTTAATTTCTAACCACAAAGGAAAAAGGTTCATATTATTGAGAATTATTTTGCAGGGCAATGGCCAAAATGCTTTTTAAATGATATCCCACAGGACTGAATCCTTCTTCTAAAATATAAACTTGTGTATTTTCAAGAAAGGTGAATTTTGCCTTAACAACTATGTAAATTAAAATCAGACACAAATAATTGGGTTCTTGGTAAGTCCCACTGACTAGAAAATTTGTAGATTTCTTCTCTGGTGATATTTAGTTTCATCAGTTTATCTAACAGTTGTGTTTTTCTTCTAGTTTGGTTTCTTTATACATTAAACATAGCTGCATTAAAAAAAACAAAAACAAAAACAAAAAACCTCAATTCTACAATAAAATATTTTATTTCATTTCTTAAATAACTACGGCCCATAGATGTGAAGGATCTACCTGTCTTCAACAGAAGTTACCTCTCTAGGTCAGGTCATAAATCCACTGCCATGATAATGTGGAGGACTGCCTAGGGGGCTCCCTGAGTTTATACCTGGCCTCATGCAACAAAGATCATTAATCTCCAGGTCTCCCAATCTGGTTCTTTTGAAGAGCTATAAATATACCTACTGTGTTAGCCTTTCCAGAGATATTTTAAAAGAACAAATATCTATAGTGTTCTAGCCAGATCAAACAGAGTCGAATCTAAACTGTATCTGCCATCTAGAGTTTGCTTTCCTGCTACCCATGAATATCCCACTTGAGAGCTCCAGTATCTCCTTCAAAAACCCTAATTTTAAAAGCACAGACTATCAGTTTATGAATAGATCACACATGCTATTTATCTATCAAAGCTATTTAATCTTTTAGGGAGTGCATTTTGCCACTACTTTGGAAATCTGACAAATCTGAGAATTTGCACATTTATCCTGAAAACTGTCTATACAGTTTCTAAGATTTCACTGGCCTCCAAATGTCTACTCCAAAGACCCAAGTAAAGAACCCTAACTTGGTTATTATGGCTCATGCAATTCTGTGCAAAGCCCTAATATGCACTGAAATAGATACTTAACTTGCAAAATACCTCTAGCAGACCTATATGTCTGTTGCTCCTTTACTAAGTATGTTTATCTCCAGAGTGGCTCTGGTGTTTTGTTTTGTTTTGGTTTGGTTTAGTTTAGTTTGGTTTGGTATGGTTAGGCTTTTCAGAGAATATATACTTTAATGTTAGGAATAGTTTAGGCTTGGAAGTTAAACATCCCAGGAGGGATTATAGATTATTTCATTAAAACTTTCCTCCCAAATATTAATTAGAAACATATTAGCTACTTTCCTTTGTTTTCTCAGATTTCAGGGTGAGGATATTAACTGTAAAATTTTTGATATCTTTATATAAATAGTAACCAAATAAAATAAGTCTATTAATAGCAGCATAAGAGAGGGGAAAATCCCCAACAACATAAGAGTATACTTATGTTTTCCTAAGAGGTTAATCAAAGCATTCTGTTCATGGGTTGATTACTACCAAGGTGGTGGGGGAATGAGGCAGACTGAATTTATGGCAACCTCTCTTATGAGCATGTTGTTCTAGATCCATTTTTAAAGTAACATTGATTTTATTTGTGTTAGCACATACGAGAGTCCTTCGAAAATGCAGAATTTTGAGTGTCATGAAAACTGAGCATGTCACATGAAACAGCAATCTTTGGTGGGTAAAATGTATCACTTATAGTACAAAGTCCATTCTGGCCTAAATTTTCCCCACGTTTCCTCTGGCTGTACCTCAGCTTGAAATGAATCATGAATATAAGACAATTTACACCACTAAAGTTATTAAATCTAAGACAAAATGCATGAAACCCATTTCAGGAAGGAGTTTCTGATAAGTTTTAATGAATGGACAAATAATATGGGTTTGAGAAGGGCACTCTATAAAGTATTTGTAATAAAAATACATTTTTAAACAAATATTTATTCCATTTTCCCAGAACTTTAAAGACTAGTTTTGTTACATCAACTTTGCAATGAAACTGGCAACAGGGCTATTTCAATCTTAGGTTCATTACTAGAAGCACTATGACAAAAACCATGGCAGTGATAATTCTGACCATTTCTAGGCTTCAACTGAAACTTTCAAGACATTGTCATCAACAAATGAATACAATTGACAACCGGAATAATGAAAGAACCTTAAAACTTTGAGGAGGGTCTCCTGGTGGCTCAGTTGGTTAGGCATCTGAGTCTTGATTTTGGCTCAGATCATGATCACCAGGTGGTGGATCAGGCCCTGAGTTGGGCATTGCTCTCAACAAGGAGTCTGTCAGAGATTTTCACTCTCTCCTTCTGTCCCTCCCCCTACTTGCATGCATTCTCTCGCTCTCTCTCTCTTTTTCTGTCTTTCTCAAATAAATAAATAAATCTTTAAAAAAAAAAAAAACTTTGATGATAAAATTGTCTTCAGTTTTTTGAAGAATTACATGGTAGAATAGGAATTCCATCTGTGTGGCTCTGGAGAGAAAAGCAAGAACCAGTAGGTAAAGATTTTTACTATATTATAAAAAGGGAAAGGACCACTTCATGGAGATTAATTTTCAATCAGTAAATTTATGCAAGACAAAGGTAGGACAATGAACCAAATAAAAAGCTACCAATCCCCAAATACCATCTTATATCAGGTTTGTGTTGGTCAAACATAATTTTTCTCTTTGTTTTTATAAAACAATAATTTAGTAGCCCCCTATTTATTTTGCCTACAACACTCTTAATTAGACAATGTCAAGATGCCTATCTCTTAGTCTATATCTCTGTGGTTTATATGGTCTTGTAGGCACATTTTGTTTAATGGTTGAAAGCCATAATCTGGCCTCTCTCACTCAATGATTCCACTATTTCCACAGAAGCCACAGAACCCCATTCTATGGTGATGCCTTCTGCTGTTATCCCCTGCCTACAGAAGACAGCCACCAATTATCTTTGCAAGGATGGGAGAATTCCCTGAGCCTCATCTGTAAAATGCTCGAAGAGAGATCTGAGTGGGTTACAGATCACAGATTCACTCCAGTATCCCTTCTTTCTGAACCTACAGCATGCCAGAAATATGCCAGAATTTCAACCTCATTGATTTTTGACTACTGTTAAATTCAGACTTTAATTAAGTTACATAAAAGACTGTTAATGCCAATGCCAGATGCCCAGTTGAAATCAACATAATAAATTCCAAATCCCAGGATAGTGTACCTACATCAATGAATTCTTCTTACTCTAAGCTAATATTTATCTCTTTTTCTTACATACTTAAAATTAACTCTTCTTCAGGTACTCCAGACTTATGCTGATTCTTATTTCAAGATCTTGGAATGTATTAATATAAAGGTTACCTCATTGTGGATCAGGCTTCTTTTCTCTCTATCTGGGTTATGTTTGGATCTAATTTCCATTATGATCATGAAAGTGTGGTGTTAGAATTTTCACAAAGAAACAACATTCACTTATGAAACAACTCTCCCACATGAAAATGTTATAGATTTATATACAGATAAAGATCAATTTCTCAAGATTGGGGAAAGAGGACTTCTTCCATCAAAAAGAGAATTTAGGAATTCAAATTCTTGCCTTAAACATCATACTGGAAGTGCTGGCTAATGCAATAAAGCAAGAAAAGAAATAAAAGTATACATATTGAGAAGGAAGAAGTAAAAAATGTCTTTGTTCAAGATGACATGATTATACATGTAGAAAATATGAAAGAGTTGACTTTAAAGTCTTCTGGAACTAATAAGTGATTATAGCAAGGTTGAAGGATAAAGGCTAATATATGCAAAAGACAGAACATATTCTTGGCCAATGGGAAAGAAAGAACTATAGGGAAAAGAATATATTTTCCTACACCAGAAGCTTTAGCTAAAGTCTTCTTACCTCTCATTAGCTCAAACTCAATCAAGTACACATTCTCAGTCACTCATGGGATTTACCAGTAGTTTCATTGTATGCTATTTTAATGGGTGCTATAACAAATTACAACAAAGTTGGTGACATAAAACAATATACATTTATCCATCCTAACAGTTCTCAAGGCCAGAAGTCTGAAATTGGTTTCATTAGACCAAAATGAAGGTGTTAGGAGCCCTGGGCTCCCTCCAGAGGTTCTGGGAGAATCTGTTCCCTGCCTTTTCAACTTCTGGAGTTGCATTCCTTGTATTGGCTCTTGATGCCTTCATCCATCTTCAAAGCCAGGAGCAGAACACCTTGCTTTATTACTTTCCTTTCTTCTGCCTATACTCAAGTCTTCCTCTGCCTCCTTCTTGTAAGGACAATTGTGACAACATTTAGGACCCACATAGACAATTTCCTCATGTCAAAATCCTTAATTTAATTTCATCTGTAATGTTATTTTTGCTATATAATGTAACACTCTCAGATTCCATGCATTAGACATCTAATTAACTAGGTATCTGGATACCTTTGGGGGCCATTACTCAGCCTACCATACTTATTAACCATAATCTGGGTACTTTAGGGAGGGCCAAAAGGAGAATGAATATAAAGAATACATACAACCAGCATTCAGTAAAGTTTAGAAGCAACTTGAATAGTTGTTTTGGTTAACAGTCATGCATTTCAATGTTAGAAAGCTTAATTATGAATAACAATAATAGTAATAATAATAGCAATTGTAATAAAAACTTATGTAACCTTTTTGTGGTATAGAGAAAGAAATGCTAAAGGAACAAATTGCCCCATGGCCATAATGATATGGAAGTGTTGTCTTCATGATCCCAAATCAGTGATAAAAATAGAAAAATCTGACCAGAATATACATGATTTTTCATACAAATCTTGTGTTTGTTGATGTACCTTCATTGATCCAAATTACAAAGTTTTTCTGCAATTTCACTAAATATAAAATATTAAAAATATTTCTCTCCTGTTGCATACAACATAAATAAGACTAGAAAGTATTATACTATTTCAGTCAAAGGTATGGAAGATTTTAGGTAATTGTGTAAGTAATCTGAGAAAACAAAATGATCAAAAAAGTTTCAATTATTAAAATTTTCAAGAAAACATATTCTTTTTCAAAGTAAGTAGATAGTTGACATAATTCTTTAATTCATTTAACTAGTGAAGAACAGGTTGCAAACCAAAATGTTTTCCAATTAAATACTTCAATTAGTGGAGACTAGAGTTGTAATATTCAAGAGCTTAGAGGACTCTTCTGTAGTAATCTATTTAATTCTTCTGTAAAATTCTTGACCTGTTAAACAGCCTTAACAATGATACTGAAATTATCTCCCTGATTATGATCAAGAAGCATTTTGTCCGTTTAACATGCAGCAATATTTGGCAAGGCAAACATCAGCCAACGCTTTACTAACTTGTCATTTTTGATAATGGTCTACCTGATGGACTAAAACACAGCATTTTCCAAAGATTTCCAAAGTTAAAGGTCTTGAGTTAGATACCTTGTACTTTAGTATATTTTTTTCAAAGATTTTATTTACTTATTTGTCAGAGAGAGAGCACAAGCAGGCAGAGTAGCAGGCAGAGGCAGAGAGAAAAGCAGGCTCCCTGCTGGACAAGGAGCCTGATGCAGGACTTGATCCCAGGATCATGACCTGAGCCGAAGGCAGCGGCTTAACCAACTGAGCCACCCAGGCGTTCCTCTTGTACTTTAGTATTAAGTTGTTTTTCACTTTCTCTTACATTAACTAATATTTAATATATTGAATTATTGTTTTTATGAGACTTTAAGTGTACTGTTAAAATCTGTAGCATTATAATACCTTCAATTCTCTTATTTGTTTTATTTTACCTGGTCTCTATACACATTCAGATTCAGTATTGTGCTATGCCTTGTTGAGATACTAGATATGCCTTGGGGGTATATTCTTGTTTACTGCTTATTTAATTTTTCTACTACCTTTGGAAATACAATTTGTCATATTGCTGGTACAGTTTTTGGACTGACGATATCTAACTCTACTTCTTTATTATTAACATTTCTTATGTAGTTACGCTAGCGGAATTCTTGGCCAATATATTTTAAGTTCACCACAATTTTTCTATTAATACCTATGCATGGAAAACAAATAAGCATGGATACCTAAAAAAGGAGGGAGGGTTAGGAATGGGAGGTAGTTCTAGACACAAGCCTTTTTTGAAGTTCCTTGTTTTAAAAGCAGAAATATGATGTATTTCACATAATTTATAAAAATAAATAATAGGAAACTATTCCTAAATTTTACAAACAAACTGAAAAAAAGTTTATACATAAATTGGCTGCACAGTGTTCACAGGGAAAAATTTTTTTAAACAACTTTTAAACAAAAATATTTGTACAGGTCTATGCCACTTTATTGTGCTCCGCTGAGATTGGAATTTTTTACAAATTGAGGGTTTGTGGCAACCCTGCACCAAGTAAGTCTATTGCCATCATGTTTCCAACAGCATCTGCTCACTTAATGTTTCTGTGTCATATTTTGGTAATCCTCCTAAACTTGTTGATTGCTATTAATCTGTTATAGTGAGCTATGATCAGTGATATTTGGTATTAGTATTTTAACTGTTTTGTGCAGCACAAAACAAGCCCTAATATCATGATGAACTCCATCGATAAACATTGTGTGTGTTCTGATTTCTCCACCAATTAGCTGTTCCCCTGTATCTTTCCCTTCCCTTGGATTTACCTATTTCCTAAGACACAACAGTATTGAAGCTAGACCACTTAATAACTCTACAATGGCCACTAAGTATTCAAGTGTTCAAGTTCAAAGAAACACTCACAAGTCTCTCACTTTAAATCAAAACATAGAGGGGTGCCTAGTGGCTCAGTCAGTTAAGCCTCTGCCTTTGGCTCAGATCATTATCCCAGGGTCCCAGTATTGAGCCCCGCAGAGACTCCCTGCTCAGTAGGAAGTCTGCTTCTTCCTCTCCCTCTGCCCCCAACTTGTGTTCACTCTCTCTCTCTCTCAAATAAATAAATAAAATATTTAAGAAAAATAAAAAATTTTAAAAAATAAGTCAAACCTTAGAAATGATTAAGCCTAGTGAGGAAGGCATTTTGAAAACCAAGATAGGCAGAAAGCTAGGCCATTTGGTCCAATCAGTTAATCAAGTGGTGAATGCAAAGGAAGGTTCTGGAAGGAAATTTAAAGGGCTACTCCAGTGATCACATGAAAGATTAGGAAGTGAAACAGGCTTATTGCTCTCATGGAGAAAGTTTGAGTAGTTTGGATAGAAGACCAAATCTGGCCACCACATGCCCTTAAACCAAAGACTAATCCAGAAACAAACGCTAACTCTCTTCAATTCTGTGAAGCCAGAGAGAAGTGAGGAAGCTGCAGAAGAAAAGCTGGAAGCTGGCAGAGGTTGGTTCTTGAGGCTTCTTAACAGACAAGTGCAAGGTGAAGCAGCAAGTGTCAGCCTCTAACACTGTCCTAGCCATTCTGTTCCTTCCCTCCCACTCTAGACAATATCTGCACTTCTAAAATTTCATAATTTATATGATTATTTTCATATAACTAAATATAATATATATCTGCATATTTCTTCATTTTTAAGTGGTATCATACTATACACAGATAATGCCTATAGCATGCACATATATGTTATACATATAGCATACTCTATTTCTACCAAATGCTTTTTTAAAAAAGATTGATTGACTTTAAAGATTTTATTTATTTATCAGACAGAGAGAGCAAGAGAGCACAATAAGGGGAAGCCGCAGAGGAAAAGAGAGATGCAGGCTCCCAGCTGAGCAAGGAGCCCGATGTGGGGCTTGATCCCAGGACCTTGGGATCATGACCTGAGCCAAAGGCAGACACTTAACTTGCAGAGCTACCCAGGTGACCTATTTATTTATTTGAGAGAGAGAGATAGTGGGGGGGGGGGACTGCAGAGGGAGAGGGAGAGAGAATCTCAAGCAGGTTCCCCACTGAGTGTGGAGCCCAACGCAGGGCTTAATCTCAAGACCTTGAAATCATGACCTGAACCAAAATCAAGAGTAAGATACTTAACTGACTGAGCCATCCAGGAATGCCCCCATTTTTTTTTTTTCATTGAATATCATATTCTGGAAATCATATTATATTTCTTTATTCAGCTGCATAATATTCTCTTGTTTATTTAATCAATCCCTTGCTGATAGACATATGTGTTCTTTCTGATCTATTGCTGTTAAAAATAGTGAAACATTTTCAAATTCTGTTAGTTTGTCATTAAAAGTATAACAGCTAGATATATGTTGAACTTGAACCTCATCAAATTTCTAAATGTGACTCTAACTTTATTGTAAATACAGGAGAATTAACCAAATCCAGAATGTGGGAAATTCTTCAGGCAATATTCAGGATTTTAAACAGATAAATAGAAAAAAAAAACAAAAAAAAGGATGAGTCATTACATATTTTAAATGATTTTAGTGGCTTAATTGACCAAGTGCAACATATAAACTTTATTTATATCCTTATTCAAAAACTGAAAAAAAATAGAAGTCATTTAAAAAGTGGAGAAATTAGATGATATTAGGAAATTTTATTTTTTTAATTTTATCTGCTTTAAATAAGCTGTAATTGCTAGGGGTATATATTGAAGGATTTGTGCTGCAATACAAACTTCTGGAATTAGATTTAAAATACTGCAATAAAAATATTGGAACATTATTTGCAAATATACATCCTGAAGTATTTGTGGTTGAATTGATATGTTATATAAGATATGTTATAAAGTATTCCAACAAAAAATGAAGGACATGTAAAACTAAATTGGTAAAATAGTTTTAATAGTTAGAGTTGGGTTATAAAGGATAATTATAACAAAAACAAATTATCTAAGTTTGGGGACAATATAAGAGGTTCATAACCTCATCTCATAGATCTATGTCTTTTGCTTACAAAATATTTGAAATTATATTGAATTTGTTTTAATTTTCATTACCAATGCTAGCAAAAAGGGTTCTTGGAAAATTTTTTTCTGCTGCCTATACTTTATTGCACAATTTGATATCTGATAGAAATATTTGACAAAATTGCATTTGAATTTTTTGAAAACTAGATTATTTCATAATCCATACATTTCTATGTATAAATTGTAATTCATTTGCCTATTGCCCAACCAGCTACACTTCACAGAGAAGGGAAGAAGAAAGCTGAAGTCTAGTTCAGAATATCAATGAAATTCTGTTTTACAACACAGCATTACTGGTGCCGTAAAAAGTTAGAGTCCCCTGGTACTCACCAGCTCATTCTGAAATGAATTAAACCACTCTCTCTCTTTCTCTCACTCTTGCTCTTTCTCTCTATATATGTATAAAATTTTGTTTTTTGGTTACTGTTCTTGTTTTTCCAGGTTATTCATAACCACCAAGAGTACTTGTAACAGGGCATAGCACTATTTTTTTTAGATACCTATCAATTCAAATGAATTTATATTTCCTTTGTTAACTCTTTTAATGGGGACTAATGAACATACCAGTGAGTCAGCTGTTATCATTTTCCCAAAATATATAATTATTTTTGCTTTTGTTTTAACAATACTGGGAATTGATAAGGGTTTTTTTTTTCCTTTCTTTTTGTCACCCACAGCTATATTTATTATTCTGTTGTGTTAGATAATATATAGATATCATTAAGGTAAAGCACATGTAGTATCAGTTCGGCCAAAATACTACTAAGTAAACCTTTAAAAATCGGAACATGTTGCTTTAAACCAATGGGTTCGTAAATTGAAATATCAATTTGGCAGACGTGTTTATTTTTTCTTTTTCTCTTCTCCACAAATAATTGTGGGGGGTTCATAATTAATGGAGTTCTTATTTAAATATTAGTAATTTATCATTAATTCAATTGAGAAATGGGAAGAGAAATTCTATGATATATGAATGACACTGGCATTTTATTATCATTATTTTTTTTAAATAATGCAGTCTCTCTCAAATTAACATATGCTTTCATTTCATCCCTTTACTTTGAGAGTGAAATGGTAGAGATGTGTTAAACATTAAAAAAATATTTCAAGATCATGCCATTTTTTTTGGGAATTCATATGACACTCCAGTATAAATAATATACTCTAGACAGAGTTCTTTAATAACTCTATGTACAAATGAAACTGTTAATCACACACTTCTACTCTTAAAACTGTGTTCGTATATAAGCAATCAGTAATTCATTAGTAACAATGATGATTTTTTAAAATCAGACAATAATATGTCTTAAAACATGTTTGATAGGTTTTCTTTATGTTTTCTTCCATTGGCATACTCAACCAAATTTGGCAGGATCACTTAGGATAACCCCTTTAGATATAAATGATATGAAGACAGTAATGATTCAGATCCATTTATAACTATGGACTTTGAGATACATAATTGTTCTTACTTCACACTTTATTTGACATTGTAAATACTATTTCTGTTATAAATCAGTGTCTCAGCTGCACGTTGCAACTTGGAGTAGACCATTGAGCCGTCCTCTTAAATATTATGACATGGAGAAAATCACATTGTGCTTTAACCTATCAACAAAGGAGCAAAGCAATTACAGAGCTAAACAGAGTCCAGGAAGACCCAATAAAGAAAAATCCAAGAAAATTTGGTGAAAATTCTTAAGGGGCCTTCCAATGTTTAATTTAGGCCTGAGGCATGATTAATATTCTGATTCTAATTCAAAAGACTGAACCACAAAGGTACATCTTTTGGGTATTTTTAATAAGCATAGTACAACACTCTGTGAATTAACAGCTGGTCTGACTGGTATTTTACTTCTTCTTTGCTTACTCAAGTGAAGCAGTTAATATTAGTATAATCATCAAACTAACACTAGTCCGGCCGAGGGACAGATTTTTTTTTCCTAGTGTTGTGATGTAGAATACAAATTTTGAAATACACACACACACACACACACACACACACACACACACACAAATCCATGGCTGTATTAATATTAATCAAACCATTGGTTTAGATCCAATGCACAACAGAAGTGGGCTTTTTTAAGAAAAATACCAAAAAAAACTAAAGCTCTATTCCATTGAAAAAACAAAATGGCATATTTATATATTTCATACTTTGAAAGGGTAAACAAAGTATCAAATACTAAAATAATTACATGAAATTGAATAGATGCTTATGAGAAATATTGAGAATATTATAATGAAAAAGTGATAAACATCATTTGTCAATATTATTGCTAAAAACTTTAAGATGAGAAATTCTTCTTCATAAAACTGTATGAACAATTACAATATATTTTACATATACCCAAAACAAAGATTACATTTTCTTAGTCAATGAAGAACTAAAAGATGTTTAGATCATGCAACATTAATTTTCATAATTTTGGTTGTTTGTAAACAAGATTTCAATCCCTTCTATTATCCGATGTTTTGGTGTGCTCATTCAGATTCAGATTAATCATTATTTGTTAATATCTGTTGAAAAGAAAAATTATAATTTCTTTGATATTAATTTGTAATACATTTATAGAGGAAGTGTATTTGAAACAAAATTTGCAACATAATGTTTCTTATTGTCTTATGCAGGCGATATTTAATTTTCATGACAAATTTCTTATAGAAAAAAATCATTTTTAGCATTACTAAGTCTAGTTCTTTTAACCACTGTAGTCAAATATGATCATTCTCCGATTTACTAAAGGAAACTACAATTTATACCTATTTTAAGGCTTTCATTAATGTCACTTAATTAGCTTATAAAATCATTACAATTAGCTGTTTCCTTTTGCATTTATGGTAAAAGGCAATATTTTTAATATTAGTATTTAATTTTAATAATATTGTAATAATATTATGAAAGACTAAGTAAAATACTACTACTGTGTTTCTATTTAAAATCATGAGTACAAAAGAATTAATACCATAGTACTCAAAGATATATGTTAAAATGTCATTTTGGGGGGCACCTGGGTGGCTCAGTGGGTTAAAGCCTCTGCCTTCTGCTCAGGTCATGATCCCAGAGTCCTGGGATCGAGCCCTACATTGGGCTCTCTGCTCAGTGGGGAGCCTGCTTCCCTTCCTCTCTCTCCGCCTGCCTCTCTGCCTACTTGTGATCTCTGTCTGTCAAATAAATAAATAAAATCTTTTTAAAAAATAAAATAAAATGTCGTTTTTTAAAGTTCTATAATCAGCTGTTTAAAAAGATTTAAAATGTAGCAACATTAAGTAAGACAATGTTTAGAAACTGACCCATTTAATCATATTACTAGAGATTATGGCCACTTTCTATTTAGCAAATGAGGGAATGAAATGTGTTTGAATATAATGCATAGTCAGAAACATTTTTAGTGTTCTTAAGGTTTTGACTTTGAAGCATCCATAGCACTATTATTCTGATGACAGTTGTCATCCTCTCCAAACGTTATTTCTATGAGAAGAAAACATCCATGCCTCCTCTTCTCCAATAACAAAAGGAAACAAACACAAAGCAATATTCACATTGGTTTCAGCTCCATAATCATAACGTTAACTGAACATCAGGTGTCACACACAAAAGTACTAGGCAGGTAGGAACTGTGATACACTGGTGAGTCTGTCCCCAATAAAGACATTCAGATTCAATTTTTAAAAACCCTATGCAACCAAGGAAATATACACCTGCAGCAGGATCCAGCTCCAGAGTCATTGATTTGTGATTCTGGTTAGTAAACAGTCTATGTCAAAAGCTACCCAGGTTGGTAACCCTTGCCTGTCAAACAGTGGTTGTTGGATTTGACTGATAAAACAGTGAATTAAATTACCAACTACTACAAAGGCATTTGTGACTGGCTGTTGAGGAAGTCCTGACATCAAATTTGCCTTTACCGAAAATAGATAATTTGTTTATGGGAGACAGGCAGAAGAAAGATTGATTATGAAATTTAGAAAAAGAGAAAAATAGAGAAGAGAGAATAAAAGCTAAATCGTTTCACTTTCTCTCAAAAATTCTCCAACCAGAATTGTACTCCAATTGTTTTGACTTCTTGCAATTATGAGAAGACTCCAGTGTACCAAAGAAATCCAGATTCTTGTACTACTTCAGTGAATGCTTTAGAAATTTGCATAATTTTTGGAACTCAGTTTCCTTAGCTATAAAACAGCACGGTTGTAATAGCAGTATAAAATATCTATTGTCTTTTCCAGCCCTAAATCTTACAAATGCTATTTTCTGGCATAATATTAACTGTTGAAATGGAAGCTAAAATCTCCCTACAAAATATTTAAGAAAAATTTTCAGTATTAAAAAGAACGGAAGAGTGTGGGTGGGTACAAGGGATCAGAAGGATCTATTTTCCTTTTTTTTTTTTTAAGATTTTATTTATTTATTTGACAGAGAGAGATCACAAGTAGACAGAGAGGCAGGCAGAGAGAGAGAGAGAGAGAGAGAGAGGGAAGCAGGCTCCCCGCTGAGCAGAGAGTCCAACGCAGGACTCGATCCCAGGACCCCGAGATCATGACCCGAGCCAAAGGCAGCGGCTTAACCCACTGAGCCACCCAGGCGCCCAGAAGGGTCTATTTTCTTATATGATTCTGACCTCTAAAGACAAAATGTTCCTGGAAAAGATTTCAGACTTAGAAAATTATTTATAGTTTGCAGATTGGAGTATTTATATATTATCAGTTATTTTAATATTAAGTGTTCAGAGAGTAGGCTATTGGACACTTAAATACAAATTTTACCTAATCTTTGGAGGGAATTTTTATTCTAAAAATATAATCTTCTATTTTACTGGTAAGAATAGAGAATTCTGTTAAAGAAAATTTACAGAGAAGTTCACAAAGGTACATTTCTTCTAAACCATAGATCATATTTCTATTGGCAGGAACAGCTGAAAAAGCCTCAGAATTTTAGATATAAAAGTGTTTTCAAAGATCATATTGAAGATTTAGTGTGCCATTCTTATAAAACTGCTTTCTTATTTTAATACAGGATCCTCTACGGGGCACAAGTATGTATATTAACTGAAGCCAAACTAGTAATACATTTAGAATATACTAAGATGAATAGTAAACAAACAAACAAAAAAACCCCATAACTTAGTAGTATTACGTTGACTCCTTCCTTATATAGTAATCAACTTTTTCTCCATTCTGAATTTTTTAGCTATTGTTAGAATTTTTAGCATTATTTATTTACTAAAGAAATTTAAATTCAGTAAACTTCTATGTCAGAATAATTATAAACTCCTATGTAATGTCTTCAAAAAAAGAGATACCGAATGGAAACAAATTCTATTGCCTTCCACAATTTATTTTATTAATTTATTTATTTTATTAATTTTATTTTATTAATTAATTATTTTTATTAATGAAAAGCGTAGTTGTGAAAACAAACAAACAAAAAAAACCATTTAACTTACTGCTCTTAATTAATGAACATGGATTTACATACACATGAGATGTTTCTCAAGCTGAAGTTAAAGGCTATTTACCAACTTTGGTGTTATGGAAAGAAGTGGCCCAACAGTTGATTTGGGAAGTAACTGAATTAGGCATTAAGAATTTCAGGAGGAAGTACTGGTAGGTCTAATTATAGGAGTTCAAAATCACTGGATGTACATGCTGAAGAAGAGACAGTATTTTCCGTCATGTTTTGACTGTTTAAAATTCCATTTTCGCATGTAAATAGAAATAATTGATGAGGAATATACACAATTTGGGGACAATAGCTAGAGACACCAAAAAATGTGTGCTGAAATGACAGTGCTGAAAAGTGTTGGAGGAAGGATGGTGGGTGGGACCACTGAAAGATCAAATGGAGTTTAGAATCATTGGTCCTCAGACTTTTGTTTGTTTGTTTGTTCCTTTCTTTCTTTTTTTTCTAAGATTTTATTTATTTGACAGAGATCATAAGAAAGCAGAGAGGCAGGCAGAAAGAAAGAGGGGAAAGCAGTCTCCCTGCCTAGCAGAGAGCCAGATGTGGGGCTCGATCCATGACCTGTGCCGAAGCAGAGGCTTTAACCCACTAAGCCACCCAGGCACCCCAGTCCACAGACTTAAACCTTGGCAGAGGTAGTCAGATTGAAAACCGTTAAAGTCCAAATAAATGTCCTGCATGTATTTTGACTTCTAAACTTCTAACTAGTCTACTGTTCTTGTTGCTCTCATAAATCTACCAACCTCCTCTTTTTTTAAAGAGATATATATATATATATATTTATTTATTTAATTTTGAGAAAGAGGGCAGGGGGAGGAGCAGAGGGAGAGGGACAAGCAGGCTCCATGCTGAGCACAGAGCCTGACCCTGGGTTTTGTTCCTATGATCATGACCTGAGCTGAAGTCAAGAGTTAAATGATCAGCTAACCTAACACCCAGACACCCTTCCACCTCTTAAATACTTTCCATCAAAATCTCCATTGCTTTTGACACAGTGTCTTTAGGCTTGAACTTCCTCACTCTATTCCAGAGTCAATCCCCTCAAGCAGAGTCATGGAGCTCTCTCTTCCTACATCGCCCCTCCCCCTGGACGTTTCTTCTGCATCATTGCTCCAGAGCTGGGGTGGGAACAGCAGCCTGCTTCTCTCAGAGTGACAACCCTCCTCTACAGGTAGGGCACTGAATGGGGTTATAGCCTCTGATTTGAGTTTACCCTTCTCAGTTGCGAAACCCATTGGCCTATGAGTGAGCTATGGTGAGGACTCGGACCCAGATTTCTCAGCCTCTCACGCCCAGAGTAGAGCTCGTGCCCTCCAAGTGGGAGCTGAATGGACAAAGGTTGCTCCCAACCTCACTGCTGCTTTTGCCTAGAATAGAGGCTCTGCAACATCAAGATTGAAGGGTGATTATAAATGCTAATAGCCTGGCACTCTGGGAGAAACCTAAGTCCTGGACTTTATTGTAAGGGAGAGGGAGCTTCATCTTAGCATACTCCTGGAGTAGAGGTTCCACCTTGCTAAGCTGGTAGGGAAGGATCGTGATATGGACATTGCTGAAACATATAACACATTGCATGTACATGAAGTTTAAGATACAATTCTGGAAAGCCATCGGTCCTCCAAAGCACATCTGTATGCCTCCTAGGAATACATGAATCCTAAAATAATAACCCATGATTCTAATACAATTTAGAAAGATTAAGAATATGGAAGACAGGCAGAGTTTCAGAATTTTCTTCTGCTTCACATGCACATTTTAATACCAAAGATCTCCTTCAGTGTAACTGTACACAAAACATTTTCTTACATAACATTAAGCATTTTTTGAGAAATTAAAATTTACATCATTATTGGAAGGAAATATCCAGATGGTGGCTGTAGATACCACATCAAAAGTCACTTGGTTGAAATTCTGGGTCAGAAAGCATGACTGTGAGTAAGCTTTCAGCATACGGGAGCCTCTGTTTTCTCCTCTGGATTATGTGATTAATAACTCGACTGATTGCTTTGGTAGGTATATGGAGTAGGTGAGATAATCCCCAACAATTTCATAATGTAAAGACTGACACATATAGAAGACTCTTACTACATGTTTACTACTATTAATATTCTCACTGGTGAGCTGAACATGTAATTTGAAGATAATCTTTCAAAGATTCTGAGTTTCTATAATTCCAGAGTTCTTTTTTAGTTCTTGCTTTTCACTATTACTTTTACATTTATGTAACAAAGGAATACTATTTTTATTCTCGACCCTCGTGTTTGATATTGCACACATTCTTTTCCTTACATTATTATAGAACAAGAGAACTCTGATGATGCACTGCCCATACAAAGCTTCCCTTGTGTAATATTAAGATAGATCATTTGCCAAAAGAATAACCTCACTAAGAGGCCAAAAGCATGGGGCAACAAAAAAGTCTTTATGTAATGATTGGTTCACAGGCATCGTGGGCCTTGGGGCATGATTCAAATTTCCTCACTGGATTAATTCTGTACATCTCTCACGCATATCCATGTCCCTCACAAACCAACTTTCCTAGTTTCTAGAATTCATTAGGGATCTTAACTTCTCATCAAAGTAGCTACAACTCTAACTTGCCTCCAGTTTGTTTTTGACACAGAGCAAAAAGGTGCTGAACATTTAAGTCCCTAGTTAACAGTAAACATATTGGTAATAAAAGATAAAAGAAAAATGGAACAGAAAATTTGGCTATCCCCTAGCTCTTTTGGTTCACTAAAATTGCTCAAGTGGTAAATTTAAGCAATTATACTTCTAAATAGAAGAAAAATTAAAGTTAAAAAAAAACTTACAAAAGTAAAGAAGAAAAACCTGGAAATTATTCCATCAAAGCTTAATCATAAAGTTTTAATTATATTCAGGACTCAAGGTTAGACTGTTGAAGAATTCCTCCTTTTTAAATTAGTTTGAGTGTTTAAATCTTAAATCAAGCTCAGCAGTTTTGGCAATATCCTAGTAGATCTTAATGTCACTGTCTTTTTTTCCCCTCACACCCTTTTGTCATCATTTTACCCTTATTGACTCTCTTATGTCCATAAATAATAGACAGAAATAAGAGTAGTGGTGATTATTGACAACGAGGGAGTGTTCAGAGCCAATATCTTCAACTTAGTACACAGCTTCCCTACTTCAAAGGGATATCGTTGTCATAAACTGAAAAATAAAGAACTATATATATTGTGTAACCCCTTGTGCCTCAAATCAGAAAATACGTGTGTCATTTACATTGTAATTCCTAAAAAACTGAATGATATATATCTATTTTGGTTTTGTTGTTTTTTTTGTAAGACCATGACTGGAATAATTATTTCATTGCATCCTAGCCACTTTAAATGAATCTGATCCGCCCAAGCAAACATTTAATGAGAGTATATAAACATATGGTTGGTGTTTGCCCTTCATTTCTGCAATTTACCTAGAACAGCTCTGTTTACACTATTGCAAAGAACTCAATTTCCTTTCTCTTCTTGAATAACACTCCATTGTCTTTCAAGATTTTGCTCAGGTGTCCCCTCTTAACCTATTCACAAATACATGTATAGCTTTGAATGGCAGTTTAGATGTCTTTCATGGGAGACAAAAACAACTCAAAGGTAAAGACTGTGTCATACCAGTCTTTGGGTGCACAACACCACATACCTAGTATATGCCTACTAAACACATGCTGATGAATGAAACAATGAACGAATGCATGCGTGTCTCTCTACTCAAGTTTTCACTTCACTCCTCAGGCGACCTCAGCCCACCCTCTGTTTTGGATGAGACCTACCGTGTCCTGTCTTGACATTATCAAACACATTTCAGAGAGTTTATTAAACCTGGGGCATGAACTTTGTGTAGTATAGCAGCAAAACGAAGTTCAGATTGATGATCTAGGCATTAGGAAACAAGTGCAAAATCTGAAGTGGCATACAACTAGATTTGCATCTTGGCATCATCACTTGGATAACCGTGTGAAGCACTGACTGTGCAATGCAGAGTGGTGTCAGGTGATCAACTCCGAGGTTAATTTCGATAGCCAGGAGAGAGATACTGATGTGTGACAGTTGGGCACGAAGGAAAGATGCATATTTGTGATATTTAGGAGACAAAATTCAACAACGTTTCATTAACGATGTAGGTATGAGTTGGAATAAAAGAAAGTGCTTAGATTTCAGGCTTTCACACTCTAGCAAACAAGAAAAAGAGGAGGAAATCTGGGGACTGACATATGTGGCAGTGAGTGCACTGATGAGACCATCAGTTCAGTTCTGAACATGTGAAGCTTGAGGTATCTGAGGGGCAACCGGTAAGAAAGTTCAAACAGGTTAACTGTATGAATCTAGAAATCTGGGAATGGCTAGTCCTACAGATAAACATTTGATAACATGAAGCCTACAAATACTATTTGAAATGAGAGTAGATGAAATTTTCAAAGGACAGAGTAGATTTTTCTCCAAGAAGTCCACAACATATTTTTTCTGGATTATGTAACTAACAGAATTGAAACTGACTTACACAGTAGCTCAAATAAAAGTTAGCATGGTTATCATTTTTAAAAATAATAAAGTCAAGCCAATTCTTTCCATTGTGGGATCCACAGAATTTTATTTTCTGACTTAATCCTATTACTTCTGTTTAATGCACACAAATATGGTGCATCGTTTTGCTTTGCATATCATAAAGCACATTGATACAGCAATCAAAATAATTCCCTCATCTTTGTCTTTAATCCAGAGTAATTTTTCATGCTTGGCAATTCTGTCTTTTGGGACTGTGTATAAAAGCTGACAAGGGTCAAAGGATGTGTGGGTTGAAAGTAGTTTCATGATTCATGGGAACTATTAAACTATGCAAAATTATCACTCTGGCACAATGAGTTTCTTATGAAAGCCTTCTTAATGCAAAAAGGAAAATGGAGCATTCCATGGATTTTCCAACTCAAAAAAATGCTAAGAAGTACATGAAAAATAATCACATAACAGCTTCCAGATAATGGCTATATAGCTCTGTTACCATGCAAACATTTTTTTCCCCACCATTCCCTAGATGCAAGTGCTATATATTAACTAGTTCTCTGGTAATTCTGATAATCTAATGACTCACTCCAACCCTATCCAAATATGATTTGTTGTTTTTTTTTAATGTTTCTGATCAATTTTGAATGGTTAGAATAACACCTTGGGATTTGTTCAAGTCTTTACTGTTTATTAAATTCTTACACATAGATTATCTCATTAAACATACAACTATAGGCCATCCAGTGACACAAATTGTTTTAAATTATACTTCCATTAGATTTGTGTTGTGCTAATTCTTCTGACACACATTTGGTTATTATAAAATTCCTTCTCATTCTATCCAAATATTTAGGAATAAATTTTATAAAATAAATGAATTAATATTTATAAGTACTCAAAACAGTATCTAACAGAATATAAGAAATTATTGATAAATAAAAATTTTAAAAAATTTAAGCATCTTCAAGAACATTTTATGACTTTTCATTTCAGTCGGTCTCACTTTTACTTCTATATACCACTGTCTCAGCTTAACTACTAGGTTTATTTTAGCCTCTCAGATTCCCCTCAGTATAAACCAACTAAAATATCACCACTAAATTTAATATGACTAAATTCCAATCACATAAATCTCTGTCTGTAAAATGAGTATTATTTCCTAACTTTTGAAACCCTTATTACAGCTTTCAATCTTGGTCAGCCAGCCCTACCTAATTACCTAGTACCTCTCCTTAAGCAATGCATTCTGCTCCCTTGACATGGAATATTCAAGACATGGAGAAAAAGGTTGCTATTCTGTCCTTTGTGACAAGTGTGTCAGGTCTAACTCAAATACCACCTTTTCCATTGAAGACTTACCTGATTATTACAGTCAGAAAGCAGGATTTCTTCCCTTCCAAACTGATGGGACCTAGTGATTAAGATTCAAAAGAAATTCATCACCTAATGCAGGGTATAATAGGTACGTTGGTATGATCTATCCTGCTTAGCAGAGTGAAAGCTGATTAAAGACTGATTGAAATTTGGCCAGTTGTATATTCACACTAAATTTTCCCGAATATCTTGAATTAGTTTAGAAGTAGCCTGTGGTAGATTGGTGCTTTGCTCTGTCTTCTCTATAGAGTTCTAACCATTACTGGCCTCTCCCATCTTTCTGGGACAGCTTCAACCTTCTGTCTACCTTCCTGAGCTCTGGATCTGGAAAGTGAGTCTGTCTCTTTCTCTGTCTTCTCCCTTTTCACTTATTCTCTCCCCTCCCTTGAATTATGAATTGTAGAAAAATACGGAATGGAAAAAATATAGGAAGAACCTATGTATTTGTTTCCTAAGGACTAAAAAATAAACATGGCACTGAAATTCATCAAATGAATAATTTATAAAACTAAAATTGGGCAATAATAGGAAAAAAAAATATTAAAATATTGAAACTAGTAAATATTTCCTCAGAATCAAAACTTTATTGAATGCCTCTGCATCTGATACCTAACAAATGAGAAATTAGGAAAAATAGAATTAACAATTGACTTTAATGTTTTCTTTGGACATCTTGACTTCGATATCCTATTAACTGTTTGATAAGCAAGTGGAAGGCTCAGGGAAGAGAAACCCAGGATAAAAATACCTACGAAAAATGAATCTACTTTACACTAACATTTTGATGTTATAATTATTAAACTGGACAATGCAGGCAGCAGCCTGGTATCAAATTAGGATCATTACTTTCCATGACTATATTATCATATTGAGATTATTATCATGTATCATAACAATTAAATACTGTTAAAAATGATTATAAATATAAAGGTGATATGCAGCTAATCAGTTTTAATGTCCATTTATCACAAATTCTCTCATTAAGTGCGAAAACCTCTTGTAAGTATTCCAATTTGAAACTACGTACTGCTATAACTTTAACACTATGTAATTAGCTAACTGTGGTTGTTCTGTAGCTTTTCAAGAGGCAAAAAAAAAAAAATGCAGGAGTTTCTTTTGACGAATTTGGTTTTGAAACTTCCATTAATTTAATTCCAAGCAAACCAGGCAAGGAAAATACAAATCAGTAAATGTATGTCAAGGGACTGATGGGATGAATAGAAATAAAAATTGAAAAATAAGTCTTCTATGTCAAAGCACTAGTAGTGTCTTATTTGGTCAAAAATAAATGTTACAATGACTTGGCACTTACAAAACAGACCTTCCAAATATTTATTATCCCTTTCGCAATTTGTTCTTGGTTGAAAACAGTTGCTAGGTATAAAGTACACACAAAATTATACCTGAGTTTTATGACGCTAACCTCAAGCTAGCCTCTTTAGATTTCTTAAGATTTGAAACTGCCAACTTATTTCCATTGCCATTTAAAAAGCTTGAATAGAGGTAACAAACACAAGGTTACTAAATATTTCAATCTCGTGCTTTGTATAGCACCCGTGTAATGTCGAATTTTTAGCTTTATTTGTAGAATTGCAAATATTATACAACTTAACATATTGCTTTTTTGCTTAATTATTCATTGAAACACAATAACATATATATGTGTATATTTAGTTTCATGTTGACAAATATTTCAATCTTAAAAATGTATATTAGCATTCTTACAAGTTTCAGAAACATAGAAGACTTTAATCAGACTAGTTATCTTTAAATTTAGGAAAAGAACCACAGAAAATTTTAAAAATTCATCTCTAGCAGTAAAAATAAAACTAGAAATTAGCCAAAGTTATTGAAAATCACATCAGTCATATGGGCTATTTTTTTACAATTTAAGCTACTGAATGAAAATTGGACTAAATTGGACTGATAGTCAATCATTTTTAATTTGTTTAACAGTATAGATTTAGTTAAGAATATTAAATATTCATGATGCATCTGACACAAAGATGGGAAAGACTGCTTATTTATCCATAAGGAGATCACAGAATTTCAGAATAAACAGTATTAATGGATGATTAAGATACAGTTTGGTAAGAACTTATATACAGTTTTAAAGCTAATTATATTAAAAATTCAAGAGGAGAGTGATTAACACTTCTGACAGAGTTAGAAAAGCTCTCAGAGAGGAAGTGATATTTGGTTTAAAACTAACAAGGTGGGGAAAAGCATTCCAGGACAAAGAGCAATGCAAAGATTACTATATGCAATAAGGTAATTATTAAATAGTATAGGGTATTACTAGGTACCTGCAAATTTTTGAGATGGTAAATAAGTTTAGAATTAAAAAGGAACTGCATCATTAAAAACCTTTGTCATATACTTTTATTAGTATTCAATAGGTGATTATAGGAATTTTATAAATGGTGATATAGAATTTTTAAATTCAAACACTCTTCTAGTTCTGAAGATGAAAGAATGAATTAGTCATGGTCTCATTCTTCTTGAGTGGGAAAATCAATGGAAGAAAGATTGTTTTAAATTTTCCATTATTTATGTCTCTTGATCTGCTTTTTTTTTTTTTAGATAAAATTTAAGGTGACATAAAATTATATAGTAGCAATTTTAGAAATTTGGAAAAAATATACAAAGAAGCTCAAGCAAATAAAAATAGAGACTGGAAATGAGGCTAAAAGTTTATGGTATAAAGACACACATACCCCTAGTACTTGGCCATAATTGATGGCTCTAAGGTTTTTTGCAGCCAAAATTAAAAAAAAAAAAAGATTTGGCAGTTACACAGTTCACAGTGTTCAGAAGACTTTTTTTTTTTTTTTTTAGGTTCAAAACCTCCATTCTTTTTGATATAAAGTTCAAACAGGAATTTCTCATCAGAGATCTCATAAAGAGTGCATTATATGATCTAATGTATGTCTTAACCAATATAAATATGAAATAAAGAGTTTCATAAGGATATCATGTATAAAATTATTCACACATATCAGTATATGGATCACAATAAAATGTGATTAAACAAAACCACAGGAACCAGCAGTTCCGACAATTGGTTCTCTAATACCTCAAATGACAATTTCTTTTGTTGATACTGGCATAATCACTTGAATCGCAGTCTAATATTCAAGGCCATGGTATAAAATGACTATAAAATCTGTTATACTCTATTGCAAGGTACCTAGGTGGATTTCTTGAAATTGTGTAACTAACACAAATTGAGAAAGCAATTAAATGCTGAGCTTCAGTGGTATGGCCATTTGCAATATCCAAATGTTGCATTTCTTTTTTTTTCAGTGAAGTACCCTTATTGTTCTCATTGACTCCAAACATATCAGTATTATGTTATATATACTGAGATGCTATGCAAGATCTCACATGGAGAAAGCTTGCTATTGTTAATTTAAAAAGTAAAATGTACGGGAGTGACTGCTTCAATCCTTGGAGTCTTCTCAGTAAATCATTAGGACAGTGTTGCAATTTCCTTTCCTTGACTGATCCCATATTAGCCAGACTTCCCACTCAGAAGCCAACCTTCATCTCTGTCCTTCACAAGTGTTTATTCAATACAGCCAACTTTGAATGAATATTAGATCAACCCTGCTTTACATCTAATTGGGGAGACTGAATATTGGGAATAAGTATGTTCAAAATGTTGGTGATGGAAGCTTTGAAGAACACATTAAATGGTGAGTGGGATGCCTGGGAAGAATAGAGTTTGGATTTGAACATTGTGGAAGGATGCCATCAGAACAAAGCTCTAATATTAAAAACTTGTCCTGTACGACTATAGAACAGATATTCCTAAACATTCTTTACCTACTTTTAACTATCATGGTATCTTATAATGTCAAAGTTCAAGACAGATTTATATATATTGGGTTAATATAATCACATCAAGATTTTATTGGATGAAATCATGTTTCTGGTGATTCTCCTGGGCTATAATCAGCAGTTGGATTATATGAACTTTCCTCAATACTATTCAGCAAGATTATTCTTAAGCCTGGGCTTGGAACACTGTAGTAAGATCTAGAGAGCAAGTAATATGATTCCTGATGTGTGATGTATCATCTTATGCTTCATCTCTAAACTCTACTTAGCAAAGATGAGCAATGATCTGATTCCATGAATTGCCCCATTCAATAAAGGAACAACCATATCAAAATTTTGCTTTAAAGGCAAACTGTATTCCTTTTATAGTCCTCTAGAACTTTTCAGATTTAACTCCATGTTAGCTATCAAATGACAACAGCAAATTTATTCCAGGACAGAGAAAAGAGTTAATACAGAAGCCTTTGATCTATGGCATCAAAACTGAATAACAAAACTTTAATTTGATCTCAGTAGAAGGCAAAAAAAAAAAAAAAAAAAAATAGCAGTTAAAAGGTCAAACACTAAAACAAACTGAACAGTTCTGACAACTCACGGCACGGCACCCAGGATGCACTGAACAAAGAATATCCCCCAAACCATTAATGGCATAGTTACTTGTATTTGTACAGATAGTTGTAGCAATGAAAAAAAAAATGTCCTTTGGAAGCAATATTCCCATTTTGCTGAGGACACAGCCCTTAATGGGTTAAATCTAACTCACATTTTCAAGAAAGACAGCTAGATATTTTGACAGCACCAAGCAATCCTTTGGCCCTCTTGAGTAAAAAACACTGCATGCATAGCCTTGCTTCCCGATAAATTATTTTAAAAATGATCAAACTGTGTCATATTATTTGTAATGCTATTAAGAATAATATCTAAAGTACTTAAACTAATTATGCCTATTTTGTAAGATTAATTATCATTAATAATTTAACATATTTTATCATTTAAGTCAGTATCCGTTCTGATCTTTAACTTTAGAGAGCGCACTGTATATGTACCACATAATTAGGGCTTATGTATCACATAATTAAGGCTAAATACTAGGAAATCAGACTAATGAGACCAAATCAAACTGAATTATTTAAGCTTTTTTTCTTTAATTTTAGAGGTAGAATATTTTGTAATTAAACACTGATTTCATTTTCTTGAGCTTGCATGTGTCTCCTTTGTCTTTGCAGCCTTCGCTACAGAAGCCTTCCAAAATGTTTCCCTGGGGAGTAAAGAAAAAGAACATCTCACTTGCCACAACTGGGAGTCAAATAATGAATAGAAGCAGGTGGTTTCATTCTTTCTCCTTCTCTTCCTTCTTTCTCCTCCCTCATCAGTTTCCTGGGTTCTTCATTGTCTCTTTTCCAGGGTTCCAATGACCTGTGCTCAAACTGGAACCTGCTCAGCCTTCCTGTCACTTTACATCTTTCATTGTCCCAGGCTCTGGTTGATAGCTATTCAACAAACAACATTATTCAGGACATCAAGTTTTATGAAGGGATATTTTAGACGGAGGGACTTTTGTGTTCTTACTACCTACCTCACTCATCCACGTTGTCATTCATTTTATCATTGTTCTTTGAACAGATGTTGATGAGTAGCTAATGTGTGCCAGACTGTCTTGTTCTACAGCTCAACTGGTGAGATTTTGGATATGTGACTCTTAAATAGCGAAACACATTTGGGGATGTCATTCCATAAATATTCACTGAGTGACTTCAGGTTCCCAGGGGCTTGGTTGGGGACTAAGGATAGAGTGGGGGGCTGGAGGGACAGACTTTCATTCTCAGAGCTGACGGTCTTTTGGGGAAGACATAAATACATCATTCAGTAAGACCTCTTATTATGAAAGAAGTGGAGGGTCACATGGGAGTCAATGAATGGAAAGTTTAACTTCAATCAGGTGTCAAAAAAGGCTTCCTATAGGAGGTGTCATTTAAGCTAAAGTCAGAAGGATGGTAAGAAATTAGGTATACACGTATGTATGTAGGTGGATGTGAGAAGTAGCTGGTTGAGGTTAAATTATGGAAGAATGTTCCAGACAGAGGAAACAACATGTGTGAAGGTTGGAGGGAGAACACATGACTTGATCCAGAATTAGAAAAAAATTCAGTGGAACTGGAGTGTAGCATTAAATTAACATCTACTCTCATGGAGTAGACCTCAGTTAAATTTATAGTTCAGAAACTGAGGTGCTATAGCTAGTTAAGTGCTTAAGTGGACAAGCTATAAACCTAATTTCTGATTCCAAAGTCTCCATTATACATGCTGATCCTCTGCACAAAGAAAAGATAAATAAGTTACTTTATTTGGGGAAAAAAAGTCTTTATTTTATTAAAAAAGAATGATTCTTAGAAAATTTCTCCTTTCAATGACTTCAAAAATGTATACTTTCAGAAAAGCAATTGCATACCTTCTTAGCTAAAAGAGATGATGTGTTTCAAGAAGACCAAAGGGAAGCATTTACCATCTTACTTCATCTCCATCTTGACTCCTCCATGATAATCTTTGTTACTGGGCCTCAATTCCTTCTTCTTCCCCCAGATCTGGATCCAAGAGAACTCTGTCCAGGCAATAAGGGTCTTTAGACAAGAAATGAGAAGCAAAGTGAAGGATGACCTTCATACAGAAATCAAAGCAGTAAGACACCCTAAGAGGTCATTCCTGAAGAAGTTGCTAAGATTCTGAACTAAGACAGCAGTGGTGGGAATAGCAAGGAGCAGCCAGGTTTGGGAGACACTGGTGAAGGAGAAGCTACAGCCCACTGTGAACCAGTTGAGTAATGACTAATACAAATGGGAAAAGTCAATGAAGATTCAAATATTATCATGAGAGCAATGGACAAGTTTGAAGGACTTAGTGATTTCAACATTTTCAATAAATTTCATTATTTGCTTGATTAAGCTCTTCTCAATGCCAGGAGCATTCATCTTCAAAGTGCTTTAGAAGTGTGTTAAAATATCAATTGTATTTGAGTGGCCATCTTTATTTTCACACAATTAAATAGAGCAGATAGGTCATTTCTCACATAGACAAAGTACCGGCAAACAAGTTGTTATCAGATGATCTTCAAATCTCAACAAGTAGACCTCTTAACTGATTCCTGACACATGTCTTTTGGTGGTCTGGCTTTATTCCAGCTGAGAAAGGAGAGTAATTGGCAGTGTAACCCTTATCCCCGGTCCACTCAGGTAGTCCTGTGTCAGAGTTCAGCTCTTCTGAAATCTCTCTGCTTTTCTGCTGCTATTCTCTACTCAGTGATATCAAGGTTTCAAAGCAGTTAAAAGTAACTTTTCTTTTCAGAAGACTAGTAACCCTTGTATGGATAGGATGCAAACACTACTCCATTGGCAAGTCCTGAGCCAAAATATGCCACTGTTTGAAAGTGGAAAAAAATTGGAAAGAGTAAAGAAGCATCATTCTCCTTAATGTCAAGAATGACTTGAATCCAAATTGCCATACCTTTTTACCCTATCCATTTATCACTGAGGAAATTTCTAAATAATTTTTTGCAAATATGTTTTTGACATATACTGGCTATTTCTGATGGTCTCAAAACTGACCATTACTTGGAATTGTTTTTTTCTTTCCTACTGGGGAAAGAAAATAAGACCATCATTACCACAATATTCATCTTGGGTAGCACAAAATGACATACAGAGTTTGGACCAGGAGACAAATATAATAATACTTTACAAATGAATCTCTTTTCTTCCCCCAAAGTAGATTTGGAAGAAATTATACGTATAAAAGATCTTAAACCTGAGTCAAGGAAATAGCGTTCTTCATTTATCACAGAAACAAATAGTATAGTAAAGGCATAATTTCCCATAATGTCCTTTGATCGAGTCAACCTATTTCACTCATTTTATTATATAGGCCCTTCAAATGTTTTAGATATCTCCCATCACCTGTCAATTCATGCTTCATTATCCTGCTCCTCAGTGCCATTCAAGGTTGACTTCCTCTCCAATAGTCACCCCTGTCCAAACAGGAGTCATGCATGCCATTTCTGTCCCCACTATCAATCCAAAACATGGTTTCCCATAATTATATATTTCCAGAAGTCATAGTGAGCTCAATTCTTTCTGCCCAAGAGAGAAAAGAACTCAAACTATCTAGGAAAAGTGAAACTTCAGCCATTTTACCTTTGCTGAGAGATTAAGACATGGTGTTTGTTCCAGCTTATAATTCTGGAGAGTGTTACAGGAAGGACCCTTAACCATGGACAATCTGCAACATTGCCATACAGTCCATTTTGAGAGTATGGTTGTGGGCAGAACAACAAAATTCTCTATGAGTTTCTCAGAGATGAGCCTTGCTTTAGCCTCCTGCAGTTTCTTCATGAGCTCTCAAGCCTGACACATAGGACAAGCTTTCAAATTAAGGATTTCAGTTTCAGAAGAACACAGTCAATTCACTCTGTGACATGTAGGACAAAGGCTGCTGTGACAGTCCTGTTTGGAGTTGCTGGTATAAACCCGTACATATTTTTCTGATCACATCATTGCTGGCTACAGACGCAGCTTCTGCCCTTCTGCACATTCATGGTCATGTAAAGTGATAGTCATCATAAAAACCAAATGAACAAACATTTAACTACTTACTATGAACCAAAGACTAACCCTTAATCTTGACTTTGGCTCTGTTGGATCAGTTTACTTATATCAAATGCATTCAGAAAAAAAAGTGAGGATGGGAAAGGTTGGTCTGGAACAAAGTCACATAGATAAAAAGCGATTACAGTCTAAGTATTTGCCCAGGTCTTGTTATCGCCAAAGCTCATGCCCTGTACCATTTACAACATTATGTCCAATATGGAAATTTTATCCTGCAAGGTCACCATGTTTAACTTCCACACACTTTACAGATGCAAAAAGTATAATGTATTGATTAAATACATTACAGATGTATTAAGATTACATCTCAATCAAGATCACATATTTGCATTAGGGCTAGCTAGCACCCACACCTATGTTCATGATTTCCAGCTCAACTTTATTTTGTATCATGTTCAACTAAAAAGATTATATCAATTTTATAGTAACAATCATCAGTATTATTTTTTTTTAATTTTATTTTTTATAAACATATATTTTTATCCCCAGGGGTACAGGTTTGTGAATCACCAGGTTTATACACTTCACAGCACTCACTATAGCACATACCCTCCCAAATGTCCATAATCCCAACCCCTCTCCCAACCCTCCTCCCCCCATCAACCCTCAGTTTGTTTGTGAGATTAAGAGTCACTTATGGTTTGTCTCCCTCCCATTCCATCTTGTTTCATTTACTCTTCTCCTACCCCCTTAACCCTCCATGTTGCATCTCCTCTCCCTCATATCAGGGAGATCATATGATAGTTGTCTTTCTCCGATTGACTTATTTCACTAAGCATGATACCCTCTAGTTCCATCCACGTCGTCGCAAATGGCAAGATTTCATTTCTTTTGATGGCTGCATAGTATTCCATTGTATATATATACCACATCTTCTTTATCCATTCGTCTGTTGATGGACATCTAGGTTCCTTCCATAGTTTGGCTATTGTAGACATTGCTGCTATAAACATTCGGGTGCACGTGCCCCTTCGGATCACAATCATCAGTATTATTAACATCACTGATAACTGAAACTTTGAGTTAGCATCAGTACTTCTGTGGACGACCACATTATTTCCCATGGTTGCATTACCACACGCTTCCTTGAAAAACAGCATTTTCAGTCTAGACTATGCACCGGTACAATGAGAATGGGTACCATTAGATTCAGAGCTTTTTAAGTCTTTACTTTCAGTATCTTAAGACTTAACGTTTTCAAATATAATTGTGTGTCTAAGGATGGACAAGATGGCCTATTTGATCTATTCACTTCTCCAAGCTTGGCTAGGACTAGGTTCATTTCTAAACAAGAGGAAATAGAATACTTTCATTCGACTGCCTTGATGAAATGCTGATGCATTCTTTGTGCAATTTTTTAAATTTTGTTTTGAAAGAAGAGGAAAGGATCTATATCATTGATCAGATTTTCAAAATGTTAGACTTTGTACTGTTTGGGCATTGAATTAGCTTAAGTTCCATTATATATTATATCATCAATCCAAAATATATGGAACATATAGAAACTACATGTAAATAGATGCATCCTCTATATGTTTGCTCACTTGGTACAGTAGGTGTAGTGCATATTCACCTAACCTTCCTCACATGGTGCTATGCAAACATTTCACTGAATTGATTTTTTTTTAAACCAGGCACTATTCCAACATTGAAGTTCTATAGGAAAATGGAAATGCCAGTGCAAATTTCTATTTTTAATTTAACTATCCACTCATCCAAGTTTGAACTGAAGGAAAAAAAAAAAAAAACCTCAGGATATTATCATGTAATGGCAATTCTCACAATGATTGTTGCCTTATAACATCATTTGCAGATCAGGCACAAAGATTAATTTAGGACCCATTAACAGAAGAATTTTCAGAGGAACTTGAGCTCAAATTATACCAATCTGTTACTGTTCCAAAATAAACGCATCAGGTGGCATTTAAATGCAGGTGGTTAACCGTTTTATCAGTGCAGATATTTAAGCTATTAGAAATATAATTAGAAAAATTAATTTAAATTAAACACACTTAATGTAGATTCTAATTCTGGCAGCCTTGTCTTTAGCACTATGCTATTTCTATTGTAAATTATAAAATGTGCATAAATTGCACAGGTTTGTTTCTGAGTGATAGCTGAACTTAGATAATTAAGTTGTTAACCATGAACTTCACTGGTCAACATGGTTATATATCTTTGTCTTGTGCCTGCTCCTCCTTCTTGTTTCCACAAATCTCAGGGGAGGCAGATGAATGGCACTTGACTCTACCCAGCTACACAGTCGACTGATTAGACATAGTCCTGTACCACAGGTACACTCAATTACATGCCTTGCAGAGAGTCAAGCATTTCCTGAAACTAAAAGTGCTGAATTTGTTGGCTTCACACATTTTATAGTAGGAGAAAACTGTGATCAAACATATTTAAACCTTCAATTTTATTTCATAACATACTTCCTCCTTCTGCTGAACACAGGAAGTAAAGAGTTTATTGAGATAAAAAAGGATAAATCAATATGCTTCCAAACAATTAAGTCATTAAGAACTGGACAATGACTTCATTTTTAGTAATTAAGTCATCTGTTTGAGGGAAAATGTGACATTAGATTTAAGACACAACTTGGTGTCCATCATGACACAACCCTATATTTAATTTTTAAGGTGTCAAATAGAACACATTCAGTCAAAGGGTCACACACACACACACAAAAAAAAGTATTTGCTGTCATTATCCTCATAATAGAAAAGCACTTAGTAAGGACTGTTCTTAAAGCTGCTTGTATGGTAAGAAAATTGTTCGCTGTTGAAGATAAACCTGAAAGCATTAACTGCTGAAAGTAAACAAACACACACTATCTATAAAATAACTCTTCTTATGGATCAAGACCTAACATATGTTTAGTTCCAAAATCTTTCTTTGTTAACACTTACAAAGAGCTAGATAGCCTTCATATTTCCTTAACCACTATGTGTCTAAATGAGAACAGGCAGGGAGATATTCAACTACCCAAACTTATGCCTAGTGTAAGACAGACATACAGTTATTTAAATGCATAGTTATTTAATGCAACAAGACCTGCTTTGCTCCCTCTTTGAAACTGAAAAATAGCTACATATTCTACAGCTAGAAAGCCAGTGAATTTTCCCCCACAATCTTAATATCCTTGTTTTTAACCAAGAAGTTCTTGAATGTGCTTAATTCTGCAACTTGGAATAGTTCTAGAAATGGTAAAATACTATCTTCTAACGAGACACATGAGGAGGCCTGGGAAGAATCAATAAAACTTAGAAATCAAGGGATCCTTTCTAGGAGCAATTTCCTGAGGAACAAGATCAGCAAATCCTTTGATTCCTGAACTTTCTCATAAGCTACCACTAAACATTTTATGTCTATTTTGGCTTTAATGAAGGTAGATGTAATTTCTGAACAAGTTCAGGAAAGTACTTCTTTCAAGCAGGGAAACTGCTTAAATTAATTAAGCTAATTAGGTTAATGAATAATTAAGGTAATTCTTTCATTCTCCCCCCACAATTCAACCTCTTCATCTCTTAGTCATAAGCCTCAAATGGTGGTATGAGAACTCCTACATACAATCACACATTAGACTCCTATTTAATATTCCACATCATAATTGAAATTATTTTTTTTTGTTTTTCTCTTGGTTTATAGCTTAAATAAGAATGGGCCATCTCTCAACTATTAAATATCTCTAATTAGGAAATGCAAATATCATAAATTAAAAATTAGGCTAGACTAGGAAGATATTTAGGTCTAAAAAATAATTTTAATAATCACCTATTTTAAATACAATTATAGGCTCATGAGCACTTATCTTTCATAGTCTAGGCTCTGCAGAATAGTATTTCATGTGATTTTTTAACTACAAAAGGAAGTATGTACTTTATTATTATATTTTCATATTTAGGTAACTGAAGACTCAGAGATGTTGAGAGACTTGCTCAAGGTCATACAGCCAGAACATAGCAGAGCATGTATTTACCTGTTTCCAAGAAATTATTAAATCCTTTTAGCACTTGGTTAGAATTGTTTCTCTAAATGTACATTTTTTATAATCTGCATGTTTCCAATGAGTCAACTGGTAAAAAAATGAAAAGTTCATGAAAATATGGTAGCAAAGAAAGATTAAAATGAGTCAAGCAGTAATTTGTGTCTTGTCTTCTAGACGCCTATCCTTCTGAACACATTGTCAGTAGTTATCTGATATTACATTTTAATTTAGATGTAAAGCCATAAAAATTGGATTTTAGAGAATAGAGATATTTTGCTATTTACTTCTATGATCACAGACATAATTCTGTCAGTCATCCAACTTCGACTAACCTCTGTCATTCCCCTCACCACTAAGGGGCAATACAGCAGCACACATGTCACTATAATTAGCATGCAGCAGCAATTTTCATTAGACCAATGATCTCCAATAAGATTTTCCCAAGGGCTGCATTCAGTTATATGTAATAGTTAGGCGGGCCACACATGTATTAGCATATAATTTGCACATAATTTGCATATGTATTTAAAGATTGCATCATATTTCTCTGGATATTCCAAGGAAAATGTAATTACTACAACATTGAAAGTTATGATTTCTATTTCTCTATACGATCCCACCACATCTGGCTCTGATGGCTTATGACAGAATAGCTCAGCAGAGAACTAGGAAAAGCCGGTAAGGAGGAAATAGTCAGTAGAGATAGTTAAGGTCAATAGGAATATTTTGGGGGGCATCAATGACGACTATTGAGAGTACAATGCTTAGACAATTTGTCTCTTCTATAAGAATAAAAGAATAAATACACACTGGGTGGACCTTCTAAGAAATGCCTTTCTGGTTACAGCTGATATCTTGGTGAGCATCTTTTTTCAAACCTCATTATAGTCTAAATGGCAATTTATCTGTTATCACTTGGGAAATCTAAGTTACCTCTTAATTCTAATAGTGTAGTCATGGAACAACTTTAGCTGAATTTTCTTTGAAACCTAATTACTCTCTGTTTTGAACACTAATTTTGAATGGAGAGCTCTCTATTTCCTTTTAGTTCCTTGATACATATGGACCAGTCCCACCCAACTGACAAGCATACATTCTCTCACTTAAGGAGCTTTCTGGTACACTAATATTTGGTTAGGACAAAAAAAAAAAAAAAATTTACAAACAAGTCAACAATAACTACTCAGGAAAATATTTGGAAAAAAATTTGGGACCCGGTACACACATAAATGTATACAGACACATATTTTAAATATATATTTCTCTTATATTTATGAAAATAATATTACATTTCCTCTCTCTGTTTCTTTCTCTCTGCAATGTAGTCTAAGTCCACATCCCTATATCTAGGAAAAATATTGTAATGTTGATTAGATAGGTAGATAGACAGACAGTTGGATGGATGCGTTAAGGAGGAAGATCCTCCTCTGGCCAATGGTCCTTCTAGCTAGATTTAGAATCAAATTGACATGAGACAGATTAACAGGAGAAAATCAAATTTACTAGGCATGTGCATGGGGAATCCACACAGACATGAAATTCCAAAGGCAGTGAGGTAACATGAAGCTTGTCTGAGCTAAGAAGAGGAGTAGAATTTGGGAAGATACAAAGGCAAGAAAGGCCATTAGCAAGAAGATGAAAGGTGTTGTTTGGAAAAACAAGGTTGCCTTAATATGCAGATGAAGTTCTTAGGTGAAAATAGCATTCTTCTTGGTTTAGGTTCTCCTTTCTAATGTAAATGGTGGCCGTTCAGGGGAGCCCAAGAGCTTTTATTGCACCTGCTGGGTTTTGATTACTTTTATTTTGAGATAATCTTTAGGCCAACTTGGCGCATCTTGGGCCAGCCTACGTTGGACCCCTACAATGAACAGATGGAGATGGATGAATGGATGGATGGATGGGTGGATGGGTAACAAACAGATGCTTATAAAAATTGTACTGACTGTTGTAGAATGAAAACATGTAACTTTAGTAAGAAATAGTATAGCTGTGAGTTCTACCTGCATTCCTTTTATGCTTTCCTGTTTTAGATTATCAGAATCATATAGGGACAGAAAAGTATAATTTTCTTTACCTACTCTGGAGTCCTTTGAACTACAACTCTAAGGCCAGGCCAGTAATGAATGGAAAGTCTTCAACCAGTTTTTAGTAATTGACTTACCCAAGGTCATAACACTTTTGGGTGATGGAGCCAGGACTTGAACCTATAAATGCATAGTTCCCTATTATACCTTTAAGTCTATTGTATAATCTTTGTCTATGTTTATAATAAATAGACACATCTTCTGTTTTGTAAGCAGAACAAATTTAAATAATTCTCAATAACTTTGTCTTGTAGTTCACTGAGCAATCTGTCATCCAAATACTTAGTTAACATCCTCAACAATTACTAAATAAAGAGGAAATATTTATTTTTTTCTTCTCTTCTTCTACCTAACCCATTCTTTTGCACTAAATTCTAGCATGGTTTGACATCATCAGCAACACAAACTTTGAAATATATAATGGTATCCTTGGACAATGACTGTGTCTAGGATACAGCAAATTCTCAGTATTTTTTTTAAATTAGATGAATAAACAGATGGTGAATATGCAAATGTTATCAAGATAATTTATAATCATAGAAAGCAGTTTATAATATATTAAGTTCAAGCATAGGTTACAAAACAGTTTTTTAGTATGACCCTTAAAGAAAAAAATATATATGCCTACATGGAAGGACAAGTATTAATGAATTTACAGTTGTTTGCAGTGTAGGGTTATTTTTTTTTTTAGTTGAATTTTATTTTTGGGAAAAGAATGTCTATTTTTATAAGGAAAGTAACTTTTTATATTTGTTTGTTTCTTTAATTTTAGAAATGGTCCCTTGTATTACATTTATATACTACTTTCTTGAAAACAATTTGAAAGACTATATTACAACTAGCCTTCTGGGGTTCCAATTTGAAATGTGGTCTTAACCTTCTTACTGAGGAACTCCATTTTTGTATTTCAATTATCCTCCACTGCTAATTGTGTGCAAACTATCTCTTCTTTTAAACTGAAAATGTTTTAAAAATCGGAAGCCTTATTTTATTTCACTCTGAGACATCCTATCCCTACACCAACCCTAATAATGGACTTGTACATAGCCAGTAGCCAAGAACTATAATAAATATTTGGTAAAGCACTTAATTAAAAGAATGAGTGCCACAAAACTAAGAATGCTGTACTACTCAGTATATAAGTTAAGCATCCTTTTTGAAGATGAATTTAAAATTTAAAAAAAATGAGCAGCCTAATATCAAAATGAACTCTGTTTCTATTGACCATACCATTTCCTAAATATGAGTCATTAATCACAGGGAAAATGCTAGAGTACATTAATCATGTCTGATGTAGGAAAGGTGATGTTAGGGTTCAAAGCCAATGGCCAAGAAAGAATTCTTGAGGTGTCTTTGGTGCAGAAAGGTGATTTTATTAAAGCACAGGGGACAAGACCCATAGGCAGAAAGAGTTGCAATGGGGTCTTGAGGAATGGCCCATTATATACTTTCAAGTTGGGTGGGGGTTAGGGATAGTGTAAGTCTCTAAGAAATTTGGAAGCAAAGCTTCCAGAATCTTGAGGGGGCTAACTGTTCTTGGGAAAAGATCATTTACTACCATCTAATAAAACATTAGTCATGAGACTTGTCAGATGTTCATTCCTGAGCCATATGCTTGGGGGATGATTGCCAACATGCATGTGGGTTTAGAGATCAAGGAAGTTTCCAAAGGAATTTTTATATGTTAAAGAAGGTCTATAGGACTGAGGAGGGCAAGTGGCAGGTTAGGATTGACTTTTACCCTTAGTAAAGTGTTAACATGGAGGCAGTTGTGTCCCTAGAGTAATGTCACTGTGCATATTTCAGGCACTTATCAATGGGCTGCAGGTAGTAACAAATTTAACAATTTTTCTTCTGCCTTTGTTTCCCACATCAGTGCCTATTGGGGAAAAATTAAAAACTTATAAACTAAATTATTTATGGTTCATTCTGTTTTTGGTCACAAATTATTATTTTGGGATTCGAAAATAGTCATTTTCTTAAATACAAAGCTTTCAAAGATTAGACAAGAAATTATATTGTGAGAATATATGAATAAAATTGAAATGAAAAATGTTGTGTAAGAATGAGGGAGTCTCATGTTACGTGTTACCTTTGGTTCAGGTCAGGATCCCAGTGTCTTGGGATCAAGCCTTGCCTCAGGCTTGCTCCCTGCTCAGTGGGGAGACTGTTTCCCCTGCTGCTACTGCTCCCTCTGTGCCTCCCCACTGCTTCTGTTCTCTATCTCTTTCTTTCTCTCTCTCTCTCTCAAATACATAAATAAAATCTAAAAATAAATAAACAAAAGAATGAGGGAATCTCTTCAAGTCCAAAGAAGTCACATACTTTTAATTTTACTTTAAGAAATATCCTTTTTTTTTTTTTTAATAAAGGATGACTACATGGGCTCAACAGCAAGCAAATTAGAGTCATAATAACTTTTTATATCAGAGCTAAACCTTACATTGTTTATGCCACTCAAAATTACTCTTTTCAGAATAATCCATGAGCAGAGATTTTTCCATCCAACTTACTACCTTTTTTTTTCTTTTAACATAGTGTTTAGGGGTGCTTGGGTGACTCAGTCCTTAAGCATCTGCCTTCTGCTCAGGTCATGATTCCAGGGTCCTGGGATCAAGCCCGGCACATCGGGCAGCCTGCTAACTGGGGAACCTGCTTCTCCCTCTCCCACTCCCCCTGCCTGTGTTCCCTCTCTCACTGTCTCTCTCTCTCTCTCTCTCTCTGTCAAATAAATAAGTAAATAATCTTAAAAAAAAAAATAAAAAAAAATAAAGTAGTGTTTAAGGGGGTGCCTGTATGGTTTAGTGGGTTAACCATTTGCCTTTGGCTCAGGTCATGATTTCAGGGTCTTGAGATTAAACCCTGCATCAGGTTCCCTGCTCAGTAGGGAACCTGCTTCTTCCTCCCCCTCTCTTCCCTGCTCATGCACTCACAGTCTCTCTCTCTCTCAAATAAATAAATAAAATCTTTTTAAAAAAGATAGTGTTTAAGCTACATATTGGGCAAGATCATATGTGTCCCTGGGCCAATGTGCAATAACAGTTTAAACTTCCAGATAACAATTGTGATAATGCCTGAACTCAGAGGAATATCTCTAATTATAGACATTTCAGGCACCATAGCAGAAAGTGGAAAAAATATTCTAAGCCAGTTGGATCTGTAAAGTACTTTGGGCTATACTTACTGAATAGATGCTTTTTGGTAGCAAAAGCTCAATTAATAGTCTTCATGATTCATTCTGTTTGCTGTAGCCCTTGTAGTTTGGCAACCTTGGTGTTAAACAAATGTATAAACATAGCAGTCAATCCAAAATTTTCTTTAGCGGCAGAGCCAATTAAATATGCTAAATTCTTGAAATTATAGAGTAGTACAAAAATGAGTAGAAGGCTACTTAAACTGAAACTACAGAATAACTACTTTAACACGGTCAAAGCTATCATCATTATTCTTTTTCAGTCATTTAGGTAGTATTTTAGTACTTACCTTATCAAGAACATGTAATAAACTACAAATTTCAGTACAATAAAGAACAAACATCAGCTGTCTGTAAAAAAGTTTTGAGAAACAGTTTTTCATAAATTCATTTGAAAAAAAATAAAATTTAAAACACAAACTTTTAAGTTCCATTTCTACTTTTGACAGACTCTGTTTCAATTACCTATAAGCGTTAGTAATTCATATAAATTTCTTCTCCTTCATTAATATGGAGCACCTGAGAAAAATCATATAAGGCTTTCACGATCCAGATTTTTACTAGATAAATAGCAAAATGAAATGATTATTATTCATGATACTAGTTGGCCTCTTTAGATACATACCTTTGACTGTAGGTATGTAAATCCGCCATGTTTAACTAAGTACATCAGTGCTGAAGATTGAATTACCCACAACCCAGGGACAGAAATAATTATATTAGAGCTCATTTCAGACCATGTAGTTCTCTTTTAGTAATTGTATTGGGCTATTGAGACACAATCATTAGAGACATAAAATGGTCATTTTGTATATTAGTAGTAAAAGAAAAAATCGTAAACCTTTAAGGAGAATTCATAAAATATGTACTTTTGACTCACAGTTAAAACATTGATTAAATTGCACACTACAAAAGAGGGTACTAAAAATTAAAAAGCATCACCAAATAGGCCATGTACCAACAACCATCTTAACTTTTTACAAGCAACCAGTCACCAATAATGTAACATGCAAAAGACTTTGAAACATATTTTACAAAATGCACCTAAAAAAAAAAAAAAAAAGGAGATGCTCTTCATCAAACTGCTGAATGTTTGAAGAATAATCTGACAGTTAAGGAGCAACTCTGAAATCATAGTGATGGAGAATGTTGCCCATATTCTGTGACTCACTGTACTCTTTTTTTAAAAGATTTTATTTATTTATTTATGTGACAGAGCACAAGCAGGGGGAGCAGCAGAGGGAAAGAGAGAAGCAGACTCCCTACTGAGCAGGGAGCCCGACATGGGGTTTGATCCCTTGAGCTGAAGGCAGATACCTAACCAACTGAGCCACCCAGGTGCCCCATGACTCAATTCTTGAGAAACTTCAGAGATTTCTAATTAACATTACCATGCTATGGAATTTGCATAACGTATAGCCTTATAATCATTTCAAGGAAAACATATCTAATAAAATATAAATACATATATATATAATATATAATATAATAATCATATATTATTACATTATATATTATATAATACATACATATCTAGATAATATTATATGATACATATTTATACAAACATAAAATAATAATAGAATTATTTTATTATAATTTTTATTCCAATTTAATTAACGTATAGTGTTATATTCATTTCAAGTATACAATATAGTGATTCAATAATTATATATAACTGGGCAACTATTTTTAAAGCCTATACATCATTTTGTTTAAACTGTAACTATCTCTAAACCTTGGATTTACATCATGTTATATGATTCCATGCAAACCTAGAAATATAGGTGGATGCTTCACAAGTGTTAATTTGTATACTCCTCATGAAAGAAATGTTGTGAGTACTATAATTAGTCCCATTTAAAGTAGAGAAAACTGAAGCACGAACATGCATAAGAACTTGCCTAAGTTCACCCAGCTAAGATGGTGAATTAAATTTGGGATTCAAATCCAGATATTCTCTAAGACCTATACATTTAATTTCCTCAGAACTGAAGTTCACTTTTAACAGTGTTAAGGAAAAAATTATCACTTCTTATTTCTACTTACAAAAGTTTACATATTTAAGTGTTTACTGTTTTCTCTTATTCTCAAAAGAAAAAGGAGACAATGTTAAAAAAAACTAGTAGATAGAGGCTCTATCACTCAACTCCTAAATCCCAACCTTTCTTCATTCAACCCCTGAAGTCTTGACAATGTTAAAGTTAAATAGAACTGGCCACTTATTTTTTAAGCTAGAAGAAAGAAAAAGGATGCATGATCAATTATATAAAAATTTACTTGTTTGCAAATGTTCCCCCAACATACATTGAAAGGGTTAAATATGATCTCTATAAAAATTCTCAATGGCAATGTCACTAGACAAAAAAAAAAAGACAAAATTAATTATAACATGTATCCTTTAGGCAAACTGGTTCTTAATATTGAAGACTTAATCATTTGAACTACCTTCACAAACTGTAGACATATGTCCTGGAGTCTCACTCAGAGTTCAGCAGAACTTACACTTCAGAATGGGGTCTTTGAAAAGTCAAAGTCTCAGTCAACATAAGAATGAACATGACAATGGGCTCATAGAACACTTAGTACATGAGCTGATCCCTGACCACAGACCAACTTCCTACAGTGAGATAATGGAAATATATAGAATAGGCAATCACCTGTGTCATATAATTTCTGAACTTCAGAAAACAGTTTCACAGCCCTTTTTAAATAAAGTCATTGGTGCTACCTACAGGTTAACTTATCTAAACTCCTGCTCTCATCTTGACCAGATTTAGAACCAGTTAAGTTTTATTAAATACCTACTATTTTGAATATTGGACATTAGATCCAGACCTTCATCAATAGTATTTCACAATTTTCCCCAACTTTACAAATGAGGAAACTGAGGCTCAGAGAAATTGAAGAACTTGGCTACAGCATGCCCAGCCCATCTGTTAATGGCAGAACTGCTACTCAAACTCACATCTGCTGAGTATCAATATAAACAAGGGGTTTAGAAAGAGTACAATTTCAGATGATGTCTGAAATGAGCTGTGGCTCCAGAGGGCCACCATAGACTCTGGTCTGACCCTAACTTGAGCAAAGATAGCCTTATTGTTATAGAAGGGCTTAGATTTCAGTTTTTCTGCCAAGAATTCCTTGCTTTGAGCCTCAGCCCACTTAGCTGGGGCTCTACACCCTGTCTATCCTCTGCCAGCCTTCTTTTCAAGAAGGCATATTTCTGTTGTCTCCCTCCCTAGACACTATCCACGTCCTAGTCAGTTCCTCCCGAGTTCAACAACTGCCTGTCATTTGGACTAATCCTCTTGAACCTTATTCCCAAAAGAAAGGGCAGTGGGATCAATGTTCAAGATAGAATGAGGGGGCGCCTGGGTGGCTCAGTGGGCTAAAGCATCTGCCTTCGGTTCAGGTCATGATCCCAGGGTCCTGGGATCGAGCCCCACATCGGGCTCTCTGCTCCACAGGGAGCCTGCTTCCTCTTCTCTCTCTCTCTGCCTGCCTCTCTGCCTACTTGTGATCTCTGTCTGTCAAATAAATAAATAAAATCTTAAAAAAAAAAAGAGTAGAATGAGAAGGGAGGAAGAGGTTTTAACTATTTCACAGTTAAATCAGACAAAATTGAGATAAGGAAATAAAAATGCTTGCTATTTGGGTAGGACTTGATAGTTTATACTACATTCCTTATGCGAGTTTAGCTTTACAATAATTATCCCCATCTGAAAAACGATGATGACAAAAAAAAAAAAAAAAAACAGAAGCAAAAAACAAAAACAAAAACAAAACAGCATCATGGAGGCTTAAATGGTTTAAGATTGTTTCGCTTATAAAGGCAGAAATTCTGAACCATTCTTAGCCCTTACTATCCTATCTGAAACCTTAAATCATAAGTCTACTTTTTTTTTTTTTTTTTTTAAAGATTTTATTTATTTATTTGTCAGAGAGAGAGAGGGAGAGAGAGCAAGCACAGGCAGACAGAGAGGCAGGCAGAGGCAGAGGGAGAAGCAGGCTCCCTGATGAGCAAGGAGCCCGATGTGGGACTCGATCCCAGGACGCTGGGATCATGACCTGAGCCGAAGGCAGCTGCTTAACCAACTGAGCCACCCAGGCGTCCCAAGTCTACTTTTTAAATAGATATTTTAATTTTAGTTTAGATCTACATATTCTTGGGGGAACTTTCTATCTAACTAAATTAGTTGTATTGCAATTTATAAAAATGATACCTAAAAAGGCAGTCTGCTTATGTTTCTTATGTCTATTGCTTGCAGAAGAGCACGTCAGATGCAAAAATACTCCCATTGGCTTCTTATTTTCAGAGAGTATGTGAATCTCAAATAGGCTGCATTTGCATTCTGGAGAAAATTTTTAGAGTCAAGTTCTATTGCATTTAACAAAGCTGATCTTGTGCTCTCTTCTTCATCACTACAGAGGGCAGCAACAGACAGCAGAGCTCCTTAGCATCACAGAGGAAATGTTAAAAGTTCCCAGTAAACAGGAGGGTTAAAGACAAAGTCATGCTTTAATCATGCCAAATTTTCTTTTGCCTTTTTGCTGCTTAAAATTAATCACATTTATAAACTTTCATATAAGTTAGCAGGCAAATGGATATAGAAGATACCAGGGAAGCCTAGATTTTGTCAAAAGTTGAATCTAAGACATTTTGTAATTATGCCAAAACCAGCATTAAACAATAAAAATAGACTATATGCTGTGGAGTATTGCGACAAGTGAAATGTGGTCTGTTTTTTATCTGGTTATTTTTCTTACTCTTTGTTATTGTTGTCCTTAAATCCCTCTCTCAGCACATGAAAGCTCTTTACATAAAACATTTATTGTTACTATACATATCATTATTAAACATATCCAAATTTGTTTTCAGTAGGTAGGAACTTTAGAAGCTATGGTTTTACAATGGAAAGATTTACCTGCAGACTGCCTTGAGAACAGAAAGGATCGTGACTAGCAGTTTGCGAGAATGAGGACTGCACTCGCTTCTTAGCTTGGTTGCAAAAACCCAAGACTGATTGTACATGCAAAGGAGGGCAGCAAAGGTCTTATGATCAAAAGGGAAGAAATGACTGACAACACAGAGCTAGTTCAAAGGAACTAATGGAATAATTAGTCCCAAAAAGACCAAAAAGACTGAAGAATTCATGATGTCATAAAAAGCAGAGCTACTTAAATTGGATTAGAAAATAAAAATGACATGAACATTGTAAATATTCACAGATCACATCATTGACGTGTAATGTGCCGTTAAATGATGTCAAATTAAAGGGGAAATTACATGTGTTAGAACTAGGACGAATAAAAAGAAGACATTTAAAGATACATGGTCCTTCAAGTGAAAATTCCTAACATATATTACATAGATGATCATCACCCAGACAGTGAAACCGAGTGAATGAAATGTAAAATAAAATATGGGGGAAAAGATACTGGCTAAAAACAACTCGTTTTCATATATCATAAATGGTAGTGAACTTTAAATTTCAGAGGAGCTATTTGGGGAATTTGTTTTATTCAAAGCAAACCCAAACATGGTTAGAGTAAATAACTGATTATGCCATTAAACTCTTAAAATTTATCCCAACATCTGCCCTAAGTATTGAATTAGTACGAAAATTTATCAGAAAAGGAAAGGTTCTTTAGGTCTATTTTAATTTGTACATGTTCAGTTTTCTCTTGGTAATTGTATATGTTGTTTGAATCATTTCAGTGATTTTGGACTTGTTTTGAAAGTTACATGTGATACAAAGAGAAACAACAAAAATATTGCATGAGGCAAATGTAACATCTGCCCTTTTGCTGGGTCTCCCTAAGAGCTCTTGCTGATAATCATTTATGTTATTAACACATAACTAGCCTGAATTTAAATGCAATTCAACTACTTTCGAAATGCATGCAGATAGTTGAATAACTTTGGGCCAGTATACAAATGGTTAGCAAAGCAGCATTTCCATTCCAAATACATTTCATTTTTGAGAAATACTTCAGAAAGTATTAAATAAAAATCAACTTTATAACTGGCTTACTCTTTCCATTCATCTATTTTTACTGTCAGTAAGTTCAGCTTTACCTGAATCTTCTGTCCTATTAACAAGATAGCAAGTACCTTTCTTATATTGAGGCTCATTGTTAATAACATTCAGCATATTGTATTATATGTAGCCTTAGTACCTCAAAGTGACACATGAAAGAAAGTCCCGATAAATAGCAGATGTTATACTCCTTCCAAATGATCACATATATTACTATTCAAAATGTCCTCCCAGTGTGCAATAGGACTTTTCTTCATTCTCAAAAGTTCCATAGGTTTCATTACGATCTATCGGAAAAGGCAAATGACTTAAGGAAAAAAAAATGTGACCCAGCTTTCCATGAAATATTCACAAGAGTGTTTTATCAATAGACATAATCTCCAGTTTTAAATGAGTTTATTTAGGCATTTCACAAAGCACATGGAACTTGATCCCCTGCTACTTATATTCCCCATAAAAGAAGAGCAAATTTAACACAAAATATGGTTTGGCAAGCAGTGATTGTTTGTGAAATGGTGGAGAGTGTTTCTCCCTCTTCCTTGTGTGGCTGTAGTGAAATCAATAAAACAAGATGCTCGTTTGTGAACAGCAGAGTAAAATACTGTGGAGGAGTGGGGGGTTGAAGGTTTCTATTACAGCACAACCTAATTAATTAATAGACAGAAAACTAGCATGCTTAAATGCTTAAATATTGCAAATGGGTATATAAAATGCCCAGTTCCTCTGTAATCTAGATGAAGGGTACAAATTGTCTACTCCTTCAGGCTTCACCCACATGGAATAGCAGAAGATAAAAGAAAATAGATTATTTTCTTCTTGTAAGAAAAGGAAAGGAAGTCAACAGTAAACTAGGCTCTGAGCTAGTTGCTTTATATAGTAACTATTTTAATCCTAGTACTCCTGAAGAAATGAGATTAGAGAAATTAAGTAAAATAATCCAAATCAGCCACACAACAAGCTAACCATAAAAATAAGACTTCAAGTTAATTTTACCTGACTTCAAAGTTGATGGTCTTTTTCTAAAAAGCCTTATTAAAAAAAAAAAATTGTATTCCATAACCACTATGCATAAGGATGAATTTTACAAAAAGACAAAATAGTTGTTCTGATTTGGGAATAAAGTTTTGACTCTGGCCCTAGAAACTCCTACTTTATGATAAGCCACCAGTGCCCATGGCTAAGTGTGGAAACTGGAAGCTACACAATTTAAAATTTGTGTCTTTACCATCAACTAGATCTTTGGTCTAGAGCAAGTCACATAAACTCTCTGTGTCACAATATCCCATCTGTAAAAATGGAATAATGATACAAAAAATACTGCATAGGGTTGTTCTTACAATTAGAGCGATTATTTATACAAAGAATCTAGAGCAATCCTTAGCACACAGTAAGTATATGTTAGGTCATTTTAAGCAATATCAACCCACAATTAGAAGAATTAATGAAAATTTCATTTTACATCTCAAAAATGTAAGAGGAACTAAAGTTGCAATTGCTATATGGAATTTAAGAATTTTAATTTTGGACTAGATATATTCTAAAAGGCCATTGATAAATGAAGAAGAAATACAGAGAAAGAGAAGAAAATGTGAGAGAATGTAAATCAAATGAATGATTCAAATTTCTATAACATGATAGAACTAATCGGACGTTTGAATATGCGTTAAATTCCCAGTACTCTAAAGAAGAGAAAACTTCAGATTAAGTTTGTATTTCTGAAACACAAAATGAATCACCATCCTAATATTATTTTTCTAGAATCACCCTAAATTTTCTGGGTACAGTGGTTTCTCTTTTTTTTTTTTTTTGAAGAGGAAAGCATGAGAGATTGAGTGCTCCATTTACTCCCTCTCCCGATAAAGGCAGGAGAAAGAAGGAAAGGAGGGAAAATTCACTCCAGTAATGGTTAATTTCTTCAAAGAGTTCTGATAATGCTTTAGATAATCAGTGTTTTAAATAATCAGTGTAGACTATACCAGTGTGGGAGCTGTTGAAGTATTAATAAATCTGTTCTGAAAATTCCTACTGCAAATGTGGCAAGTGGGAAGGGTATATATGGCCTACGGTAAAACCTTTGACAAGACAGAGGGTATCTGGATTCTGAATTGGCCCTGGCTATGACAAGGGATTGTAAATTGCCTTTTGCAGTCTATAATCTTGTCAGAAACTAATGCAATTCTCTCTGTTGCAATTTTCATTAATATTAGACTAACTTTAATATAGAAAATGGACTGAATACTGGGTATGAACTGTTTTATTGACTCAACCAGTAAGTAGCTTTGTAGTTTTGTCAACATTTCTAAGCCAGTTACAATGATTTCAAAGCTAATATTATACGAGAATTTTTATATACAACTTCTTTTTCTTAATTTTTGATATTGAAGTATAATTGACATTATACATATTCTTAACATTCTCTGAGGGTTATTTTCTGAGTTACATTTAATCTCAAAGAAAAGCAGTTCTATAACATTAGAATGTTCCCACATTTGATCATGTATATCAATAACTAATGGATCTACATGATGGTCAATAAAGAAAGCAATCTATGGAGAATAACGTTATTATATTGTTTAAGTAAATTAACCTTTTCTAGACATGATATGAGGACTATAACTTAATGAAGAATATTTTCTTCTTAATTAATATAGATACTCACAATAAAGGAAATGGTCATAAACATAGGGACTTACTCTATAACATTGAAAAAAAGCTGATAAAGCCAGGTTATCAACCATAAAAAGTAATATTCCAATCATTTTTTTATGTTCTGGAAAAAATGCAATGAGGAAAGAAATACCCACTTGTAATCTAAAGTATTCCAACCACCCTCAGAGAGAAATTTACTCATGGAGATTAATATGCAATCTATTTTATCACAATATCAAGAATAAAAATTCCAAAAAATAAAAATATTTCAATATTTCTCTCAAAGACTTTTTGATTTCTATTCCTGAATCTTTGCCTTCATGTTATCCTCATGACACTCTGTCTTCAGAAATGTTAGCATAGATTCATCTAAATTGATAGTATAGAGTTCAATCAAAACAAAATAGTTTTCATATAAATATGTACAAAACAAAAATATAAGTCATGCAATAGATCTTTATTTGTAATTGTTCATATCATTATTTGTGCTATAAGTTATTTCTACATATATGCACAGTTCTCTGAGTCAAAATAATGTGTATTTTTTTCTTCATTGATGAAAAAATTCAATAATATTAGGAATTATTATTTTTTAAAAAAATGTATAGTCTGCAGTCTTGAAACCAAAGAAGGATGTGCTAGTTTTGATAAGCAGTCCTAAGGAGGGAGTAGGTTTTCTTCTGATAAATTAGCACCAAAGGTACAGAGAAAGTTTGTTTATGGTAAGGAAAATTTTCACAAAGTTGGCCCAGGATAGCTTCTAAAACATTTATCCTGACACAGTGTTTAAAATTTTATTATAAAGAAAAATATCCATAAATGGAAGAACCAATTAGAAAATGTAAACCCACTCTAATAGGGTATTTTGCAAGTATAAATGTAAAATAGTTCTACAAAACCATAATCAGGCTCTTACCATGTCTCAGGATTCTTTTCACTTTTTTTCTTTCCTCTTTTTTTTGGGGGGTGTGTGTGCGTGTGTGTGTGTACATGTGTGTGGTGGAGAGGAGTGGGAATTTCATTATGTTTCCTAATTGTAACTCTGTGAAACAATCTGCACCTTGATCAAGAGAATAACTGATTGACTTTGTGCAGATTGGTTGACTATTATTTCATGAGAAGATGGAGTTTATCTGTTTTCAGCACCCACTTTCATTTCAGCACACCAACTTTTTTTCTTTGCCTTTACTCTCTTTCTTTATTCAAGAAAGTGATGCTTCTTTCATTTGAATTTCATCATCTTTCATTTCCCTACAGCCTTTAATCCTAGGCATGATTTCTCCTCCCTGGAAAATGCCTTCCTTTTTCCTTCTCTAGAGGTAATCTTATCTTTGGTTTATCTTTATTATCAAATATTTATGATTGCTAGTATCTCACTATCTACTGACTTTGACGCTCCTGAAATGTGGGATTCTTCTCACCACTGTGCCAAAACTGTTGTCATGAATTTAGTGAATTATTTAAGTGTAAGTTTCAAAGTAAAATCGAATTTACTGTTTTTCTCAAACATGCTCTCTTCTTGATTTCCTAATTCTGTGGTAGCACCACTATCCTCCCAATATCTCGGAATTGTCTTGGATGCATCATTTTTCCCTACTACTTCTTCCTGGACCAGGTCCCATGACCAACCTATGACTGAGATCACCCTAGGAGATTCCGCCCCTTTTCATTGTGGAATGTGGTTATTGTCCTAAGGAAAGCACAGAAAACCTGGGAAAGAAACTTCAAGACTTTCGCTGAGGTAGCCAAGGAATGAAACCTAAAACTTTGGAGAGACACTGAGACTTAACGGAAATGAGAAGGAGCCACAAACTAAGGATGGGATTCTTCCAACTGAGAGGCTATGTTGATCATGTGAAGCCTGACATGTTTTGCTCCGCACAATGAAAGATTTCTAGGAAAAATGGGGAGTGAACACTAAAGCAATGAACTTATATGCTTCTTACGTGGCAGCTTTCTCAGAGCAAACTCAGTTTTAAAAACATGGCCCTTATCTTTGTTGTTGATTCTAACCTCCGAACCCCTTCCTATAGGAGGGTTACTGTCTATGTTGCATACCTTTTATCATAAAGCAAAATATGTGGAACTGAATGTGAACTTCCAATAACTTTATTGAAAGTTGATGATATGAAGACTATGCTGATCAACCAGGTTGTATGATACCAGAAAGGCTGTTTGGTTTAGACGATGGAGTTTTTTGTGTTTTGTTTTGTTTTTTTTAATTCCATTTTGGATTTTTAGAAAAATAGTTAAATTTCTAGGATATAGTCAGAGTCCAGTTTTTAGATAAAGCAATGTACTAAAATACCATGCCAACCTCATCTTAGTTGCACAAAATAGAGAGAAAACATTCTTTTAAACCTCTAAATATGTTGAGCATTAGAGACTTTATCCCATTTTTAATTGATCTTCTACTTTGTTTGCTGATGTAATTATTTATTCATTAGTTTCAGCCTTCATTAGAATTTAGGCTTAAAGTCAAAGTTCACTTGGCATTATAGTATTTAGAATTAAGAAATAAATTGACATTGTTGGTAATGTATCTATTTTTCTTTTATCTTTTTTTCTTTTACATTAGTTCCTTGGTTACATCCTTGATTACTGGTAGTCTTGCGGACTACCCAGAGAAGGAATATTGAACTGAGTAATACAAAATAATAAGTAGCAAAAGCACAATATCTCCCAAAATGATTGTTCTGGAGTCACTCTAGAACTTTATCTAGTTCCATAATTAAGGTGTATCTCAGATTTTCTGAGTGATAAAAAGACACTGCTTTAAATTGTAAATATTTATATCTGGCACAAATATGAAGTATATTTAGAATAAATATCATTCTTTTAAATATTTTTTAAAATTGGCACATTTTACTGATTTTAGAATCTAAATAAAGCTTATTTACAAAAGAAACAAGCAGACAAAACAAAAAAAACCAGTTCTTTTAAGACATAAATTTGGATAAAATTAATTTCATTTGCTATGGTTTTTCTTATTGATATAAAGAAAACTGATAACAATTGATACTTGTCTTCTGGTTTGTTTAGTATTAAGCAGGAGGAACCCAAGACTCAAGCCTTATAAAAGGAATCTACTCACTTCTTACTCAATAACTCAATAAAGTTTTGTTTATGGAATAAAGCAGAGAGAAGACTGAGCAATAACCCAGGAATTTAATTTGTTTATAATAAATTTGCATAATTTGAAAACGGAAAAGTTGATTTTCTTAGCTGCAAGGATTGTCATTTGAATTTCTCACTTACAATCTCTCTTCATATTATAGTCTTCTAAAATGGAAATTGAGTCAGAAATGCACTAGAAATTCTTAAACACAAATATAATCAACAACACATTATTTCAGAAGTTAAGATAATTCTCAGCTTATCTGGAGAAGCTGACTTTGCCTTGATCTGCAACAAAATTTGATGATTTCTCTTTACTCTCCCACTTTTACAGAACTGCTAAGGTTATCTTTCAAAAAGATAAAGAAAAAAAATGAGAGGCAAAGGGAAAAAAAAGTGAATGAAAAAGAAGAGAAGTTGGGACATTTGTTGTCACTCTCCTGGTAAGGGGCCTCACGCTCTGTTCCTATTTTGTCCCATCACTTGTCACAAGGCTCCCCCTTCTCGTGATTAACCAGAAGATATTTGCCCTTTCACACCCTAAAACTTTTTCTTTTCTTATACTCTTCATTATTCCAGAATGGTTCCTCCTCCACCCACTTACCTCTTAATTAAAAACGTGGTCAAATGTGATTTCTTTCATGAGGCTTTCCCGAATTGCTCAGTAGAATTGGTTGATATTTCCAATGTCTTCTTCAACAAGATTGCAAGTTCCTTCAGAGCAGAGGTCATATTATAGTGGATGATAATGAATGCTTGTTGGGTTTCGTTGAATTTAACTTCATCCTCATCTAAAATAAAACTTTATCAAGCATTTTCTGATTCTCTCTTAAATATGGCTTCTTTCCTTAAGTGCTGAGGTTTTTATTCTTTTATGCCACTAATTTTATTCTTGTATTAAAATTAATACATAAAAATACGACTTCTAATATACATCATGAAATACTTGGTGGCAAGAAGACTGTATTTTCCAACATACTTGAGAGTAAGTTATATACTTGGTGCTCAAATACTTATTTTAAAAAATTTCATATTTTTCAGGAATCTAACATATATGTATCAACATTAAAAACCCTACACTCAAATCCATCCAGTTTGTGACATAGTATGCTCTTTATAGGATTTTAAACATCAAAAATATAACAAAAGTTTTAGAGTAGGTATATTTAGATCTCACTATAAAAATTAACTTTATTTTATATGTTTTCTATTACTTTTGAAGATTAATTTTTGAATTACGTATTACTTCATAATTAAGAATACAAACTTTTTGAAAATAAGCCATATAGTCTTTATAATAGGATTGCTATCATGTCTTTCGAGTCTCATAAAGCCTATTCTCTAAACTTAGCATATTAGTGATATTATATTTTTTAAATGACTAATTTATGATTAAGTAAGACAAATTTTGCCCATCTATGAGCAAGCTAAATGGTCTTCCCCTCTCAATATAATGCTATTCTCATTATTAAAGAATTAAATCCTTCTTGGGTACTTTTGAGGTTAAAAAAATAATGAACCAATTCTGTTTTACTCAACAGAGAAATAGTACAATGTGTTATTGTAATCTGACTTGTATCCTCCTTGTAAAGCCCTAGAAATTATTATTTTAAATTGTTAGATTAGAGTTTCTGCAGCTTAGTATATTGTAATGTAATTTCTAAATGCAAATGAGATACTGTACAGCATTTCCATAGAGTTGTTCATGAAAGCCAAGCATTTTACATATTACAGTGAAGTGCATGTTATTAAGAAACAAATTATAATGAAGCTTAATTTAGTATGAAGACAAGATACTGTAGCTTTATAATGGATGACAGTGCAATAGGGTATGTATGCAGCAAATACGCTACCTGCCGTAAAATTTAACTGTCGAGAGCGCTAAATATACCAGGGGTGATAAGCAGTGTACTTTTGAAGATTTCCACTTGCTCCCAGTACTTCATGGCAGAGTGACACTTTTGAAAGCGATCTTAGCTTCCAAATGCTGACCAATGCTATTTTTGCCAAATAAAGCCTGGGATTCATCCAGTAATACTCCAAGGAGATGTGAAGGAGGTAAATTCTGTCTTTCAGCTTTCAGGGAAAGAAGCCCCTATTTCATTCATCTGTAACTAGTATTAATTGCTGACTAGTTTTTAGATGTATCTTGTCTTTCAACTGTATTTTAAGTAGATGAGGACAATAGCCATATCTTGCCCTGCTTTTTCCTGGCCTGGAGTGGATTTGGAATCAACCCAGATCTGTCTGTACCTTGCTGTACAAGATGGGAAATTAATTTAATCTTGCAGGTAATTTTCTTTCTCTAAAAAAATAGCTTGTACCAAACAATCTCTAAAGTCCCTTAAAGATAAAAGATTCTATGAAATATGATCCAATAATTGCTCAGGGAAACAACTGTGAACTGATTCAAACGAGTAACAAAACTGTTAGAAACTGTGGATCTATGGAGACAAAGTATATAAATATACTAACCATGGAATCATGAACTATGTTACTCTTTAAGCTTATAGTATTCTGTGAACTCTCCAGATCATCCTTATAGTTGGTGAGGATAAACCGTGTAACTGAAATCCAATCACATTGAAGCATTTGGCCTGGCCTAACACATCCCATCTTTATACAGATTGTGGGGAGACCATCTTTGGAAGAAGAGGAAGGTTAAACCACAGCAATTAGTACTACAAACAGCCAAATGGCCTACATATTACAAAACAAAACTCCTCAAAGATATGTTTCTGTTTTGAAGCATAGTGCTCATTAAATAAAGCACTATTAAAAAAAGAAAAAAAAAAAAGCAGAGATATCAATGGGTTTGTTGCATGCAGAAGAAACCAGCTCAAAAGCAATTCATTATTAATGCCTGAATATTCTTGCTAAACAGTTCTGATTATTTCACAAGAAAGAGGTCAAGGTAGTGGAGAAAGGGATTTAATCAAATAAACTCTCAATCTCTCTCCAAATAGCATTTTCATCCAGCTGCATGTAAATTCATCAGATGACTAGCCTCCAAAAGCACAGGCAAGGTTAATCTGCTATGACTGTTAAAACTTCTATGATATGCCTATTGAATAAAGATTTAAAATGGGATGAACCATGCAAGTTACCCCAAATTAGACTTTTTTTTTGCTCATAAAATACATGAAATTTTCACTATTTAAAAAAAAACAACAACCAATAAGCCATATTTCTTTTATCTAAATTGGGCTTTATAATTAATATCTTAAAAAGGGCTCTTTGTGATGTACTGTCGCTTTCATTTATTGGAATTTTTTAGAAACTCACACCCTCAGGTTCCAGGAATTCAAAATGTTTCTGCTCTGCTTGGAATTAGCTTAAAAACTTTAAGAACTCAGAAATCATATAAAAGAAAAAGGTTATAATAAGTTTTACAATATTTTTGAAATCATCCTGATTTACTTTTACTTATATGCAAGATTATAAAATTCATCATATTTTTATCCAAAGGCAATATTGCTGGCAAACATTACCAAGTATCTTGGTGATTTATTACTTAAAAGTTAAATGTAATTTCAGTTTCCAATCTTCAAAATGTAAAAATGGATGGAGATAAGAACATTAAAAAGGTATATTAGTGTGTATTTTTAGAGACAAGGAAAATACATATAAAGATATAATTATGACACAGGCACAATTTTACTGATATATTTTTGTCTGCTTCATTCTCTATGAAACTTTATAATTGTGTATGCATATATTATAAAAGTTAAAAGCGTGTTTTCAAATATGGCAAGGTGTTAAATACCTTTTACTTTGAGAAGGAAGAAACCTGATTTCATTTTTTAAATATAAAATTATGCTATATAGATGTTTCTAGAATTCAAAAAAATACAAAAGCATAAATAACCTCTGACAAAGATACATAATTTACCTTCTGTAACAAACTATTTAAATGAAATTTTCCAGTGAAGTCGATGTCCTAATTGTGAACAGATATAAAGATTTTTAAAAACATCTATGATCTCTTTACTATTCGAATGCTTATTTTCTGCATTTTTAAATTTGTAATTTCAAAATCCATATGACAACAAACTACACCACGGTGCTGTTTAATTCAGCCTCTTGCTATTTCAAAAACCCTTCTAATACCCTTCTCCCCTGCTAAATTTATACAATTTCTTTTGCATTGCATCTTTCATTTCTATATTTAAGAAACCATGCAGCAGTTAATAACTCTTCTTTAAAAAATTAAAGTGTTTTTCTGCTGGCATTCTTTGCCCTCTTAACTCTCAGCACCTTTCTTGAATCATAGACACCATTTTACATGAGGACAATTTCTAAAAAGCAAAATATAACTGTCTAATTAAGGGCTGCGTGATTGGCTAGTTCGCAGTCCCTGTGACAGTTGTGACAAATACACATATTGGCACAGCCCTAACCTCACTTCACAGTTTGCAACACAAAGATGGTATTTTCAGAAATGTGAAGAACACCCTGATACAAAGCTTCACCTTGTCTAGTGCTATTCCATTTAATTTTTTATTAACTGCCTGAACATATGCCATTCTAGAAGAGGGTAATAGTTACAAAATGTCAGCAGAAACATTTAAACTGCTAAAATGTAAATGATTTTATAAATTTGTAATGAAAGGTAATTGTCATGTGGGAAAAGTAACAGAAAAACAGATATGTATAAATGCAAAACTGGTAAAAAATACATCTTATTGGTTGAAGGTAGGAAAACCTAAGTATATTTTAATGAGTTCTGTAAGTAGTATTTAAATAAAATTAGATTCATAAGCAGAAAATGTGAATTCTATAATATTTTATTTTCTAACATTAGGAAAGTTCACAATAATGACAAGAACTCATGGAACTTTAATGCGCTAAATTCAGTAAGCAGTAGGACATTAAGATGCTTCACCTCGTTTAAAAAAAAACAAATAAATCAAAGTAGGATAATATAAATAAAAAAGTGTCTTTTTATCCGTATAATAGCTTTAAAAGCACCAAATTCAAACATGCTTAGTTTGTTTCTTTACTTTCCACCACAGTGAAAAACAATTTAGTGATTAATCCCTTCAGCAACATAATGCTGGGTCAGTACTTTCTGATATGTCAAGACAACGACGACTTGGGTGGAGGATTGAGTATTTCCTCAGCCACCACACCGAGCAACCACCTTCCAGTTAGGTTTACGGGCAACCATCTTTAAATGCTTGAGCTGTTCTGCGTGGCCATGACAAGATTTGCAATTCTCTACGTTTATTTACACACCATCACCCCAACTAGACATCACATGGAAGTGGCATGGTCACAGCTGACCCCAGGGTAGTCCCTGTCCCTGCCGATCCAATTTCATCGTGCTCTGCAATTGAACTGCAGTCATACTGTAGAGAATGTATGCACAGAACTCCATGCCACAAGAAAATTAGCAGAAGCTTGTCAGGGGGTATTTTCTTGTTCTACAGTGACAGACTCTGGACAGATAGGTCTGCTTTCCAGAAATCCACAGAGGTCTGGCTCTCTTGAAATGTATATGAGCCCAGCATATTTATGTCGCAGTATCCTATATGGTAAGCTTGTTATGTGAGAGTTTGAGAACAGTGTTAAGCCTTTTTTGAATTTCCCATGTCCTCTTCACAGATTTTAAGTGTCTTAAATCGCCTAGGAATAGACTACTTATTTTTGATTTGTAGAAAAACAGTTTCTGTTTAGTGGTGGGAACTGAGAAAAATGTATTCTTCCTTCCAGAGGGGGGGAAAAAATGCAGCACAGATCTATTGTATTTTGAAAGCAAAAGTTCAGGGAGATTTTTTTTTTTTTTTTTTTTTTTTTTTTGCAATTTGATAAATCAAGCTCCCAAAGTCTCTTTCCTGAACCCTCATTTTACCTGTAAAAATTAATTATATCACAAGTAAAATCTGTTTAAGAAGCCACATATAAAATACACTTGCAGATAAATTTAGAAGATCCTTTGTTTGAGATAAAATGTTAAAAGAACAACATGGTAAATAGAACCATTTTACCCTCTGTGGGCAGAACATTTTAAAACACAATATGTTTTGTAATCTAGCCTAAAGTAATTTTATTAGATATTCTGTGCAGTTCTTACATCAAACATTCTCAGAAGCCCTACGATCATTTTATATTCACTGGAAGACAGAAAGAAATCCAAAACCTAGTTAAATAAATTGTTCATTTATTCCTTCCCTTTTATGCACCAAGATCTACATGTGGTCATTAATTATAAAGAGACTATTATAGCACCATATTTTCATTCAATACGATGTCCTGGTATATATCAAAGAAGTCCCATAATTAAAACAGAAGGGCCACAATGACAATTAAAATTACAATCTATGTGGGGAAAGAAAGTACAGTTCTGCAATTTTTCACCCTGTCACTGTCAGCTATGTGGAATATTCTGGTCACGTCTCTTGTAAAGCAGCCTAAATTCTTCTTCACCAATGCAACCTCAAAAGCATTATCGGCACCTAAGCAAAAGCCTATGCAAGTATAATTTAATACGAAGCCACAGTTTGCAAGTAATAGCGTATAAAGTGATATTTAAGTGGTGTTTTAAGCACACTTCTGATGGCTACAGCCGCTTTTCCCTAGTAAATGCGTTTTCCTTTGAGTAGTGATTACGAGTCCTAGGTGAAGAGGTCCTGTGTGCAGGTCTGTCTGTAAGCCTTACTTCCAGCTGCCAATCTTTACTTCACAGTGAAGAAAAAGCCACATAGCACCTTGTTCTTACTCTTGTATGCTGTCATCCCCTGAGCCTGATAACACAAAATCATTTCCACATAACACTTTCCGGCTTCTGCCTCTTAAACCTCGAGACCTGCACATTGTGCCTGCACTTGCACCCTTGGCAACCGGCTCCCCTGTCGCCCCTGCCTTTGAACCACCAGAGTCTTCCAGCGGACTCTTTTTAACACTTATCTTGGTAAATATCTGCATTAATGGAGTACAAAGCTTTTTGGTAGCAATACGTATTTGCTACAATTTATTGTCTATAAAAGTCACCAGTGGTGAATTATTACTCTTAAAATTGTGTTTTTCTTTATAATAACTTTAAACCGAGCGCTCATATATGAAGCATGCAATGGAGATTGAGAAGGTTTTGTATAATAAAACTGTGACATGGTCATTTTTTCCAGTTTTGCATTACAGAGACACACTCATGCATGGTGCTTTTTAAATTCTTATTATGTGTGAGGTCAGGGGGTCGAATGTCAGAAAGTACTGTTAATTTCACGGGGTTAGGGGAAAGTAAATTCAGAGGGAATACAGATCACTTAGCACAGAAAACCAACTCCTCTGAAGTTTGGTTTTACATTTGTTAACCATATCCTTCAGCTGACGAACCATTGAGACCACGGTGACATTCTGGTCCCAGATATAATGGCTTGACATGCTGCAGTGAGAGAGCGATTCTGACGCCCGGCTCGGGGTGCCAGCCTCAGACTTCCTCTGAATCAATGAAGCACTAAAACTCCACACAACTGGAACTGAACAAAGCATGTTGCCATTTTGGCTGTGATGTTTAAATTATAGAGAAAGCAGTCAGGATGTCTTAAAGTTCAATCTGACAAGAAATGTAAAATATATTTCTGTCTTCATTCTCTGGGAAGGTAGCATCTTACACTGCACCATATCACTACCCAGAGTCCTTTTAAAGTGGTTCATAATAGAACATCAAAGACGAAATTCGTGCATTTCAGGGTTTTTTCCCTCATCAAAATGACCGTCAGTGTTGGGGCCAAGTTTTGGGGGAGGGGGGCGCGAATAATTGCTGAGATAATATTGTTTTATTCATTTGGCAGTGTGGGGATAGAGTTCCTTTATTTTACTCTTTGTGCTGAAAGGGAAAAAAAAAAAAAAAAAGAGCATGCGGGCAGATACACATGGCCCAAGTTAGATCACTCACCGCCACCAGCGAGATAAAACAATGGTCCACCTCATGGTTATGACAGAGGAGCCATAATCAAAATAGGTTTTAATGTGAGGACTGTGAGCGTGCTGTTGAACTCTGATAAAACCTGCAGTTCTATTTAAATAGAGTTCACTGGGCTGGTAGAGACAGATGCTAATAGATTTGGTTGGTACTTTCATTTTTTATTTTTTTTTAAACAAGATTTTTCAGATTCAAAACTCAAACGGGGCTCAGCTGCCCCCTTATAATTAAATTTTAATGACATAGGCTGAGTGTTTGTGTTTTGGCAGCGTGCTCAAGACTGTTAGCATTTAAATGGTTACAACTCGACTTTGAGGAGGGCAATCCCGATGCAAGTCATAGGTGACGTTCCTCCAAAGGGGTTCTGGTTTACAAGGATGCTGTGGGACCTAGGACAGCTAGCTACAGGTCATCCCGTTGTAGTCACTGTTAAAAGAATAAATTAGAACACAGTACTGCATAACCGAAATCCCACAGTGGCCTGGGGGCCAATGCTTTTTCAATTCTTGGGCTTTTTCACGAAGTAACAGTTCTATAGGTTTTTGTATGCCAAATGGTCTATCGGTAAATAAAAGCAGTATGTGGTACTGCTCAAAAAATCCTGCTTTCTCCTCAAATGGCAGGAGCAATCCAGGGTACAGATTTTAATCAGTTTATTTTTTTTTAAGGATTATTATTAACTCTGCTGTGGTATCCTTTACCGACTTCCTTTTATAATTAAAAACTTTTCCCCTCAAATCCCCTTCTCCAGTAAGCAGCCTGTTGCCTGAAGTTTTAATCCTTCATTACTAGTTAAAACAAAATCACCAATTAGGCACATGAACACGTCTGTATTAATCTCATTAAGGTGATGGCACCAAATAAATTGGAACTATTTTTGTGCTTTTACTGTGTTCCTATGGCTTTATCAGGCCCTGTGGTCATATACAAAGACCTCGAAGCTTAGTCATTTAGAGTCATTCGGTTGTGGACTGAATGTGGCATTACCATCTATGGCTGAAAATTGCTTTCAGCTTTTAAACTGCACTGACTAGTCTGTAGTTAATCTTAGATCATTCACTCGCAAAATTAAATGAGCCAGAACGATGGTCTTTTTTTTTTTTTTTTTTATAAAATAATACATCACAAAACACTTATTTGCCCTGCCCAAAAGAGAGATCAAATTCATTTAAAATCCCATAAACCAGAGTTGTGAATTTTTAATTTTATTTAGTAGCAGAGAGATAGAGGGTAAGCTATCTTTCTACAGCACATCATTGCTATAAATTTACATATGGAACATGGTTTGATGCTTAACCAACCTTTAATCTACCTTTGATGTATACTTCTACTTCAATGTGGTCATGTGACACCCTTATTAATGCAAATGTAAAAAAGAGTGTTTTGGATCTCTGATGTAATTAGCCATAAACCATGTTAAAAAAAAAAAAAAAAAAAAAAAAAGGAGTGCCTACTTGAGTCACCAGAGTTGCATGTAAAGTTCACAGTTATCATCACAGAAGAATAACCTTAAGAAACTAAGTTTAAAATTTTTACTTCATTCATTCTTATATTTTCTGCCCAAGTAACTGTTAGAGATCATTTTACTGTACCAGCGATAGTCAACTAGGAGTTGATTGCTAAATAATTCATTTCATTGGAGTAAAACATTTTAATTTTCATAGGATTCTAGCCTGTTTCTTATAAAAGTAAAATCCCATTGAAAGAAAAATGCTAACTGAGGCAGGAAAAATGTGACTTCTTTTCCTCCTTAGGAAATGTTATCATTTCAAACACCTCATCTTTTAAATGAAAACAGTGGGTCTGTTTGCTTGTTGTGGGCTCCCTTTCTTCCCACGGCCATACCCCCCAACGTGGACCAAATGTATACGTTTCGATTCTGGCAGTCACTAATTTTAGGCTCTAAAAACCTGGAGCCACGTCACATGAGGGGAGGTCACTCCATCGTGCAAGATGAGGCAAAAAATTCAGATATTTTGAGAGGCTGACCCAGTGTAATTCCCCTGGTAGATGACAGGACGTTAAGGTTAGATATTGGAAAATAGGGTTCATGCTACTCTGTCAGTGGGGCGAGTGCAGGCTGCCTGTTTGACAGAGAAGGTGGTGTGTGGTCTGGACCTCAAGAAAAAGGAAGTCAGCCACCCAGATCAAAAATTACTCTGTCGGCCATCCAAAAATGATTCTGACATCAGCTTAGAGAGGCAGAAAAAAAATGGTGAAAAAAAATGAAAATTGTACTCTGTTCTGGGGTAGTCTAGGGAAATTCATGGACCCATAATTGCCAAAGCCACATCAGTGACATCTCTTTATTTTTACTATATGTTGAAGATGTACCTGACTCAAGTTACACAATTCCAAAGCTAACCATTCATCATTTCCTAAAAACATAGTGTTATAAGTACAGTACAGTGAAATAAAATGGATTTCTATCTGGAAATTCTTTTTAATTTAAACAGAAGCAAAAGTAACTGGAATTGATAGAAGCCACTCATTAGTTATATAATTATTTTGCCCACTATGGACATGTCCCTCTATTTCATTTGTAATAATTTAGAAAAAAATTATTTGGGGCCAAAACCTCAGACTCATTTTATTGAGATTGTCCTGTCTGTCTTAACAACTTTCTTGAGACTCCTTGACCTGATTCTGAATATAACTACATTCCTTTAATCTTATCATATTGATGTATTAAGAGATATTGGGCTTATTTTTCCAAGAAATTTTAATGATCTAAATGAACCTAAATCTATCCAAGATTTATCTCTTTTCTAAGAATATGGATGAAGTAAAAGGTACACACATAATTTTAAATATCTTCCAAATATAAGGTGACCATTTAAATACTTCGCACTACTAGTTTTTCCATCTCAAGGAAAAGATCTGCATATTGTTGTTTATTCTGTAAAATATTCCTCTTTTTAATAGCCTGAACCAAATAATTTCTCATTTTTACAGGCTTCACTTCACTTTTCTCACAGTGAATAAATTGCAACTTATTTCCATGAAATTCACAGATGACACAGATCTTTATTTTGCATAAAGGCATAAAGAAGTGTCTAATATCTTCAATATTCATCTGCTAAGTGGACATTTGCATCGGGTTAGAAGGGAAAGAGAGTCCCACCCTCCCGCAGTGACAGCTGTACAAAGGGATGACATCTGACAGCTGTGGCAGTGCTGAAGGGAAGCTCAGACGACTCGCAGCATCCATGATCCAATTACAGCGCACATCCCTCTGACAGACCCAGCAGCTTGACTCCAGCGCTTGGAAGGACAGTATTGATCTCTTGTCAGAAACCAGTTGCCTGCCTGCAATTGTGCGTTGCTGAACTTTGAAAAGCTATAGTACCCTCTTAAATGATAGGGGCAGTCAGGTTATAGTATTCAGGTACAAAGAGAGGTGCAAAGGGTATCTGCTAAACGCTCTAAACTTGAACAAATCATAGCAATATGACAGTCCAATCATACTCAAGGAGCCCAGCTGATCTAGCTGGCTACTGTCTGTGCTAATGGAGAGACAGGTCTTTGTGTTTAGTGGGATGATCTTACTTGATGAAAAGGCCACTGCAATTAGCGCATGCTGGTTGGCTGTGCTGGGTGACAGCAGCACGGACGGTGTAATGGCAGCTGCCAATAACCCTAACTTAAAGAAAACAAACAATTAGGCCTTTGATCCTAACACTGTTAGTCCCTCTACTCCAGACCTCTGCTCGGCTTTTACTGTAAATCTCGTAAGGGCAATGTGGTACAACCTCACCAAACAGAACAACTTGGTCAAGAGGTCAATTACCTGTCTCTACTTGCTTTCTATGCCTGACTTCGTGAGAGAGAGAGAGAGAGAAAGGGAAAAGAAGACAGAGAGAAAGAGATGGAAAGAGAGAGAGATACCCCTGCGAAAGGTTAACAGACATAAACATTTCTTTATGTGTGAGCATCAGTATTCTAAGACACAAAATTCTAAAATACATTTTTAAAACAAGGGTGGTAAAAGCAAGATGTTAAACTTTATAATGGAGATAAGAGATATCAAATGGCAACAGATCTAATACTTTAAGATACATGTGACACTCAGTGTTCAAAAACTTCCAAAATCCGAGAATAACTAAAAGTTATCTCCCGTTTACCCTTATTATTTTGGAATCGGATAAAGATGGATGAAATATGCTAAAACTTAGAACATACACAAAACTTAGAATGCAGATCATTTCAGGGCTTTTCCTCAAGTGCAGCTCCAACAGATAAAGCCTTTAAGTAGGAGGACAAGTTAAATTAAATACTGGAACACACATTCAAGTGCTCGCGTACATACACAAATTATACCAGAATAGACAACTCTATGATCAGAAAAATTAAGTCTAGTGCTTGCTTCAGGAGCCCATATGATAAAATTAAAACGATACAGAGATCTGCCAGGCCCCTGTGCAGGGATGATCCACAAAATCAAGAAGCATGCCACGTTTTTAAATAAATATTCTTTTTTATTGAAGTATATCTGACACACAATGCTCCATTAGTTTCAGGTGTACAACACAGTGACTCGATAAGTCCATACATTATGCTATGGTCACTACAAGTGTAGCTACCGTCTGTCACCATACAGCACTACTACAAGACCACTGACTATTTTCCCAATGCTGTGCCTTTCATCCCCATGAATTATTCATTCCATAACTAGAAGCCTGTGCCTTCCACTCTAAATAATCTTTATGTACCTCACATTTAGAACTTTTCTTAGCTTTAAAAGTTTTTCTGTACTTGTTGACTAGGTAATAAGCATTATTAACTCTAGGTGGGCAGGTAGTGAAAACCCAGAGCTCTAGAGTGGGTATAATGGCAAAATTGGCAAACTGACATTATATGAATCATAAACCTAAATTGTCAACTATTTCAAATAGGCAAATGTTGAAGAACAGTTTCGTATATTTAAAAAATAAAATAAGGTATTAAAGATAGGACTTCAGAAATGAACAGAAAAGTAGTGACCAAAGCATAAAAAATAAACTTTGGGAGAGCTGTAGAGCAGAGAAAAATTGAGATATAATAGAATCTAAGATAAAAGAAAATATAGAACAAACGTACTTCAGATACTGATCTTTAATACACACACACAAACACTCCTGTTCACTCATATGTAAATAAATGCTAATTAAAACACCTGAGATCATCCGAATATATAAACTGAGTAATACAAAGTTAATGAGAGTATAGAGACACAGACATTCTTGTCTTCTTTAGGGGAGTACAAATTGTGATAGTCTTTCTCGAGGTTAATTTGGAAATATCTATCCTAAATCCATTGTGAAGAAAAATTGCGCAAAGATTTATATGCAAGGACATTCATTACAGTATTATTTGTAATGAGAAAAAATGAAAATAACCTGAATATCTGGTAGGAGGGGACTAAGTACCTATATCACGATGCATGCATAAAATAGGATAGCCAATAAAAGAAATGAAGTGGATTTATATAAGCTGATGTGAAATTTTCTCCAAGATATAAATATAGTATTTTTAGATATAAATATAGTATTTAGATATAAATATGGTATTTTTAGGTATAAATACAGTATTTTCTTTGTATAAAAGTGTACACAAAACAAACATATATGTAGGGATATTTGTATATCTGTGCATATATGAATATGTATGACATCTATATCTACATATGCATGTTTTATATATATTAACATTTCTAGAAATATAAACGAGAAACTAGTAATAATGGTTATCTATCATGAGTTGGAGATGGTAAAATTTACTTTTAATTTGCATTACCTTACACTATTTACATGCATGTGTATTACTTTTTTTTGTAAAGATTTTATTTTATTTTTTATTTTTATTTTATATTTTATTTTATTATTTGACAGACAGAGATCACAAACAGGCAGAGAGGCAGGCAGAGACAGAGAGGGAGAAGCAGGCTCCCCGCTCAGCAGAGAGCCTGATGTGGGGCTCGATCCCAGGACCTTGGGATCATGACCTGAGCCAAAGGCAGAGGCTTTAACCCACTGAGCCACCCAGGCACCCCATACTTTTTAAACTAGTTAATTAAATGTCTTTGTGTTAATGATCTCTTAATTAATATAAAACTTGCCTAAAGATAGAACCTAAAGAATTTGTACTCTTCATTCCTTCGTTAACCTTTTTTTTTTTTTTAATTTATTGTAGATATCAGATTTATGGTCATCTGGGAAGATGAAGAGTAATTTGCCTGACGATAAGAATCTCATGGTCTAGTCAGGGAGATTTAAAATAAAAGGGTGTTATGATGAATGCTGCACATCACGGTAGATGTAAGGCACAGGATGTCAAGGAAATATGCCTCAAGGACCTAGATTTAAGTCTCAGATGGCAAATGTGGTCAGCCAAGTGAGGGAATGCATAGGCCCCAGGATTTAAAGCACAGAAGACATCATGGACAAAAGAAAAAAGGAGCATGCAAGCTGTACAGTAGGACTTATCCTTAGAAAACAGATCAGTGGTGAAAGATGAATCTGGAGAGGAAAATAAATATTTCAAGGGGAAAGATGGTGATTAATGACCAAAAACACCTGCAAAAGTTCCAAATTTTTTCATTCATTGTGATAGTTTGAAGATGCAGTTTTCCACATGTACTGAAAACTGAGAATCACCTGGTTCCACATTAAAAGAAGCAGGTTCACAAAGTCCAGCATAAATGCATCAAATTTAACTGGTAATCTGCATGCACTAACAAGTATCCTTAGTGATCATTATTATCTGACAAGTTCAGAAAACATCTGTAGAAGGTTACAATTTCTGTTAGGCCATTTATCTTGAGTCAAAACTTGATCCACCAAAGATAAAACTATCCAGCCCAAATGAAAAATTCCATCTTTGTATTTATTTCTACAGTGGCAAAGTAAAATATATTAAATAGATACCATTAAGTAGAATATATAACACAAAATCTTAATTCCACCAAGCCCCTATTATGAGATAAATGTTTACTTTCTTGATAAGTAAATAATTATATTTCCTTGAAAGCACCTCATAGAACAAAGGAAGTCCATAAACTATTCATCTGACTTTTGGGGACAATTTATTACTAATTCAAATTAAAGGATAGTATAAACTTACAAACAGTTTAAACTATATGATTCTACTATGAAATTGAGAAAATATAGGTATTATGAAATTCCTTTGAAGTAGTTCACATTTTTAATTATTTTCAATCTTACTCTAGTTCCTTAAATTTTTGAATTGTTTTATGACTTTAAAATACATTTCATTCATATTAGTTTTACCTTCTCCACTAAATGTGTTAATAACTTTACCAGTAAGAATTTACTTTATTTTAATAGTTTCTGTTTTCTGGAAGTCTGGAAATACAGATCTCTTACAGGCCAAACCACATCAAAGAAAGAGAATATGTATTTCTAGCTTCATTACAGCCCTCAAGAAGGTGTGCTCGTTGGTTTGAGTATTAGGCTTCTGTGGTCTAATGGTAGGAATTGATCTCTTTGTGGCTCATTTAACTTTGTTCTGCTCCATTTCAAAAAGACTGTGCCCTTAAACTTGTCCATCTCTCAAATACCTGCCATAGGTCAGAAGGAAATGAGGGAAGAGTGTGGATGGTTTCATAGAAAAATACACAACCAATAAATTCAATTCAATTCAATTCAATTCAATTCAATTCAATTCAATGGAACAAAAACTTAAAGAATCCTACACCAAGGATGCAAAATCAGGAACCATGAACTGGAGCTCAAAGATGTTATAGTTAATAAGCACAAATAAATATGTAGAAAGAAATAAAATGGTTTACTGTGGTAAACATAATAACAGAAGTATATACAAGGCACAGGAGAGTGAGGGTTATCTGATGAGAAAGTAGGGAAGAAGAAGGTATTTATGAATTTAAGATAATTCTAAATGATAAGTAAGCATTCATCAGATTTATAGGGTTTCGAGAGAGGTTCATTCTGAGCAGAAAGAGTAGTGTGCACAAAAGCACATGAAAGTTTGCACATCAGAAAACTGAAGTGTTTAATATTTATGGAATGTGTGTTTTGAGAAGGAAAGACACTCAATCCTATGGAGACTTTTTTCCATTTTTGAGGTATCTCCTTCTGCTGTATTCATGCCCCCAGTGAAAATTTCCTCTAAATCCCAATGTACTCCTGTAATCTCAGGTCCTAGAGAAAAAGATGCAGAGAGACGATGCTGAGTAAAATTGCATTATTCATAGCTAAGATTCTCTGATAAATTTTGTTGCATCAAATGTCCTAACTTAACACCTATTATAAAAGGAGTCCTGATACAATCCTAATCTTCAATTATAAACTTTTTCCAATTAAAAAAAAAAACAGTGTAAAGAATCACACAACATCTGGAGAAAACCTAACAATGTGTTTTTCCCTAAGACTCTGAACAACAGCTTATGTACCTATCCACTCCATGATTTTTCCGGTCTACCACACCTTGGTTCTTAGCTGGATTTCATCCATATCAGACCCTGAGAAGGAGAGCCCATGATGCACATGAATTGACAAAGTCTGTAAAAACCCTCACCAATCACTTAGCACTCTGGAAACACCATCTCTTAGCATTGTCACCAGAATATTGTGCTTATAACTGTGGACATCTAACTTGGGAAACTCTTAGAGAGGGGGGATCAAGCCAAGAGTGTCCCTCAGCTTTTGATCCTCTTCTTAATCTAATTGGCACTGTAGGGCCATAGTTTTACTATGGCATCCAGGACACTCTGCATGTCACCACATAGACCACGTAGGCAATGCCCGGCCTCAGTTTTGGTGGAATGGCCTTCAGGATGTCTTCAAGGGCAGACATCCTAATAAACCACTGTTGTCTACAGTTTCTCATCTATATCTTATGGGAGATTTTCACAAAACCATTTCTCATCCCAATTCATAGTTTCAACTGTATGCAGTACTCCCTTGCCCTCATTTTGGGGTACAACCACAGGTTTCTGTGTGAGTCTGTAAAACTGCCACATAAGTAATAAGCTTTGTATTTTCATTTGGGCTCATTGTCTCACACATTTATGAAAATGTGGCAAGTAAATATAGCAGCTGCCACTGCAGCCTAGCTTATGGGCTGCTTGATCACTTAATAGATTTAGTTACTCCTGCGGTCCCTGGGAAATGTTGCTTCCCCTTGAGGGAGAATTTATGTTTAGAGAGACAACTAACATTAATTTCCAACCAATACCTGTAAAATATCTCTATACAATGAAGATAGAAACAGTCTATCTTATAGCATGTTAAAGCTCACTTACCATACCAACATGTATTGGACACTTACATATGTCAGCCACTGTTCTAACAGTTTTATACACATAATCTATTTTAATCCTCACACCAACCCCATTAATTCAAATCTATACATGAAGAAATTGAGGTTTAGAGAATTTAAGGAACTTCCCCATAGTTAGTACAGAGTTAGAATGAGCCATAACCAAAGTTGAAATAGACATAGTCCAATTCCAATGCCCTTATTTTTAATACAAGGTAATTCAACCTCCCCACTAACAGTGATCACACCAAGTTTGATTTGTGTACATAACAATCTATCTTACTGTGGATCTTTACACCAAATAAAACTGATTACTTTATGTGATCAAATGTAATCCCTTCATTTCCTTAGAATATCACTTTCTCTAGTAAAAGTCACTTAACCAGTAAGTAATTTCTATGTTTAGTTTATGTATTAATCTAAGAGAGGCATTAACACCCCATCCCCAAACAACATGATCACCTTCTACATGATAATTAAACTTTTTAACAGGCATTTTTTTAAAGTTGCCCTTTTGGCTGGGCCCCTGGATGGTACAGTTGTTTAAGCAACCTACTTTTGGTTTTGGCTTGGGTTGTGATCTCAGGGTCCTGATCTCAGGGTCCTGAGATTGAGCTTCCTATTGGGCCCTGAGCTCAGCACGCAGTCTGCTTGAGATTCTCTCTTCCTCTCCCTCTGCCTCTCCTGCTCATGCACTCTCTCTCTCTCTCTCTCATATAAGTAAATAAATCTTAAAAAAAATAAAGTTGCCTTAAAAAAAAAATTAGCCATTTAAATACTTCATACTTATTTAGGCCAGTTAAAGCCCTATCTTTATAAAAATATAAGGAACATGGCAATGAATGATCCCCAGTAATGGATGTCCTAGCTGTCCCAGACTCAAAATCAAATATTGACCTATGTTGCCACATATATACTCTGAAGCTTTTATGTTATTTGCTGTGTGTTGCTACCTACCTTCAGCTTTTCAAGAACAAAATTCTGAGGAAAACTTTCCTTCCTACATCCTCCACATTGTAGAGTCATGTAAGAAACAGGTACACTTCTACTCTCCAGCCTCCTTGGGCTCCCATTTTAATTAGATAGAGATTACACAGTTATCATCGTTTGAAATGACCCCATTTTCCCTATCAATACAGAGTCCCATGAAAATCAAGCAAAAGACAAATGAAGGAAAAGCATTTTCAGAATAATTTAATCTCATAATATTTATAAGAGTTTGATTTAATTAATGACTATGTTTGCAGACAAAAACCTCGGTTGTTTTTTGGTAAAAACATTGTTTTAAGCTATATCTGTATACTATATTTTTCAAGGTATTAAGAATGTTCCTAAAACAAAATTTCTAGGAATACTACAGGAAATTCAATATAGACTTTGTGCATGTCAGTCAAACAGAATAAAACATTTAACTCCAAAAAAAATCTTGGCAGAATTTACCAATAAAGAGATTTGATAAACAATAAGAGAATACTTGGCCAATGACAAATCTAGAAACTAATACATAAAATGTATTTTAGATAGAACATTTTTTATACATATAAAAGAGATAAAATGATGTTCAAACTCTTGATCATTAAGGAACAAAAAGATATAGCAGTGAAGAACTGTGAAACAAATTTACATGAAAAGACTTACCCTTTATATTTTGTGTTGACTTGTAATTCTTCATCAATAACATTTTTGTAAATATTCATATCTGAAAATTCATAAAGGGGAACAACCAGGATGATATTTTGTTATTGTCCACCTGTACTATCTAGTTAATGCATAAAGTCATACTAATTTAAATAACTATAACAAATATCTTAGTCTTTGAAAACTGACAGAATTAGTTTTACATATTTTTATTCATTTGTTTCAATTTATGAACTGCAACCTATGGCCTCTGAGTACATGTGCATGATAAAATTATCAGAAAACAAATTATAAATAGTAATCACTGACCTCTTTCTTAGCCACTGAACTTTATCAATGGCCTGACCCAAGATCCCAGGCCTGGAGGCCAATCAACTTTACTCTGTCAGTTCATAAGGCAAATAAATTTCTAAATATAATCCCTCACATGAAGAACTGCCAACCTCTAGTATGATGAGGCTGAGATTCACTGACTGTTGTCTGTGGTAGTTAAAAGGCAAGTTTTAATTATGAAAATATAGAAGAAAAATTTACTACAGTAATCTTAAGGAAGCTACTAGTTTATTCATTTAATTCATTTTTCTTCTAAGTCAATTTATACCACAAATACAATTTGATAATTTAGAATTTCTATTCTAAAAATAAGTTTACTTCAAGAAATATAATTTCATTTTAATAAAGGTCTTCATATTGATAGAATTAGCCTAACAACAAATGTTCTGAAAGCTATAATAGATTCTGATTTTTTCTGCTGTTGCATTTTCCACATTTCAATACAGTGACTAGAATTCTAGGGAAATACAAAACAGTTACTTGAAATTTTGAAATAAAAGTAGATACTTCCTTTTATTCTTCAATGTTTGATAACTGCAGCTATTTTTTTTCTTCCTGCCTCTCTCCATGTGTTTATGATCTTTACAACACTTTGATTTCACTTAAAAAGTACAAATGATTTGTTTATTAGGGCCTCACTCTCAAAGCATAAGAGATAAGGGACTGTGAGGGAAAGAAAGAAAAGGGAAAGAGAGTCAGAAAAGATGTCAAGTCCTTCTTTAAAACTGTATTCACATGGAAGTGGAGTCTCCTGAATTAGATTGAAACAAATGAAGAAATAGTGAAAAACTGCACAAAAACTCGAGGTTTAAAAAGAGTACTGTGAAGTATTCAGAATGTGTACTATAGGTAAGGGAAAATTTTGATATATTATAGTCAGATTCTTTTTTGAGTAGTTAACAAAAGAGAATCTATCCTAAGACAAACATGAATGGATATAATGGTTATGTGAAGGCAGAAAACACCAAGAAGAGCCAACACAATATTAGAAAAGGAAGAAGAGAGTTGGAAGACTAAAGGTACATGTCTTCATGACTTAAAAGGTACAGTAATCAGGACAGTGTGGCTTTGGCTAAAGAATAGACAGATTAATGAAATAAAATACAGAGACCAGAAATAGACCCACATAAATACAATCAACTGATCTTTGAAAAATGAGCAAAGGCAGTACAATAGAGTCAAGATAGTCTTTCCAACCATTGGTTCTGAAACAACTGGACATTACCATGAAAAAAATAAGATAAAATAAACCTAGACAGTAACCTTATACCCTTCAAAAATGAACTAAAAATAGATCATAGGCTTAAATGTAAAACACAAAACTATAACACTCCTAGAAGACAACATAAGGGAAAACCTAGGTGACCCTGGATATAGTAACAACAGTTTAGAAATCATTAGTAAGCTGGACTTCACTGACATTAAAAACTTCTGCTCTTTGTAAGACCCCATCAAGAGAATGAGAAGACAAGCCACAGATTGGGAGAAATATTTGTAAAAGCTGCATCAATTAAAGGACTGTTATCCAAAATGTACAAAGAATTCTTAAAACTCAAAAAGAAAACAAACCAATTAAAAAGTAGGCCAAAGACCTTAACAGATATCTCACCAAAGAAGACATGCAGATGGAAAATAAGCATATGAAAAGATGTCCCAAATCATATGTCATCAGGGAAATGCAAATTCAAGTAACAACGAGATACCAGTACAGGTTTATTAGAATAGCCAAAATCCAAAACCCTGACAACATCAAACACTGACAGGGGTGTGATACAACAGAAACTCTCATTCATTGCTGTTAAGAATGCAAAATCTTACAGTCACTTTGGAAGACGTTTGGCAGTATCTTACAAAACTAAACATACTCTTACCATATAATCCAGCAATTATGCTCCTTGGTATTTACCCAAAGCCTTGAAAACTTATGTCCACACAAAACCCTGCACACTGATGTTTATAGCAGTTTTGTTTGTAATTATTAAAACTTGGAAGCAACCAAGATGTCCTTCAGAAAGTGAATGGATAAATAAATTGTGGTACCTCTAGACAATGGAATATTATTCAATGCAAAGAGAGAGAGAGAGAGAGAGAGAATGCTGTCATCTAACCATGAAAAGACATGAAGGAAACTTAAATGCATATTACTAAGTGAAAGAAGCCAAAGACTGCATACTGTATGATTTCAACTATATGACATTGCAGAGAAGGCAAGGCTATGGAAATAGTAAAAAATCAGTGTAGGGGAACCTATCAGCAGTGTATTCAGTAATATGGCACAGAAATGTCCCAAAGTATTTGGCTTTGAAATGACATTAAAGCCAAGGTATCCAGTTCCAACTTTTGTTAGAAATTAAGCTACTTAGGGGATCCTGGGTCTCTCGGTCAGTTAGGCAACTGATTCTTGGTTTTGTCTCAGATCATCATCTTAGATTCCTGAGATCCAACCTTGCGTCTGACTCCATGCTCAGTGGGAGTCTGCTTCTCTCCCCCTTTCATTGCCCCTCCCCCACTCATGTGTGCTCCCTCTTTCTAAAAAATAAGTAAGTAAATCTTTAAAAAAATTCTAAATAAAGAAATTATTTCATTAAGATTTTAGCACAATTAACCCATCTGCACATTCTTCCTTATTTCATTATCCACTCAACACTAGACAGCTGAGTTTCTATTAATTCTTCTGGTCAAGTGGACTGTTTTATCCGTATTTACACTGACATTTAATAATGTTTACATCTATTTAAATTTATATTTGCATAATGTATTTTTTATTTTCCCAAATAGGAGGCATTATTCTTTTAAATCATTGTTAAAAAATTAGAGCGTGAATGTTATAAAATTAAAATTGAGGCACTTTGAAACTTCTTTAAATTTGGTCACATTGCATCAAGAATTAATTAATTACCAGCCAAGCTGATCTATCTTAATATAACCATTTAAAAGAAGCACTGGAGGGGCGCCTGGGTGGCTCAATGGGTTAAGCCTCTGCCTTCTGCTCAGGTCATGATCTCAGGGTCCTGGGATCGAGCCTCACATTGGGCTCTCTGCTTAGCGGGGAGCCTGCTTCCTCCTCTCTCTCTGCGTGCCTCTCTGCCCACTCGTGATCTCTGCCTGTCAAATAAATAAATAAAATCTTTAAAAAAAAAAAAGAAGCACTGGAAAGACATGTTTGTATAATATCATGATTTATAATAAGAAATATACATTTAGTCTTTGTACCCATTTCTGGCACAGAGCTCCTAAAACTCTTTGAATTTCCTAGTGATAAATACAGCTACAGTGTCTTTCTGTTAGGTTAATGGCCTGTGGATGGAGGCTGGTTGCCAGAAGAACCAACTGTGCTTATTAAAGGGCTGGAACTTTCAGTCTCAACTTCACCCTCTGGGGTGGGAAAGGGGACCTGGAGATTAAATCAATTACCAGTGGTCTTTTATTTAATTAATCATGTCTATATAATAAAGCTTCATAAAAACTCAAAAGGAGAGTGTTCAGAGAGCTTCTGGGTTGGTGAACAAATAGAGGTGCTGCGAGAGTGATGTACATGGACTATACAGGGAAGTTCAGTGCCCTTTCCCCATACCTTGCCCTATGCATCTCTTCCATCTGGCTACTCCTCAGTTATTTATTTTTATAATAAACCAGTAATATAGTAAGTAAAATGTTTCTCTAAGTTACAGAGTTAGAACTGGTCTAACAAATAAATCAAACCTGAGGAATGGGTTTGGGGAACCTAGGATTTGTAGTCAGTTGACTGGAAACACAGGTAAGAACCACAGCTTGCAATGTACCCAATGTATCTGAAGTGTGTGTGTTGTGGGGAGGGGCCAATAGTGGAAGACCAAATTCTTAACTTGTGGAATCTGATGTGATCTCTGGGCAGACAGTGTCAGAACTGAGTTAAATTATAGAACACCCAACTCATGTCTGAAGAATTGCTTTGCAGTATGGAGGAGACACCCCTCCTACCACCCCCCACACACACACACACACATGTTGGAATTGGATTCAGAAACTCAAGAGTTTGTTATTGTAAAAGTAGCTAAAAAAAATCCTTCTTGGCTGTCTCAGTCAGTAGAGCATGGAACTCCCGATATCTGGGTTGTGAGTTCAAGCCCCACACTGTGTGTAGAGATAACTTAAAATTAAAATCTGAGAAAAAAAGTCTTTCTTAAAGAATATATTAATTTTCAAAGATGAGGAAGCTAAGATTTTTCTCTTACTATACCTCATACATATGACCTGAATGACAGACATCAACTGATTGTGATGCCCTAGCTGATAAATTGTAACTGTTGATATTAAAATGGAAGAAGAAAAAATGCTGAGGCAAGCAAAGCATAACATTCTTATTTCAGCATGTACCATTTTCTCTTCTCCAAATTTGTTCTTAATTCTCAGAGTAGCAGGACAACTTCTCTCAAGAGACATCATTCATCCCCAAGTATCTTAGAAAAGTTACAAATTTAAATCTTAGCAAATGGACAAATTTGGAACCTTATATTAGAATATATTATTAGAATATATTATTAGAATATAATATATTATTAGAATATATTATTAGAATTATATTATTAGAATATATTATATTATTAGAATATATTATTAGAATTATATTATTAGAATATATATACAGGTGATTACTTAATCCTTAAAAAATAAATATTTGACAAAAAAGAAATAAACCTACTTATTAGGAGGATATTCCAATTCTGTTTACTTCTTCTTAGCACTTACTATCAAAACTGACCAGGGAGTTATTCCTTGAGAATTTTACCTACTAATATAATTCTAAGATATTTCTGTTCAAAAAATAACATACATTTTCCTATGATCTTATATCATTGTTATAAAATAATAGTGATTACTATAATGAAATATCAAATCTAAATATAACAATATATTATATGTAAATCTAACATCAATAAAACTGTAAGTGCAGATTTTTTTAAATTCCCCCAATATAAAGTATTATTTCTTATTCAAAGCAGATTCTTCTTACCCTAAATATCTGTGGTGATATAAAACCAACATAATGATTAAACACTAGTGTAAGGCATGCTTTGGTTGCACTGAAAAATTTAGTAAAGAAGAGGTGGGATATAATCTCTAACAGGATTGAGACAAGAGTACCACATAGGAGGGAATACAAAGCATAAATCCTTTGCTGGGAGCAAAATCTATATGCCTACAATGACCCTTATTCCTCTTGAAGAGGGAAATAGAAATAGTTATTTTATCAGCAGGACTTAAGCTGAAAATATATACACAGAATTGGACAACTACCACTCATTATTATTCAGTCATTACTAATTTGTCTCACTTAACTGAAAATCAACAATGAACTGAGCACTGTCAAAGTTTTATTTTAGTATACAAAAAGGTTTGGCATTAGTCAGGCTGTGGTCAAAACTACAGATAGGAGAAAATAATAATATTTTGCCAAGATATTACCTCCTCCTTGAAAATTTTATTGATTATCTATAGTATAAAAGAACACCTTAAAATTTAGTGGCTTAAAACATTAATAATTTATTATTACTCACAAATCTGAGGGCTGGCTGTATAATTCCTCTGTTGGATTTGCTGTAACTCTAGGGACAGCCAGGATGGAATGTTCAAGATAACGTCACCAACTAATTTGGAATTTGGATTCGGCTCCATTTTCCTCTACATGGTCTCCCACTCTCTAGGCTAGAATGCAATGTTTTATGTGGAAGCTATTAGGCAACATTTATTTAAAAGGATGAAAGTGGAAGCTGCAAGACCTCTTGAGAAGTATGCTGGGTGATTCACACAATGTGATTTCCACATTATGTTGGTCAAAGACTAGACCAGATTGAAAGGATTAAAGAATAAACCACATTTTAAAATGAGAAATAACAAAATATTGTGACTACGTTTTCAATTTACAAGGTTTTTCATAAGTACACAGTAGATAATAAAGCCTTTGCTGATTGATCAAGATCAGAACCTTGTAGTCTAAGAGGACTGCTGGTTTTGCTTGCTTCCTCTGATTATTCCATTCTTTTTTTTTTTTTAAGACTTTTATTTATTATTTGTCAGAGAGAGTGAGCACAGGCAGACAGAGTGGCAGGCAGAGGCAGAGGGAGAAGCAGGCTCCCTGCTGAGCAAGGAGCCCGATGTGGGACTCGATCCCAGAACGCTGGGATCATGACCTGAGCCGAAGGCAGTCGCTTAACCAACTGAGCCACCCAGGCGTCCCTGATTATTCCATTCTTACTTCATATTTGTTTTCTCATGATAAAACTCTGCAATATGGCAAGACTTTGAATATTCTTTCATATTTGTATAGAATTCAAAGGAAAATAGAGTACAAAGTACCAAATCACTTAATAAAAGAACAGAATTTAAAGGAATATGTAAAAATAACTATATCTACAAATAAAAAGAATTTTTACATATTTTTGGTAGGTTTAGAAAGTGCTTTTAGGTATAAAACTATTTGATTTGATTCTTTATGAGGAATCAAAGTTATCTGTTGATAAGTCTATGAGAAAGAGAGAAAAGGTATTATTATTCCTATTTTACAAATTAAACTCAAGTATTTAAGTGATTGTTCTGAGAACACATTCTGAGTAGGTGGCAGAGACAGAGCTAGAATTTGGGTGTTCTAACTTTAAAAATTAATCCATTGTGCTTCAATACTAAACAAAGTTTATCTCTTTCATCTAGTGAAAAGTCACTTAGAATGTGAATACTTTAGAACACTTTCTGGACTTTTTTTGTACTTACTGTTTATGGCCATGCTTTTTTACTAATTCTCTGTTATGAGGATAAAGTTTGATTTTTGATTAACTATTAGTCTCAAACATAGTGGTGTGCTCCCTGTGAATGGACATAACTGTCTAACAATTGTGATAATGTTGAATCCCAGAGGTCTATGGACAAATTAATCTATTTTAATTAATCTAAAATTACTCATGTCATCTGTTTATTGTTCGAGATCTGTATTTTGCAAATTAAAAAAATAGTATATCTTTACTTGATTGCTAATTCAAAATAAATGCACAAAATGAAAAAGGCTTCATTTGTTTTAAAAAATTTAATGTTAATTTATATAAACACATACAAATACTCTGAAAGATATATTCTAACTAAAATATCTATTTCAGGATATTTCATCACTTCTTATACAGAAAAAATATATTAAGACTATTCATTGGGTGTTTTCTATTTTGATATTGAATCAATTTAGTATCAACTATAGTTTTAAAATTTAATTTGTCACTGGATATTAAAAATTAATTCAGTAAAAATGTGTTAATGAATTCTAAATTATAATATACTTAAGAAAATTTTAAGTAAATCACATTAAGAGCTTCTTTTCAATTTTGGAATTCAAATTGGTATATGATTTGGTTTCTGATAACTTGTTTAGATTAAAATATGCTGAATATTCAAGAGTGAAGCAAATGTCTATTGCTACTTTGATTATAAAATTGTTGAACTACAGATAGCTAAAAGGCATCTCTATTGCTGCCCATTTGTTTAAAAATGACATTAAAGAAAATGACTCATGTAAAGTTAGACACATACACATTAAACAAATAAAGGATGTTATTACAATGTGCAGAGTAATAATGGAATCCTTATAGTATAAAGTTACTAGTCTAAGTGTGAAGAAAATATTATACATTGACTTGACCCCAACACATTTGAAAATTAAAGACAATATTTTGACTAAAATTTTTTCAAGCAAATACCTTATATTACTTGCTTTTATATAAAATTCACTTCTATTAGTATGCTTTTAGCCAGTAGTTAAGCAATAGATCACCAGCATCATACATCTCATATAAGTTTAGAAAATGGGATCCTATCTATCAACATATTAAAAATATTTGTCTTCAAGAATTACATTCTAAAAAAGTTAGGTAAAAATAATGAGCAGTGGGCGCCTGGGTGGCTCAGTGGGTTAAAGCCTCTGTCTTCGGCTCAGGTCATGATCTCAGGGTCCTGGGATCGAGCCCCGCATCAGGCTCTCTGCTCAGTGGGAAGCCTGCTTCTCTTCCTCTCTCTCTCTCTGCCTGTCTCTCTACCTACTTGTGATCTCTGTCTGTCAAATAAATAAAAAATAATAATAATAATGATGATGAGCAATAGTAAATCATGTAATAAATTAAATGATGCAAAGGTATAATTCAAGAAGAATAAAATGAGCAGGGAAAAGAACGCCATATTACTTTAGAACAAATGTAACAATTATGAATCTTTATGAGCTGAAAAACATAGCAATAAATTATGTAATGAAAAAAAAGAAAGAAAAAGTACAATGCAAAGCAAACTACAGGGAAAAAAACAATCAAATTAGGAAATTTAAGAATCTCTTCATCCAAAAGAACAAAAATAAAAATTATGATAAAGATTTAATTAATAAAATTAATATAAATATACTTATGTACATAAGCCAAATATACCTCACAAACATTATATAGAACACTTCCATATATTTGTAGAATAGTGTAGATTTCAGTAATGACAGTTTCTACCCTGAAATTGAGTCTTTTGCAGATAACAATTATAAATTCTGCACAAAATATAAAAAATAATTCTTTTGAGACACTGAAAAATAACCAAATTTAGACAGAAATAAGGGAGCCTACCCTTGAAAGAATGGCACCATAGTGGATGGGACTTGGATTTATACATTTTTTTTGTAAGTGTATTCTCCAGTTCCTGCAGTACAGTACAGCTAAAACTCAAGTAGAAAGGCACAGTCCTTAAGGAAACAGTCTTAAGGAAACAGAGGATACAATGTAGGATTCCTTAAATGCATGGAAGATGAAGGAAGAAATCCCAGGAAGATAGCCACAGAAGGAAAAATCATAAAAGTTGCATATAAATGGCACCAAAATCCTCATCTGACCTCTAATCTGTTCATGCTTAAGGAAGATTTCAAGGTGAAGTGACATACCTGGAAGGCTAAAAAAAGCAGAGGTTTCACCTTCTTTCAAGAGAGTATTGAGTTTGAGTTCAGCCAAGTTAACTGCATAGCAGGTCAAAAATAATACACTTCAAAAGAAGATAAAATACAGAGATTCTACAACATATTATTTTAAATTCCCAATGATTACTCAAACATGACTAGACATGCAAATATACATGAGAATTTCGATAGAAAAAGAAGCCAATAGAAACCAAAATAGAGCTGATTCAAATGTGAAATTTAACAATCGGTTTAAAGCAATTATAAGTCTGTTCAAGAACATAAAGAAATATATAATCATAAAAAGTACAAATATGATAATATTTTCATGATAAAAACAGTTAAATTAAAAAACCATCAATATAATATATTGGAAATACTTCAAATGTGGAAATTAAACAACATACAACTGAATAAACCATGAATTACAGAAAAATGATAAAGAAAATTGAATATTTTAAAATAAATAATGAAATAGACCACATCAACATTTTAAGGATGCATGAAACATTGGTTATACAGTAACAAAAGTGAGTACAGAATATTTTGAAGAAAAAACTCCAAGTAAATTTTTAAAAGCTAACAAAAAATAGACAAAAGTTATTGTTTTGAAAATATTTGTAATATATTTATTTCTATTTATATATTATTCATATATATACATATATACACACACACACACACGTGTGTGTGTGTGTATGTGTGTATGAGTCTTAGCAAAGGTAATCAAAGAAAATAAAGAACTGAAGATCATGGGGGGTTTTTCCCCAACTCTCTGCTTTGAGGGTAGCACTGGATAAGGAATTGGATAGCATATACCAGTGATGGAGCATCTTGAGAGAAAATTCACTTTTCTGGCCAGAGAAACTAGGAAAAGCAGAACTTGTGGCCCAAACACTTAGGAGGAATCCCTGTTAATTTTTTTCTTTCTTTTCTCTTTCTGCTTTGCCATGAGAGTGACCAGGAGTGTGGAACTGATTTGCAGTGGGAAACTAAGTTTTGGAGAGAAATCTTATTTTTCTAGCTGAAGATCCAAGAGAAAGGTTTTCTGACAACTGGATAGTATGAGAAAAATTCCAGACATACGATCTGGAAAAAAGGATAGGCTAATTCTGTGTATGAACTAGTAAAAGTCCTAGACTCTTTTCCAATTAGATATGCACAAGATCAAACCAAAGCAACACAATGAGCTGAGAACTAAATCAGAAAATTAACTACAGCCTAAATCCCAGACTCCAACCCTTGAGAAGCATAATTCATACTGATATTTCAAGTTCCCAAAAATGAAAAATTTTACTCTCATTAGTATCAATATGTTTATTCATTTGATTGAGTCTAGAATACACAGAAAATAGTTTCACAGTTGCTAACTTCTATTACTACAAAAAGGAATTCATATTTGTTTATTGTTCTCTCTTTATGGAATACATAAACTATTTTTCCCCCAGTTTTATCAAGAAACAATTGACATCCACCACTCTATAAGTTTAAGGCATACAGCATGATGGTTTGATGTACACATATTGTGAAATGATGACCACAATAGATTCAGCTAATATCCAGTTCCTCACATGGATACAGTAACAGGAAAAGAAAGAAAAAAAAAAGGGAGGGGGGAATTTTTCTCTTTGTGGTGAGAACTCTTAGGATCTACTCTCTTAACAACATTCCTATCTATCATCCAGCAGTGTTAGCTAACTTTAGTCATCCTGTACACATTACATCCTAGTACTTACCTATAGCATTCAATTCATTTTCTCAAAAACAGACATTCACATAATCCTCACCCCTATCACGTTTAGAATATTTTTCTCAGGACCCTTCCTATTTCTCCTCTTGTGCCCACTTGCTTTCCTGAATTTTTGTTCTAAATGTACCACACTCTGTTTATACATTCTCCTATTGGTGGGCATTTGAATTATTATTATTATTATTATTATTATTTTTTGGTTATCTTTGAAGAAGGCTTCTACAACTATTCTTGTGCAAAACTTTTTGTAAAGATCCATTTTCATTTCTCTTGGATAAACAACCTAGGAGTGGAATTATTTGAATTATACAGTAGGTACATATTCAATCTTGTAAGAAACTGCCAAACATTATTGTTCCAAATTATCTTCTCAGATTCACCATATAAGCATTACAGTTGCCCCACATTCTTGTTTACATTTGATGTTGTCAATCTTCAAAATTTTATCCACTATAACTGATGATATGGAATTTCTCATTATTTTTATAATTTCTGTTTCCATGATTAAATAATTACTGTTTTATGTACACGTTATCCTGCACTTAAAGTCCTACATTCTGATGGTCTCTGATGGAGTGTGATAAATGTTGATAAAGTCAAGGTTGTTTACTATGTTTCTCAGATCTTCCATATCTTTGCTGATTTTCTTTCTACCTATTCAGTATTATTGACAAAAGAGATTTGAAATATCCATGAATAATTATGGATTTATATATTTCTCCTATCAGTAATATTGGGTTTTGGTCTGCATGTTTTGAAGCTCTCTGGTTAACTCCATATACAATCTGTACTGTTATGACTTTATGGCCATTTCTGCCTTTTAATTGATGTTTAATTTTATATGCATAAATGTAATTATCATTATTTTGTATTTTGATACACATTATATGTTTGTTTTCCCCATTTTAAAAAATTTTTCCATTATCTCTTTTCTGTTTATTTTGGACTATTTTAACATTTCACAGAATTATTTTTTAATGTATCCATTGATTATTTGGCTATATCTCTCTACACATTTTTAATCATTTCTCTAGGTATTATAATATACATACCTTACATTTCATCACCGGTTTGGAATTGATGTTTTGCTCCTTTACATAAAATGTAGGAAACCTTATAATTATACAGATCACTTTCCCCTTTTATGTTATTGTTGCCATGTGTATCTTATCCACATGTATTGAAAATCCCATGAGATAATGTTATGTTTTCCTTCAGCAGTCATTATAGTCATATGTATTTTAAATAACCTAGAAGAAAAATATTGCTAAATGTACCCAGATTTTACCATTTCTCTTGTTTTTCTTTCATTCCTGAAATTCTATGTTTCCTTCTAGTATCATTTTCCTTAAACCTGAGGAAATTTATCATTTGCTTTACAGAAGCTCTTTTGGAAAAAAATTCTCTTGATTATCTTTCATTTTAGGGTGACTTCATTTCACCATCATTTCTGAATAACATTTTTATGGATGAAAAATATTGGACTAACAATTTTTTTCAATACTTTAAATATATCATTCCATTGTCTTCTGACCAGTTTGATTTCTGATGAGAAATCCACAGTCATTTAAAACAGTGCGAACCCCTAACATGCCATTTTTCCTGGTTGCTTTTATTTTATTTTTTTATTTTTGGTTTTCAGTATTTTGACTATGATATACCTGAACGACATCATCCTTAAGTTTATTCTATTTAAGTTTGCTGAGTTTGGTACATTTGTAAATGTATGCTTTTTGCCACATTTGATCATTTTTGGTCACCATTTCAAATATGTTTTCTGCACAAATCTTTTTCCTTCTGAGACAAATGCTTAATCTTTTGATATTGTCTCCCAAGTTTCTAAGGCTTTGTTGTTTGATTTTTCAATTATTTTTGTTCTTGAGATTCCATAGCTTTTATTGATCTATCTTTAAGTGAATGAACTCTGTCCTCTGTCACCCTGATCCTATCAAGCGAATATCCTTTATTGGCACATTTTGTATTTTTTAGTACTAAATTTTTCATTTTTAATATAGATTTTATCTATCTGAGTACTTCTACCTTTCTATTTCAAAGCATTTATCTTTATGTCAGGGAGCATGGTTGTAAGAGGTGCTTTAAAGTCATTTAATGATAGTTTCAACATTTGGGCCATCTTGAAATTAACGTCAATTGTCTTTTCCCTTTGGAATTTGTCATAGTTTCCTAGTTATTTGCATGCCAGATAATTTTGGATTTATCTTGAAAATCTAAAAATTATGTTTGAGTTTATTGCTTCTCTTGTGGAGAGTGTTGATTTTTTTTTTTGTTTTAGTAGACAATCAACTTGGTTAGGTACAGATCTCAAATCTGTTTTCTTCTGTGGCTAATGGTTCTAATGTCAGTTCAGTTTTCCAAGGCTCTCCCAATGTCTCAGTTCTATCTTGCCCGTATGTTTCTCAAGGGTTAGAGTCTGGGATTTAGTCTGTAGTTAATTTTCCGATTTAGTTCTCAGCTCATTGTGTTGCTTTGGTTTGATCTTGTGCATATCTAATTGGAAAAGAGCCTGGGACTTTTTTACTAGTTCATATCAAAAAAGACACAAAAATTAGATTTAAGAGGCCCCCACTGAACAAACCTGACACAAATTGAGGATCAAACATAAATAACTATATTAATAGAATACAATCCATTGCATACAATAAGGATACATGAGTCATCCTAGGGTAAATAAATAAGTAGACAACAAATAAATAAACCATAAATGTTTATAAAGCATTCATATTTGTTTTTAGTGGGAGGTATCTATTTATTCATACTAGTGAAAATGGAATTTCTAACAAACTGTTTTGGATCTGTAAGCATATACGACTGTGGCTTACCCACAGTATAAATTTAATAAATCTTTGTGAAATCTAAGAATGAAATACAGCATGAAAAACAAGTACTATTACATTTATTTAATGGTATTGTTTTCAGCAATTTATATAATTATAAATTTTGCAATAAATGTTGAAGCAATTTATCCAAACTACATGTTTTTATCACCTTTTGAGTAACAGATTACTTAGTTGATCATATAAAAAAAAAACAGTCCTCCAAGCAGCATCCTTCCTTTCCTGATGCTTTCCATGATAGAGTTCCCAAATATTTCACAAGGGAATCCCATACAGAGAAAATGAGACACACACACTGCCAGAAATGGGACACCAGGGAGCTTACTAGGATATTAATACATGTGAGTTACAGTAAATTAAGCTAAATGAAGAGCTGTCACATAAGGCATCGTGTCTACTGATTACATATGAACGATTCTGGATGAACTGCCAGCTATCACCTATTCACCCAGCATTAAACCAGGAAACAGTAATGTTTGCTTCTATGTACAACAGAAGTAAAGAACAAAATCTGGGTGGATTTTCTCATTTTGCTTTTGTTATATTTTCAAACACTGAATATAGATTAAATGCTGTTGATTACTTTTGCTTTTAAAATCAGGTCCCCAAAAATGTATTATAGACACAATATTATTAACTAAGGTGCTTAAAAAATGTGGTATATTTTTCCTGTTTCAGTTTGTAATGATTTTTTTAAAATCTTTTTCCATTCTTCCTGATGCCCGTATTTTTCAAATGATCATATTCTTTTCTCTTAATTAAAAATATTACAATTTAATATGTTTTTTCAAGATAAATAAATGACAAAAGACAGCGTCTAAGGTAAATTTATTTACCTGGTTATCCAATGCTAGCTAAAGTAGTGCTACACTAAATGGAAGCCTCCACTAATATTTTTCTCTCTGCTAACTGACCTTTTACAGTTCAAGGTAAGGAAGTGATTGGTTTCATCTGCTAACTTTGAAGTCAACATCATAGCTTTACCTTTTAATGCTGAACACCTTATTCAGTTCAAGTTCTGTTTTATTCGATACCATATTTGGAAAACAAGAGCAGATAGTTCAACTTGGGTGTCCTTTGAAATCTTATAGCTTCTCATGCCTCATCTCATGCTATTTTTTATTGATATATCCTCATAGATCACAAGTATAAAATAATGAAAAGTCCTTTGGATTTTACTATGGGTTAAGAACCAAAGTCTAAGGCTAAACAAATTAGGTAAAGCAAACTCCCTAGTATCAACAAAGTATGCAAGTAATACTACCTTTGTGAGCCTGAGTTCTCTCATTTTTAAAATGAGAGTGTTAAACCAGAGAATCCCAAGATACTGTATACCGAAATGTAAGATACAGTCATTCAAGCAAAATGAAAATTAAGAAGAGAAATGAGAATAAATTGTTTTGAAGACTTCTAGTTAATATGGTATTCTAAGTTCTAATATTAACTTCTCTACTTCCTCTATTATATATGACATATAACTTAAGGATATCCTCCAATTTACAATGTGACTCACTTCCTACAATACACTGCCATGTATACAGTGCCAAATATTCACTTGCCCAGGGAAATGCCAATTACCTATCTTTGGCCACTGCATATCTCAACCAACCATCTACACACCTGGAGTTTCCCAGCTTTAATGACATTTCTGGAATTGGTTGAAACTCTGTACCAAGAAGAAGGGCTAGGACATCTTGGGTTGCTGTCCAAAGAGTGATGCAATCTTTTAGTATTGGGGCCCCATAAATTAAAGAGATAAATGAGAATCTGGAAGGTTCCCCTTCTTTACTATATTGGTTTACTAGGGTTGTCATAACAGAATACCACAGATAAGTGGCTTAAACAGCAAAAGTTTGTTTCTCACAGACCCAGAGGCTCAGAGTCCAAGACCAAGGTGCCATCAGGTTTGGCTTCTGTGTGTAGACATCTACCTTCTCTCTGAGTCTTTACATGGCCTTTCCTCTGTGTACATGCACCCCTGGTGCCTCTTCTACTTCTTATAAGGATACTAATCTTGTAAGATTTAGAGCCCCACACTTTTGACCTTATTTGACCTTAATTACTTCTATAAGGCCTTTCTCCAAGTACAGTCACACTGGGTATTAGGGCAACCTAAGAATTGTGAGGGAACAGGACTCAATCCATAACATTTACTTGCTTTCATGGGCTTCTTTAAAATAAATAAGCAAAAAAGATTATTCCAGAAGAATTCCATATACTGAGTGGACATTATCTATAGAGCTGTTCTCTTTGAAGCTTGTCATGAAGCAGCACCCGTCTTGGTAGCACATCAGTTAGCTTCAGTTCGCATTTGCTACCTCAGTTTCCTTTCCTTTACCCTTTCTCCCTTAGTCCTTTCTTCAGACTATTTTATAGAGTATCTGCCATAGCACTGACATATAAATTGCTTATATACACGTTTCTCAGGACTTTCTGGATTAAGCAGACAAAATTAAATTATAGCCTACACAAGATTTGAACAACTTGGTTAACTCATTCCCAACCTGTTCCAAGAAAGCAGAAAACACATAGATACCTTTACTGTGAGGTTGTATGTTAATCTGGTGGACTGTGATTAATGATTGCTAAAGCTGTAGGTTCCAAGAGTTTCAAATTCCTCTAATGTTCTTGGTTTTTAGGTTACCTGTTATTTGGGTTTCCCTAAGAACTCCTTCTTAAATAGAATTTATGCACTGCAGATTCTTCAATTGTGATCAGCTGTTATCACACAGGAGTCCTCTAATGTGGTAGTAAGATGTAAAGAAGGAGATTATTTAATATTATGATTAAATCTCAATTTTTTAGTGGGTCTTCTAGTCTTTTAGGCTAGTGAAGACTGTGGCCTTCACTTTTTTTTTTTTCTTTCCATTGCCTGAGGTGAGGCAGAAAGGCTAGATTTGGCTGTTGCTGGACATTTACCCTTCTGCAGACTGGGTGAGATAAGACTCTGAAAGACTTTCTTCACTAGAGAAAAGGCCTTTGTTATGCAAAACTCACTGGATGTATTTCAAATGTTTACTTTCCCTGTCCTCTGCCAATGATAGAGAGTGTTTTTCCTTGGTTTTTCAGAATGAGTACTCAGTGGGGTTCCTGAAAGTAAAACCCATGAAAGTATGGGAACTTTCTAAGACTGGATCTTCCAGAACTTTTTCACTCTCTGGATAACTCACTCAAGTCTCCAGCATTTCATCAAAACTACTATTTAGCCTTCCTACTAGGTTATGGCTCCAGCAGCTTCCACTCCACAAAGGTGATCTCAGTGGTGCATTTTTGTATTCACCTCTCTTTCCAGGTCTCAAGGTGGTGATTTTTCCTGTGATCTCAATTCTTTCACGGGCCCCAGAAAAGTCATTGATTTTCAGTTTGCTCAGCATTTTTTCTTATTGTAATAATAGAATTGCCAATTTCCAAGCTCTTTACATTTAGGAGCTAAAAATCAGAAGTGCCTAGAACTAATTTTTCTGTTTTCTGTTTTGTTTTGTTTTGTTTTTTCAATTTTTGTTGTTGTTGTTTAAATAAGAAAGTGCTATGAACAATTCAATGTAAATATTTGAAAACTTCCTTGTAATAGATTTTTTCTAGAAAAATAAAAATTGCCAAAAATTAACTTATAATGAGAGAGGGAATATAAACAGGATTATACCAATAAACTGAGTTGGTGATTTAAACTATCTTACAGACAGTAGGCACAAAGCATCTTACATTAAAATTAAAAGCCCTTTAAGAAATAAAGACTCTTTCATTATAAAATATGTTTCCCACAAAATAAAGAAGAAAAGTTCCTGATTAAGGACCTAGGAAAAGAAAGGAGCTTTTTTTAACCTAATAAAGTTTATTTAACAGAAGCTTATAGAAAGCATGGTGAAACTTAAAAACATTTCTATTATAGTCTGAAATAAGACAATGATACCACATACCACCAATTATAATCAGTGTTTTACCAGTGCTCCTATTTAGGTAATAAGAGAAGAAAAATAAATATAAGGCAGATACCTAATTTTTTCATTTCTTATTGTTATTGATAGAATTCACTTCCTTTATGGTTCTAAGAAAATGTCTTCATTTTTTTTGCTGGCTGTCAACTAGGAATAGATCTTAGGTCCAAATGGCCACTTTGAGGTCCCCTCCATCCCAGCAAAACAAAACCTCCCTCCTGCTGACCTCTCTCAAGCTTTGAATTTCTCTTACTTTGTCATCTGCTGACAGCTTGAGAAAATACCCATCTTTTAAAGAGCTCATGTGATCCAGTCAGGCCTACTGGGATAATCTCACTATCTCAATCTCAATAGATTAATAATCTCAATTACATCTGCAAAAATCCCTTTTGCTATATAACATAAGCATGACCCTAACACCAGGGGGTGGAGATCTTGGGGCGCTATCTGAGAATTCTGACAACTGTGGTGCTCATGCCAGTGATAATTGCAATTAGACTGATATTTAGTGAAAGAATAATGCCCATTATTATTCACTAAAATATTTTAGTTGTAGCAATAATGAATTCATGAATAAACTGACAACATAGTCACAATAACCTTGTAACTTTTTAAAAAGATTTTATTTATTTATTTGAAAGACACAGTGCACAAGCCCAGGGGAGGGGCAGAGGGAGAGGGAGAAGCAGATTCCCTGCTGAGCAGGGATTCCCAGCCCAGGACCCCAGAGGCATGACCTGAGCTGAAGTCTTAGCAGGCTGAGCTACCCAGGCACCTCATAATAACCCTATAACTTAGCTCTTTTGTTGCCCACATACCGTCATATCACAAGTGGGTGGATATTGAGATAGGCATTATCAATAATCAGTATCGTCTTTCTTATAGCTCCCTAGGTTGCAATGGTTGGTGAAAATGATTTTTTCAGCTCAGCTCAACTTAAAAAAAAAAAAAAAAATCCTTTCTGCATTTAACCAGAGTTTATTTCAGTTGTATCAAAAACACATACCTAGGTGTAAAATATAGGTAGAAAAGTTTGTCTGATCCTCACACTAATTTCAAAATGGAAGGATAAAAAAAGAGTAAACAACTTACCATCGGTTTAATGCACCATGACGTGGAATTAATGCATTGTAGAATTATGCTCCAGACTGAACAGGGACACCAAATTCTCCTCTAAGATAAATTTCCACTCTAGGAAGATCTGAGAAAGTTTATCATATATACCTCCATAAAGTAGACATAAAATGATAAGAAAAATTCTTGATCTTCCTGAACCCCTTGAAAGTAGGAAATGTTTCTTCAAATTATTTTGTTCCTTCAGTCTGCAGTGCCTAGAAGGCAGCAAACTGACCAGAGTGCTCTAAGAATAGTCTCACCATTGTTTAAAATATTGTCTCTTGCCCTGCCCATAGACTTATTATCCTTGGACCATGAAGTGACTTTTAAAAATTAGAATCCGTTGTCAATACTTTTAATATTAGAAGATTTCATGATTTTTGTCAAATCTAGATTTTTTTGGCATATCCTGAAAAATTGGTTGGTGCAGCAGCTGAGAACCCATATCACATACGTTACCCATCCTCTGAGGATGCTCCAGTTCACCTGGAGCAAGCTCTCTCCCTTTTCACATCACATACTGCTGGCTTGTTTTGCTTCTTTCTATTACCTCCCTGGATTCTATGGAACTTTAAGTTTCTACTATTTTTCCTCTCTAAATGTTATTTTCATAAGTATTTCAGGGTATATTAGCCCCAGTGGATGCTCCACGGAAGAAAAAACAAGAACAACATAAATCAAGTCTATTAAGTAAAGAAACTTGACTGTACTTGTTTTACGCAATGTTTTCCAAACACCACTCACTACAGAGCATTTTATTGGGTAACACATACTAATATATAACAGGACTGGTAATTTATGGTAATCTAATTTATTTTTTTCTTACCCACTGAAAAAATGTGACAGCTTGTCTTGGCCAGGCTCCTCTAAAGGCAAAGTTTATATGCTTAAATTTTTGGCGAATAGGAGGAGGGAGATTTGTAATCCCAAGGCAACAAGAATAAGAGGAAAAGGAGAATAAAATATAGAGGAAAAGCTAATCCAAGGTGGTACTTGACCAAGCCAATCAGAGTTTTACAAGAAAACTTAGCCGAATGTTCAGCAATGAACATTACCATGCTGGCCCTATGGAACTATAATGCTTCAAAATAGCCATTGCTGGTGCCATCTTGCCTCTTGTATCTTTCTAGCCAATAGTCCATGTCTTTTTATTTATTTATTTTTTTAATGTTGGTTACCTGTCCCCTCCAAGTAGCCCCGATGAAAGCCATGTACCACAGGGGAACGCTTCAGCAGAATCCAACAGTGGTGGGAGTTTCCAGAATCTTCTGGATCTTGTTGCGCTGAATTTATACAACAGAACCGCTGCTCCTTCCTCTGTGACAGGCACAGTTTAAGCTCTGTTGGAGATTTACACTTATTCAAGGTCAGGCCCACCCAGTGAAAAATGTTAGGAGATAATGCATTGGCTATCACTAAGGAATCTTCACTGGGCAAGTGATACATAAGGTAGAAAGGATCAAGTGAATCAGGATGATAGATACTTCAAGGTTGACATACTCTCTGTCAGGTGATGCTTAACCCTGAAAACTCAACTCAGCAGGAAAAAAAACAACTTCAGAAGAATTGTTTGAACCCATTTCTCTAGTATTTTTTTTTATATTACTCATTTCCTTTACATACCAGAAATTCCTATAGTCATATATAAAGCAACACAAATTTTCCAGTTTCTTGCTTTGTTCCCACTAAGGCTTGGCATTGCTGCTTTCCATGACTGGCTATCTTCTATCTCTACATGAGAACAAAAATATTGCAAGTTTACTCACAATAACTATTTTTAAAATTTGTTTTATGTCAAGAATATTATGCAAAAAATAATGGTAATTATTTAAAAATGATGGTAACTAAAAGCTATCTTCCTCATTGATAGACAATAATTCTTTGAAAAATCAAGATGAAACATCCTGCTTACAGTTTGTAGGATCTAAGTTGAAGAACACTCACATACAACATATTTTCTACTAATTACATCAAAATTTCACAATTGTTTTTTGACAGAATTTTATAGCTAGATAACTGATAGTAAAAAGAGTATAAACATTCAATTTCTTACTTTTCTAACAGACGCATTTATTTTTTCTTGCTGTATTTTTTCTCTTCTCTATGAACTCTTTATTCTTTTTTATTGATCTGTTTGTGTATTCTTTTGCCAATATCACACTGTCTTGATTTCTGTAGCTTTATAGTATGACTTGAAACCAGGCAGTGTCAGTGCTCTGACTTTGTTCTCTTCCTCCAATGTTGTGTTGCCTCTCCATATAAACTTTAGAATCAGTTTATTGCTGTCCATAAAATAACTTGCTGGGATTTTGATTGAGATTGTGAGGAATCCATAAATCATGTGGAGAAGAACTGAAATTTTGACAATATTAAATCCTCCCATTATGAACATGAATTATCTCTTCATTTATTTAGTTCTTTGATCTTCATTAGAGCTTCATAATTTCTTGATCCAGAGCTTATACATATTTTGTGTATATTTTTTTACATACCTAAGTATTTCATTTAACAATTTCTTGATTGAAATGGTGTTTGCTTTAATTCCTATTCCACTTGTTCATTGTTGATATGAATATTGAATTTAACCTCCTCCTTAAATATATGGAACTATTAATTATTTAATTATTTCTTATTTTAAGTTAATTAAATTAATAACTCTGATGAAGAAGATATGTATGTTTATTCCAGTTGTTTATTTCATTTTATTTTTTCCTCCTTCTCACTCTGTAACTTTGATCATATCAAAGACATGATCTCAGACACCTGAGATTACAGCTAACTGTTTTGTGTTCACAACTGGTGCCTAAGTCAGAGAGGAAGGCTAGTTCTTGCTGTGTGCACAACTATGTGTAAAGGTCTGAGCTGGGGACCTATTAAAATTCATATTAATTTAAGAGAGTGTTACTATGCTCTTGGTACAGATGAGGCAATTGAATCTCACAGAGTTTACATAACTTAGTGTGAGTCACATCAACAGAAAAATTTGACTCTAGACCTTTCCTAAACATTTCTACAGCCTACATGATATTGCACAACCATAGTCACATAGACAGCTTCTGTTCCTGAGTGTCTTCAGGGATATGACTTAATATAAAGTGGTTTTTGGTAGTCTGTTAGCAAGCTCTGCTCATCTGTTCATCCTCTCTGAGATAAATTGACCTAAGCAAAAAAATCAAGTTCTGAAGTCCCTAAGCACCTTACAAACTTTGAAAAGGGAGAAAACTGGTGTCATATTTTCCCAGTTCTCTCCTGTCTGCTTTCAGAAAATGACCACCCCACAAAGTAACTCATAGAGCAATCAGTTTAGGGAATTCAAGATGGTATTGCTTCCCCCAAACTGCACTAAAATTGAGACAATTTTAATGAATTTTCAAAGGCAGAGCAACTTGCTTTTGGCAACAATACATCTTAACTATTGGGACATTCAGAAATTATGTAAACTCTGACACATGCAATGGTTATCTGTTAAATGTCCAAAAAACATTTGTATGTAATTAAGCATACTTTTATTGTGCTCTCTTCTCATATTTGCCTTCTCATTAGTCTACTTGGCAAATTAGGCCAATGAAATGGCAAAATGTAAGTATTGTTTTCACATTTTTTAATTTCAGAAGTATTTATACAAGAAGAAAAGTTGGAGGAGTGTATCGTCCACCTTATAACACCATCCACTACGGTTTTCCTATTCCAGTGGGTTAACACACACACACACACACACACACACACACACACACACACACCCTCCTCTGTGTACTCTCATACTTATCTTAAACGCTCTGCATCCTTATGTAAGTGAAACTTTACTTTTGTAACTTTTCATCTCACTCTACATAAGGTTTGTCCAGCCTTCTTTCATATCCATAGCTTCAATTAGCATCTGAAATTTAGATTCTAAATACCATTATTGCCAAATCTGTATCACCAGCCCAGAGCTCAAAAGATGATACATTTTCCAGTGTGATCTCCTTTTATTTTGTTTGGCTTTCTTTTTAAATTTCTCTTTGGCTTTATTTATTCTCTTTGTCTTCCTCCTTTCAGAAGATGCTACTCTGTGCCTTTCATGGATATCCCCTATACATGTTCAATTGACCCCTCATTATTTTCATTAACAGGAACCTCCTAGCCCTTGCATGATTTCTATACATTAGTTTGTATTCATTCTTTTCTCTCTGGTTATCTTATCCTTTAAAACTCAAAATTTTGGGGACGCCTGGGTGGCTCAGTTGGTTGGGCGGCTGCCTTCGGCTCGGGACATGATCCCAGCATCCTGAGAACGGGTCCACATCGGGCTCCTTGCTGGGCGGGGTGCCTGCTTCTCCCTCCGGCTCTGCCTGCCACTCTGTCTGCCTGTGCTCGCTCTCTCTCCCTCTCTCTCTGACAAATAAATAAATAAAATCTTTAAAAAAAAAAACTCAAAATTTTCTTCTCAAATATCAAGAGAATAATAACCATGAAATTCTGAGGAAAATAATTTAAAACCGTATTTTTATACTCAACAAGACTATCTTTAAAGATGGGTGTAAACTTTTCAGATATGCAAACTCAGAAACCCACATAGACCTAAAAACTATTCCTAAATGGAGTACTCATACCAGGGATGTCAACAAAATAAAAAAGAATGTCAAACATTGAAGCCATAGAATACAAGTAAAATTGATGAATGTGTACTAATAAAATTTATAATTAAGATAAAGTACTTGTTACTTTCATGATTGTGCAATTTTTCTTTCAAATGGAAATTTCTAAAATAGAAAAGGCATAAAATGGAAAGTATTTATTTAAAAGTCAAAAAATTCAAAGATGGTATGGATGACAGGCAGGTTGGAGAAGAAATTCCTGTCCTATTTGAAGGAAAGTTTTATTTGCTGATTATAATATGGCCTTAAACATTCTATGTATTCTTTAAACCACTAGAGGAAAAAGAGCAACAGTTTTAAAACATAAGAGGAAAAGGGCAGGAGAAAATAGTAAAATAAAAATTGAACAGTGAAAAAATATAAAGCGAAAGCATTGATTGTAAGAGCAGGCATAAAATAAATGTATCAGTGACCAAGTATAATGTCAGAGAGGAGACAAAACCAATCAATGACTATAATAAATGTGAATGTTGAAAACTTCTCCCACCACCTCATCTAAGGTATACAGAACAGGAACAGTATGAGCCCCTCCTCATGTCTCACTTCCGGAGGGTGAATTTCCTAGTGTGGAACACCAGGTCTGCTATATGCATAAAAGGTGGCTGCTTGCAAGCTTAGGGTAAGTAGCTGAAACTGAGATTTCCAGCCCTGGAGCATCTACACACATGCATGCCAGCCTTATCATCGTGCAAGTTGATGGAGCCTCTGGTACAAAGAGAAATATGGAACCCTGGCGAGGGACACATTATTTACTTGAGTTGGTGTTCTAAATGACCTAGAAATCCAAGTCATTTTGTAGGTACCTTTTTCAGGGAGGAATTTAAGTCATATTTTATTTCACAACTTGACACTTTGATATATAACTTTTTAAATATTTGGACTTATGGTATCTAAGCTTCCCTTTATACTTTTACTCAAAGCCCTAAGTGGGAAACTGTCTCTTTACCCCCCTGGAAAATTTCCCTTTGCAGGATTACAAGCCTGCACATCTAAAAGCTAAAAAATACAGCTCCTGAAAAGCATTTTTTCCATTTGCAGCTATACTTTCTCACACCTTTGGATTCATTTTCATTCATTTGAAACAGCACATTCAAAGACAGAATGCAAACCCAGCCCAATAGATACTATTGTTCTTCTCTTCTCTACTGCTTAATTGCCTAAATTCAGTGTGATCCCTCTCACCTCCAAAGAGAAAATAAGACCTTAAGTTAGGGTTTTCAAAAGCATGAACATACCTCATCGCACTGCATCCTCACGGCAGCCCTGGGAAGGAGGTAGCAGGGCATTTCCAGGAGCCAGAGGATGGAGTTGCATAATGGGTGGGGCTGGGAACCAAACCTACAGTTTGGAGATGTAAATGGATGTTTTGTACTTGGTTTAAAAGGTTATCCAGACTGGTTTTAGATACAAGATCAGGAGGACAAAAAATCCCCTCTGCAATTGTGTGCTTGGGCTCCCTTGAAACTGAGCTACTTTGCACAGATCTTGGTGTTTCCTGATCCAGATGGGAACCCTGCCCTGTGTGGCTGAGAAGGATCACAAAGGGCTGTGACCAGAAGTTTCAGGACCTCTCTCTGATTAACTGCTCTTTCTATCCCCTAGTGTGCTACTTTCCCTTTCTCTACAGTCTTTCATGAATACACCCTGTGGAGTCTTTTGAGTCCTTTCAATTAACCAACCCGTCATATACCGGTGAAAATGCAAATAAAGTATGTAAAATGGAACTCTATTTATTGTGGATACATTTAAAGGAATGTATTCTAACTATTTTACGGGTAGAGAAACTAAACCAGAGAAGTTACAGGGTTTGTTCAATATCCCACAGTAAATTCCAAATTATTATACCAGGAAAAAAAAAATGCAGAGGGGAGTGGTCACTGAGTTAAGGATGGTTAAAATTAGGTTCTCACTTCAACTCTGTTATAAGCAAGTTATGCCACCAGAAATGAATTGCTGATCACCATATTCTTAATATGGCAATTTGAAGTAATAATACAGCCTTGTCTGTGTCAGCGTGACGGAGCAAAAATAGAAACATTTCACAATAGACAGGCAGTGTCTCTCTTTCAAGAGGACAGATGATGAAAAATGTTTAAATCAGTTAACTTTACAGATTAAAGTACATAACTCCTAACTAAAAGCATGGGTGTGTGTGTGCGTGTGTGTGTGTGTGTGTGTTTGAGAGAAAGAGATAGAAAGAGACCGAAATTTGGGAGTAGACTTTGTGATGATTAAAAAGGAGATAAAAGAACTTTATGATGAGAAAAAAAATTATTTCACCACAAAAGCAAGCAATATTTACTGATAACTTTGATTATTAAAAAACAAAAAACAGGGGCGCCTGGGTGGCTCAGTGGGTTAAGCCTCTGCCTTCGGCTCAGGTTGTGATCTCAGGGTCCTGGGACTGAGCCCCGCATCAGGCTCTCTGCTCAGCAGGGAGCCTGCTTCCCTCTCTCTCTACCTGCCTCTCTGCCTACTTGTGATCTGTCTCTCTCTGTCAAATAAAAAAAAAAAAAAAAAAAAATTCCAAAAAAAAAAAAAACCAAATGGAAAGAGTTGGTAGGTCAAGAAATGAGAATAAACAATGTAAGAAGACTAAATTGAGAAAATACAAATAAACTGAATAATTTCAGGGAGAAGAAATTGAAGGAAAAAAGAACTAAAAGGGCAAGTAACATAGTGTAAAAACAAGAAGCCTAATTTGGGAAGTAAAAAACATGATTCAAAAGCAATTATTATCTCATAAATGAAGACAATTAAGCTCTTGCAACTAGCTTAGTGGCCTAATGATTCCAAACTAATTGATGCGGTTTTCAATAACATAAAAGATACAGGTGAATTGAATAAGACAAATGAAAAACAGAAGTAAACAATACAAAGGACATTCAATGTATATTACACATGCATATACATAAATATATAGAAAATTAAAAGACAGTCAAGAGCATTCTGACCATTCTCATGAATGACCCCCAAAGAAAATATATCTCTTTTACAGAATTCTTGTTTAAAAAACCCTAAACTATATAAAAAGCAGGAGCTTTGTGCTGATAACTAGTGAAAAAAGTCAATCATTCACTACAAATACAGATTTCAGAAGAAAATTTTCGAGGTGGAAGTCATAAAAATTTTTGATCAAACTCACCATGACTCTCCTTTTAAAATTATTTAAATGGCACCATGTTAAGCAAACATTAAAGTTGATACTAGTTTTCTTTGTAGGTTAATAGTAAAAAAGAGTTGATACTAGTTTTATTTGTAGGTTAATAGTAAAAAAGCAATTAGCACACAGGAGGTTACTAAGCGTTAAAGTGGGATATAATGTTGCAGCTAAAAAATTAGCCAAGACCTAGAGCTGGAATCATCACTGTGTTATAATTAATTGCCTACTATTTGGGGGAACCCAATAGTAAGGGAACCAATAAATATGTGTGCAGAATTATTTAATGCATTAAATTAAAGTGAATTAAACTAAATTAAATTAATTACACATGCAGTTCCTAGTAAACTGGTGGAGAAGGTAAAACTATTATATATGTGATATTTTTGTTTTTATTATAACTATTGTTTCAAAGAACATTTATACAATGACATTTGCCATTTGTCTAGAGCCTTAGGATAAAATACAAGGAATTGTACTGCTTACTTAAAGTTGTAGGGACACTTATGTAATGTAAACTAGAATAAACACTGATAAAAAAGAATAGTTCAAAACACAACTGTTGTCTTGCTCAGCATAGAAACATAGAGAAATCTAAATAAAACATAGCTTTACATTTCTTCCAGAGAAGGATTAAGCTCATTTAACAAATTGTTGGCAGGTCCTAAGACACTCAGGTTTTGAGCTTATTCTGCTTTTATATAGAAAGTCCAAATTTGAAAATTTGAAAACTCAGTTTTATGACATTCTGTTACCCTCTTACTAATTTAGTCATTTTGCCTTCAACACCTTACAATTGACTATTTCATCCCTTGGGGAAATGTAAAATTTAAAAAGACATTAAAGTCAGATAACGTCACTGCCCATCAGAGAAATGACAGGGAAATACGATTACACAGCAAGTTATTTGATGACAGTCGTGATTAAGGTAATAAATATTTTTTGAGTGCTGAAGAGCTGGTCATGTGCACGTATTCCCAAAGTTTTAGAAGAGGGAAGGATAGTTGAAATATAGTAGTAAAATAAAGTGATAAGGGGTATTAACTTAAGTTGGGCCATGTTTCAAATGTTGATAAGAGAATTCTTCAAACTTTAGAATGTACTTTACACAGAATAAATTTATAACTGTAGATAAGACCAGGATGTCCTACTAAAAGGGGACTAATTTATAAATCTTGTAGTACTAATTTGAGATCTGGATATTATAGACAGGAGAGGATAAGAGAAAAAATTAAAATGTGAAAACTTTTTTTTGTTTATCTATTTTACACCACTTCCATTTCAAAGAATTGTTTTCTTTTTGTTCTCAAAAACCTAAGGTGATCACATTGCCTTATATCACTTCCCAACTTCTCAGTCCTATCTCATGTGATTTAAAATTACCTACTTCACCTTTCTTCCAAGTTTGGAAACTTCTTCTCTCAGAACAGCTCATCTCTATTTCTATACCAGATGTAAGTTAATCTTATTAAACTAACTTCATATTTTTCAAACTTAACTGATAATAAATATCATATTAAGTATTAGCAGTTTTAGAAACTCCCAGGCCCATTCCAGAACAATTGATTGATCCCTTTGAATTAACATGTCATGTGTATATGTATATGTATACATGTTATATATACTACAGATATATATATTACTGTTATTTTATCTATACTACTAATATGCTATTGTGTGTTATATATGCTACTAGTAATATGAATTTATTTACACTATACTGATATATTATTATATATAATTGTATATAACATAATATAATACTATATAATATAATGAAGGCAAGGTATAAAATGCACCCATTAATTAAGTGAAATACTTAATTTAGATTACTTATATATTTAAATCTAAATTTAAATCTAATTTAAATTAATTTAATTTAATCTAATTTAAATCTAATCATTTAGATTACTTCATCTTTTAGAAATATATTACAAACACCACTATATAAAAAAACATGGATGAACATCTTTATAGATAAATCTGTCTTTGCCAGCATAGTTTTCTATGTAGAACCAATAAGAAAAATATGCTATTAAATGTTTTCCCAAAACACCCCACACTGCATCTGTCTTTCAAATTTAGGAAAGTTCATAATTTATACCAAAAAGTTGTCGCTTTGTGGGAGAAGATTTGCTGGAGTAAGGTGTATGTATAAAAGTCAAAATTCTTGGGGCGCCTGGGTGGCTCAGTGGGTTAAGCCTCTGCCTTCAGCTCAGGTCATGATCCCAGAGTCCTGGGAGCCCCGCATCTGGCTCTCTGCTCAGCGGGGAGCCTGCTTCCCCCTCTCTCTCTGCCTGCCTCTCTGCCTACTTGTCATCTCTCTCTCTCTCTCTCTCTGTCAAATAAATAAATAAAATTTTTTTTTAAAAAGTCAAAATTCTTGAAGGAGGGGGTAGAAAATAAAGCCGAACTGAATTTTTCTGCATTGAAGAATTAGAGGAATTTGTAGTTTGAACCCAAAAGTTTGAGAGAGGGAGAGAGAGGACAGAGAGAAACAGGGAGAGAGAGATGCTAAGTAGAAAGTGAGGACATAGATGGAGCGATTTTCACCTGCAAGAGAAGAAAAAGAAAGGGAATGCTGAGCCATGTAATTAGGAGAAGCAAATCGGGTAAAAATCTCACCTAGTGGCAATGGAAGAGGTAGTGTTCTATGCTGGGCTTTACGTAGCTATATGTATAATATCTGCATATCTTCCTGATTTTTAATAACTGTGGCATAAATTAAATGCTTTTTTTTTTGTAAAAACCTATTGTTAAAATTTCCAAAGACTTTAAAACTTCTTGTAAAAGACTGCATTTAATTGTTTCATAATATCCCTTTGTAGACTTTCCACAACGTATTTAACCAATAGGATATTGTTTGACCATAGAAATACAATTTTAACTATTATAATTTATGCTTTAGTGAGCATTGTCATCGCTGGACATTTTCATGTATCTTGATCATTTCTAAAATTGAAATTACTGTAACATATGTTGCAATCTTTTCCTTAATTAAAATTGGTCAATGAGATAAGGGATATTTTAAAGATTCTTTAATTTACACTTTCAAATTTTCCTCTGGCTAGTAATGGTATATTATTTTATACTCCATCTAGGGTGCATAAGTTTGCCTCTGCACTTACTCAAACTTTACTAGGTAGGAGAAGCTTTTCTCTTTCTTTTCTTAAACTTAGTTAATTTGAGGTGAAAAAAAACATATCCCAATGTGGATTGGGGTTACATTCTTTTAAATACTGTTTGCACATTTATAGACCACTTGTATCTCTGTATTCCATCTTTTATGAATTACCTACAGGCAGAAAACCTTTTACTCCTATTGGTGATGGTGTAGAAGTTTTTCCAATATTAAGAGTATTAATAATTTATGTGTCAAATATTCTTTTTTTTAATGTGTCAGATATTCTGCAATGTCTCCCAGCATTATCATTGTTCTTCTAAATTTACTATGGACATACACTCTCTTTTTTATGTTCATGTCATCAAAGCTACTAGTGTTTTTTACTTAGGTTTGAACAACTTGTATATTTAAAAAGTTTGTTTATCCTTCTGTATAAAGTACTTTATCCTCCTAACGATGCTTAAGGTTTCTTCCTACTGATGTTATGATTCAAATTTTGTTTTATTAGTATAACTTTAACATACCTAAGACTTACTTGGGTAAAATGTTTGATAAGACAGTAACTCTAGCATTTTGCAAATTGCTAAGTCAACTGTTCCAATAATATTTACTAGAAAAAAACTCTCTTTCTCACTGATCTTAAATACTCCTTATCATATATCAATATTTATATATAATATAATATAATAATTTTATACCAGATAAAATGGCATTTTGAAAAATTCAAGAGTGTATGCTAAATAAATCCAAAATGCCACTTTGGCATTTCTAGGGAGGATAATGTGGTTTATCTCCTCTAAGAAATTAATTGTTGTGTCACATTAATAGATTTTCTAATATAATATTCCTCATGTTCCTAAAAGGAACATTTTTGGTCATTTCAGATTATTTAAAATAACATGTTACAGTAAATCAGCTAGTGTTCTCCTTAAGATTTCATACGTATTTCATAAGCAAAATTATCATGCATTTTCTTCATTTCTACATTTTAGTAAAACAGTCATACCATTCTAAAAAAATAAATTTGAGATTTTTTGGGGGGGGGTTTCTACCCTCAGTACATGTAGCATAGAAACTAATATATTGACATTTTAAACTCATTTTTATTCAACCACTTTTTTAATATTCTCATTAACCTGCTGCATTTCCTTTTAGAAATCTAAAATTGTAGAGGTATAAAATCGTATTTTCACCTTCTATTTTAAATTCACTATGCCTTAGAACAATAAACAGAGTGTAAGAAGGTTAAGTTAACAGGAGAGTAGTTCTCCTTAGTTTATGATTTTAATGGGAATGCCTCTATTACCTTATTACTAACATGACATTAAATATTTAAATAATATATTGTTTACATGTTAACTGGTACCATAGTCATGTGTGAGATGATTTTAGTTGATTAAAGGTTATCTCGTTTTATCTGTATCTCACCACATTATATTTAATGCAAGCGGTACACCAACATGTAGCGACGTCTCAGCTTCTCCAGGGTACAGTTAAGAGCCGCTTCTCGGGAACTACGACGCTAAAGTTGAAGTCCCTGCTCCACCACTTGCCAACTTGCATCAGCCTAGCCAGTCTGCTGAACTTCTTTTCGTCTTAGTTTGCACACCTGCAAAATGGGATAAAAGTAAACTACTTACCTCACAGGATTGTTGTGAGGATTAAAATTCTCAATATACGTAAAGCACTTAAAACCACACCTGTCCCATAGAAAGTGCTAAACATGTTTGTTATTATTATGAGATACCATGAAAGGATTGATAATATCTTTTTTTTTTTTTTTTTTTTTTTTTTTTTTTTTAAGAGAGAGAGCATGAGCACAGGCTGACAGAATGGTAGGCAGAGGCAGAGGGAGAAGCAAGCTCCCCGCTGAGCAAGGAGCCCGATGTGGGACTCGATCCCAGGACGCTGGGATCATGACCTGAGCCGAAGGCAGCCGCTTAACCAACTGAGCCACCCAGGCGTCCCGATAATATCTTCTAATATTAACTCCTTTAAACTTGATCACTAGGTTTGTATTTGTCTAAATATGCATATATACAAAGCACACACACTTACATTCTTATACATACTGGGAAATTCTATAAACGTATAGGTATTTTAGTATCCAGAATCCTTATATTAGAAGTATGGTTGGACAAATATGTTCTTGCTGTGCTGTGGCAGGTTTTGGCATATTTACACTACTTTCATGTGTCTTTATTTATATGGTCTGGTCCAGATGTGTAGAACAAAATTTGTGTGTGTTTTCTGTTACTACCGTAAGAGATCACAACAAACTTGCTGGCTCAAACAACAAAAATGCATTATCTTACAGTTTTGTAATTTAGAATTGTGAGATACATTGCACTAAAATCAAGATGTCAGCAGGACTGACTTTTTTTTTTTTTTTTTTTTTGGAGGAGCAAGGGAAGAATGAGTTTCCTTCATTCTTCTAGCTTCTAGAGGCCACCCATTCCTTGGTTTACAGTCCCATTCCCAAGTCTCTAAAGAATTTCTATCATTGTATTTCCTTTTCTGACTACAGTCAAGAAAGTTTCTCTATTTTAAGGACTCACTTAATTAGATTAGACTCATCCAAGATAATCCAGATGGTCTCCCCTTCTCAAGGTCTTCAACTTTATTCATATCTGCAAAGTCTCTTTTGCGATGTGAGGTACCAGATTTTCAGCATTAGAATTTAGACATCTTAGATTAGTTCTTCTTGTTTATTGGATTTTATGTGGGAAATTAAGTTAGTTACATAAATTCTTCCTTCCTTCCTTCCGCTCTCTATTCCTTCCTTCCTTCCTTCTTTTCCTTTCCCACTTAAAATCTCTTGATACCCTGGCACTCATTTGCTAATGGTTAGCTGATTCTCCTATTCACACCGTCTGAAAATTTTCTAAAGATTTTGTAACCACCTTGTGTGGTTGTTGGCAGTTATCAAATATGGACTCTTAGATGATTTTACTATGACTTGTCTGTTTCACAGATATTTCAGAGGGCTCTTGTCAGTTATTTCCTTGCTACAGATATTAAATCAGAAAAATCATCCAAGTATGTTTTCTCATATTTTCCTTCTCCTCTGCAGTTAAATTGTTTTATATCCAAATCACCTTCCCTCACTCAGGAACAGCTAAAATACCTCACTCTTTCCTCTTTTCACTCATTGCTTGGGTGCCATTTCAAAATACCACCGGCTGGCTGGTTTACACAACAGCAATTTATTTCGCACAGTTCTTGATTCTAGGAAGTCCAACATCAAGGTGCTGGCAAGATGCTAAGGTCTCTTTTCTTGGCTTGTAGGTGGCTGTCTTCTAGTTTCTGCTCACATGACCTCTTCTCTATGTACAAGTGGAGAGAAAAATCTCTGGTGTCTCTTCCTTTTCCTAAAAAGGAGATATCACTTCTAACAGATCAGAGCTCTATTCTATAATATTGCTCCACCTTTAAAATGAGTTTTAAAACTCTAAGTTTCTCAGAATATGCAATTTAAACAGTATTAAGATCCTTCTAAAATCAGTTTTTGATCATGCCTCTTTTTTTATTTCTTAAATACAATTCAATTTTATTCTTTTATGGTCACCTTTCCTTGTATCATTCATTTGTTTGAGATTTCTTTTTTGTTCATTTTCTATTATCTGAATTAAATCGTTTAACTCATTTATGTTTACCTTTCTTCTTTTATGAGACAAATACTTTAAGGCTGCAAATTTTCCACTGTGAATGACTTTAACTACATCTATTATTTATCAGGAAATAGATTTTTTTTAGATAGATTTTTAATTCATTCTAACTATTACCTAATTAATTTTTGGACATCAGGTACTTTAGGTATTTCTTTTAGATTATTTTAATTTTTCTCTGAAGTTTATGTCTTAGTTTGTTTAACTGGGTCTGAAAATTATTGGATTTATTTTTTATTCCAGTAAGAAGAAATGTACAATCCTAGCAAAGACTGAGAATCCTGGAGGAATAGCGTAATTGGAGAAGCTCACAATCAAAGTCAGATATGGTGACTTTGAGCTATCAGAATCATAGAAATGTGAAAATGTCAGGTAGGAAGATGAAACTCAGAGGAAAGCTCAGACCAGAAATATAAGTTTGAGAATTGTTGGCATAGGGATTGGTTTGAATACAGAAATCAACACGATTCCTAGGGAGAAGAATAACATGAATAACCAGAACATTAGTAGGTCTAGGACCAAAGGCTAGAGAGCTACCCCAATATCTAGAATTCAAGAAGTTCCAAGTGATAAAGTGGAGGAAACTTAGTTGATAAAATGGAGACACTTAGTTGTTAAAGACACTGGAGAAATAACTTGGCAGCTGGGGAGAAATTTTTGGTCAAAAATTTATTTTCGTTTTCTTTGTTTTTTAAGGGGGAGAATGCCAAAGTTTGAAGGCTAATTTAAGAATCATCATCCTCATCCTGAAGAAAGAGAATGCCTGAAGATACAGAAAAGATGAAGGGAAAATAAAACAAAAAGTAAAAATGCTTAAGTCAATCAGAGAAAGACAACTATCATATGATCTCCCTGATATGAGGAAGTGGAGATGCAACATGGGGGTTTGGAGGGTAGAAAAAGAACAAATGAAACAAGATGGGATCGGGAGGGAGACAAACCATAAGTGACTCTTAATCTCTCAAAACAAACTGATTGGTTGCTGGGGGGAGGGGGTCAGGAGAGGGTGACGGGGTTATGGACATTGGGGAGGGTATGTGCTATGGTGAGTGCTGTGAAGTGTGTAAACCTGGCGATTCACAGACCTGTGCCCCTGGGGATAAAAATACATTATATGTTTATAAAAAAATTAAAAAAATAAATAAAAGGAAAAAAAAGTAAAAATGCAAGGTGGCCTCAAATGAAAAGACTGACAACATCAAATGTTGAGAAGGTAAAAGAAACAAAATTTGTATTTACTGTAAATGCAATATACACTAGCACAATGATTTTGTAAAGAACACAAAATAAAACAAAAAAAACCCTATCCATTTCTTATAACAATCATATACTTTGTGAGCCAACAATTCTACTTATAGATATTATTCAAAAGAAGCAAAGATCCACATCCAAAAGAATGCCAAGAGTGGCTTTACTCATAATGACCCCCCCCAAAATAAAATAAATAAATTAAATAAATAAATAAATAAATAAAGGATCACAAAACTTTAAAAATAACCCAATTGTCCATTAATAGGAGTGTGGAAAAACAAACTGCAGTATGTTCAGAGAATTTAACACTACTCAGCCATAAAAAGAAAACTACCGATCCATGTAACAACATGGGTGAATCTGAAACAAAATTTCTGTAGTGAAAGCAGCCAGACACAAAGTGGTACCTATTGTATGATTCCATTTCATAGGAAGTTCTAAAATAGGCAAAACTAATTGTTGCTGTAAAAAAGTCAGAACAGCAGTTTCTGCTCGGGCTGGAGGTAGGGCATTGATGGGAAGGGGATGAGGAAATTTTTGGGTGATAGTAATGTCTCATATCTTGATAGAGGTTTAGGTTACACAAGTGTATGCATTTATTGAGACTCAAAGAATATATATTCCATTGTGTGTAAAATTTAGTTCAAGAGAAAAAAAACACAAAAGTAAACATTAAGTTCTAGTTACATCTAGAGGAGATGTAATGATAACTGCAGTTGACTTGGAAATACATTTAAAAATTACCAGATGGATTGATGATGGATGGTTAGATGTTTGATAAGCTGAGTGTAGTAAAATCCCAATGCTAGAATCTCTGCAGCCGCTACATGGAGGTTTGTTTTCTTCATGTTTGAGAATTTTTATAGCAAAATGTTGGGGAATTAGGAAATAAAGAGAAGTTGTCTGGAGCTATGTGGTTGGATTTCCCTTTGAAGGGAGGAATGCCACTGCAAGAATTTGGAGGGGAAAAGATAGTCAGAGAAGTGCTGCTTCTAGAATAAACCAACCTTGACAGAAATAGAGGATATAAACATAATTAAGTCATTTATAATAAAACTCCTCAGAAATCTGAGCTTATAGAATTACAAGAAGTGTCTGGACATCTTTGGGGGCCCAACTGCTCATCGGTGAGTAAGTTTGTTAAGGGCCCAGCCGACGTATTTGTATTTTCTCTATACACTTGGCACACAGTGACCAATCATTGACATTTCAATTAATCAAATGTTCCTCTTCCCCGTTGAATCATGCAAAAGGACAAAAAAATCATCGTCTTCTGACTGCATAAAGCATCACCTCTCCCGTGTCTGTAAGTTCCATTTAAAATCTATTCTTGACTGTTTTACTTTGGAATTTTCTTTTTCGCTCTCTCAATTCTTTGGAGTCAAAGGCATTTTTGTTGCATTTTTGCAACCCCCTCTGACAGCTGATGTAAGCTGGCAGGAGACAAAGATTTTGAAAGTGTGGCTCAAGGGCTGAGTTCACAACAGATTTTCTCCCCTCTGATGCACACTTGATCACTCGGTGCTAGGTTAAACAAGCCTAGTCTCTCTTTCACACCTCATCCAGGATTTGAATTTTCTTTAGAGGGGCATGCCCTCATTCATTTGTTTGCATGTTTATATTTTCTGTGGCAAGCAAGAATAAAAGAAAAATGAAAGGTGAGGGTCATCTCTAATGGAAAATGCTGGAGTGGACTGACCTGAAACATGCCATTATGCACATCAGGGAAACCCAAGCATCTTTTGCGGAAAAGGAAAGCAGCTCTCAGATTTCCCTAAACTCAGCATGCCACGTGGAGACCATACCTGAAATTAAAAACCAACAATTCTTTTAGTTTTCTTTTTCTAGCAACAGAAAGATTCAGTAAAATTCTACCACCCATGTTGGGGGGTGGGGGTGAGGGGGGCTGGGGAAGTAAAAGCAAAATGAGTTTAAAAAGTAGCATGTACATTCAAAATTTAAATTTCTTGCCAGTTCAGCAATGTAAGATGTCATGGGTAACACAGGGAATACTTATTTAAATTTTTCATATACTCTCAGAATCAATCAAGATTAAAACGAGGAGGTGCACATAATAGAGCAAAAGGAGCAAAATCTCAAGCTTTCTTCCAGGTGAAAGATGAGTCTTTCAGGGCCTTCCTGTCTGAAAAGCAATACAGCAACTGCTATTTGCTTGCTTTAAGAGCAAGCTTGTCAAAGACAGTTCTCTAGACATTTCTACTCTGTTAGGTAACTAGCACACACTGTTTAAAAAACAACCCTTGTCTTTAATCCTTATAAAAAAAAACACACTTTGCGATAGCAAATACATTTGATCTAAGAAGCTGATTCGACATGAACAGATTTATGAACTCTGTCTTAAGCAACCTGACACAAACAGACATTTTAAAATGTGCTTGAATTTTTCAGAAATTTTCAGAATTTTTCTTACCTCATAAGAGAGAGTTTTGTTTTCATTTTTGGAATATTTGGTGCTGGGTACAAAGTAGGTTAGTGAGTGCTTTAATTATCAAAACATATAAAAAAAAACTTGAGAATATGTCTTTATTTCAAATTGTAACTTTGTCTTCCACCCTCCAGTTGGTACTGGTATTAGACACAGTGACATAGAGACAGAGAAGGGACATAACATAGATAAAGCAAACAAAAATGGAACAAAACACAGGAAGATGACATTTATAATGTCGCTGACAAAGGCAGTCACTTCACTTTAAATAATGTGGCAGGCTGCAAAACTATAGTAATTACTAGAATTTCATTTTCATTAACTAATAAACCAAGGAAAACAATTTAAGTATCTGAATGTCATTTTTCAAATGAAAATAAACTGTAAACATTTGAATAACATCACAGCAGGGATAATATACCTAAGGAAATCTATTGAAATATGCGAGTGGATTCATCCTCTTTTATCACATTAAAACTGCAATTGACTGTAAACCTCCTACCACTCTCCACTGAGACTTTAATTGTAAAGATTCCTGTTACATATCATATTAGAATTTAGTTAAAATTGTAGAACACATTATTTCCAATCAGACAGCCAACCATCACTCACAAAGATTTTTAAAAAGGTGATTAATAATTCATCTCAGATAAGGAAAAGATCTATATTTATACCATCTTCTCAGCCACCATAAACTACCTGACAATTGTTCAGTAATGATGCCCAGTAAATTCTTTAAAATGGTAATTTGTCATTCTGTCACTTCATTTGTGACCTAAAATTCCTCACTTGAGGCATCATCAAATAAATTAATCACTTTCCAGGATCCATTTCTCTGTTCTGCACGTTATTATGCCCGGGCTCTCTTGTGTTTCTCTTCATTTACATATATTTAATGGCTGAGCCGTGGTTCACGATGGCACATAACGCACACATCTCATTACAGGTGAAATATTCTAACTGCCACTATCACTGGGAAAGAAAATAACTCTCCCAATTTAATTTTCCTGATGTAACAAAACCATGATTCTTCACTATGAAATGTTGATGCCATCCATCAGTCACAATCAATAAAATCATCATAGAAGTACGCCTTCTTCAGCATCTTTCCTTCATACTGGTATTATTTGAGGAAGGTAATTAAACTCATAATATGTAATGAATGTAAATGAAGTAAAAATCCTCATGTTAGCTCTCTAACTATGCTTATTTTACGGCTTTGAATTAAAATATTTCCCTCACAACTTAAAATACATAAGGCTCAAATAGGGGGATACACGCTGCTGCTGAGACATTCCTTACCAAATAGGACACATTTTTTAAAAGCATTTTTGATATCAAAGTGCCAAGTATTACTAGTTACAGGCTTTTCACTTAAGTGATATATTCTCTTAGAGTTTGCATATTTCCAGGCTTTCTTCAAAGGTAGGTAGTAGTTTCTATCCAGGCACTACCGTGACAAATTCAGTGATTTTATTTCAGCAACTTGGTCTACTTGTGTCTACCTTTTTGGGGCTACGGGGGCCGCCTGTTCTCAAGTAAGAAATTGTCTCGTTGAACCTGGCAATCTTGCCCGTTTCTGCCTGAAGAAGCCTAAGAAAATGTAGATCAAAGAAGCAGGATGTTTCATAAACAGCGGTTTGGGAATTAGCACGTCAGAACTATTTCCACCTACTGTAAATATTCATCTCAAATTGCTATTGTATTATTTTTGTAAAGGTCAATGGGGAGTGTTTTAAAGTAAACTAGTGTCACATAAACATTGCCCGTGTCTCTAAGTATGGTACAACTTAATTTAACATTCATTAACTGGTTCTCCTCACATACTTAGGAACATTAGTTTCAGGGGAACGGTGCCTTACAGAAGTCCATTTAGAATGAGGATTCCCTTCATTATGAATTCATCATCAAAGAATGGCGACTTTCTTTATCTTGGAAGTGGTCCCTGTTTGCTTGTTTAAAATAATGCTTGAGAGAGTGTCTAAAACAAGAAGTGAAATATTAACTCTACATCTCGGAAACAAAGGAGAAAGTAGGTGAGTATCACTGCTCCACAGATGAGTGACCTAACTACAATATTGACAAACCGTCTACACTGTACTACCTTCCTTCCTCATTAATTATCATATAGTTATTTTTAATGGGCACTTATTTAAGAAGAAAAAGACTGCGTGTGCAGTTTTGCATATGTTTTTATTAACACTGCAGCAGTCTGTTAACCTAAAGCAAACCCTCTCTCACACAAACCCCCCATTGATTTAGCTGTAAATAAGGCCTCACCACTTTCTGAAGCTCTCTGGAGACAGCCCGAGGTGCATCTGAATTTTGAGACTATCCGCAGCTCACACGGAAGTAAGAAGGTTGATGGGTGTTCCAACATGACGCTGGACTGGGGCCCCAGGTGATGTTTGGGGATGGGATACAGTTTACTGAATCTTCCAAAAGACACCAAAGTGATTTGGAATAGCTAATTGTGATGATGGTGGTGGGGAATAGAAAATGAGATTTGTCATAATTAACAAAACAGATTCAAGTCTCAAAGAAAATAAGATTGGGAGGCAGTGATGGATTAAAGGGTTAATCTAGGGGTGCCTGGGTGGCTCAGTTGGTTTAGCATCTGCCTTCGGCTCAGGTCATGACCTCAGGGGCCTGGGATCAAGCCCTACATTGGGCTTCCTGCTCAATAGGGATCTGCTTCTCTCTCTCAAATAAGCAAATAAAATCTTTAAAATAAAAATAAATAGAGGGTTAAGCTGTAGGGTTATTAGAAAATTCTCACAAAAACTGTAGCCAAGCAACCCTAAATATGTGTATTAAAAAAAGAAATTAAGTAAATAGTTTAAACTATTTAGGACCATAGGAAAAGGAGATGGGGGAAAACATTATTTATGAGCCATTAATGAGTTTTAGCAAATTTGATGGTCTAATATTCAATGAACAAAAGTTTATTTTAAAGACAGATGAGGGTAACCAGTAAAGACAGGTATAAAGGTAAAGGTAATGTTCATGTCATGAACAAAGAGGAAAAAAGAAAGATCCTTGCAAATACAAATGCATATATTAATTATGTTAAATGTACCAAGGAAACTAGTGATTGTCCACATTGTGGAAGAGTGCACTTAACAAGACCAAACACCTAATGGGGGTGGGAGGAATTTCCCTATTACTTAAACAATAATCTCTTCACTCCCCCAGTCATATTTATACTACTAACAAAAACTACCCAAAATGAGATCCCTGGATATTCCATTCATAGACATCTGGCTATTAACATATGTACCCTAATAATAGTACCAGAAAACTCTGTTGTTACCATTAGTTGCCTCAAATATTGTTTTCTAAGACTAGAAAATTTGAATGCATTGTTAAACTCAAAGGTATGGTTGCTAAAATTAATGCTGCATGGGAATTTTCAATTAAATTGAAGTTTCCATGGGGCAGCCAATAAAACTAAGTAGTGAGCTTAGTTCACATATCCCTTTATGCCCAAAAGCCAATGTTTTTATAGGCTACCTAAATAACCACTTTTGCCTGAGATGACTTATTACTAAAAATTTCAATTACCCCAAAACACAAAGTAAACAATGTACTGAGTTGAATACACTAGTTAACTAGGTAACTTTGCAAAAGTTACATTTCCTCTTCAGAGTCTCTGTCTACTGATCTGTAGAAGGGGAATTTAAAAACAAACATACGATTGACAAGATGGCCACCCAAAACAATAAGCTAAAAAAATGAGTGATAAAGCTTTAAATATTGTGCTAATTGCATTTCTTTTTCTTTTGTGTGGTATTAGTTTGCTAAAGATGCCTTAACAAAGTATCACAGACTGTGTCACTCAAAAACTAGAAATATATTCCTGACAGTTCTGGAGCCTCGTAGTCCAAGATCAAGGTGCCAGCAGACTTTGTTTCTCTTGAGGTCTCATGCCTTTAACTTGCAGATGGCGACTTTTTTGCTGTGTCCTCACATGATCTTTCCTCTATACCTGTGCATGCCTGGTGTCTCTTCCTCTTTTTTTTTTTTTTTTTTTTAAAGATTTTATTTATTTGACAGACAGAGATCAGAAGTAGGCAGAGAGGCAGGCAGAGAGAGAGGAGGAAGAAGGCTCCCCGCTGAGCAGGAAGCCCGATGCGGGGCTCAATCTCAGGATCCTGGGATCATGACCTGAGCTGAAGGCAGAGGCCTTAACCCACTGAGCCCCCCAGGTGCCCCTCTTCCTCTTTTTAGAAGGACATCAGTCATTGGATTAGGGCTCTGCACATAGGACCTTATTTAATCTCAATGACATAATTAAAAGCCTATCTTATATAGTCATGGTGGGGGTTAGAACTCGACAATGCATTCTGAAGGCACACAAGTCAGTCCATATAAAGGCATACTGATAATAAAATAAATTCATACACATACCATCAAAAATTTTAAGGAAGATTTCTTAGGATAACTGGTGGAAACCAGGATTGCTCATTCATATCCGGTTCTCTCTCTGCTCAGGCATTTGGGAAGATTGCCCATCTTATCTATTTGTGTCTAGTTTTGGCCATTGGGTTGGAGAGATAGCTGATCAATTTAACTGTTGGTGTGAGACTCTCCACCACTCTGCTCTCTTGCGTAATCATGATCTTGAATTGAGATAAATTGTCCCAAGATTGAGGCAGCCTGGATGGCTGTATATCTCCATGTGGAGGGAAACGCCCGTGTATTTACTAAGAACCACAGCAAATTTTGCATACATAACAAAAATCCCTCCATTTTGTTAAAACTTGCATCACGCACAGCCTAAAGGGACTCCTAATGAGTCTCAACCGTGCATAATCTCTTGAGTTCGGGCAGAATTGATGTTGTGCTTCACACCAATAGAAAATGGCAAAGGTGAGGGGATACTATACCCATAACTATAGTACCTTGTAAATGACTCTACTTTACAGACTGCAGGGGAGGGGACTCTTTCTGGCCTTCAAGATGAATGTTGCTTTGGTATGGACACCCCAAAGAAAGAATAATGTGGCGAGAAACTGTGTGACCCCCTAGATCCTTAACACAGGCCCTCACCAATCCCTAACAAAACAGCCTGAGCCCATAGCATTATAATCTTAGAAACTGAATTCTGCTAAAAACCATGAACTTGGAAGAGGATCCCAACCTCTAGAAAGGAATGCAACCTGGTCAACCTCTTGTTTGCAGCCTTGTGAGATCCTAAACAAAAAATTCCAGTAAACTATGCTCACACTTTTGACTTATTAAATGTGAGATAATAAATGTATGTTGTTGTTTTGAGCTATTGAATGGTAGAAAATTGTAGGCAGCAGTAGAAAACTGACACAGCCACTGAGACTTTAGGGTTGTTAGTCATCATGGCATAAATCTAGCCTATCTCGACTGGCATGGTGGCCACTGGGAAGGTGGAAACAGTAAGGGCTTATGGCTTGAGTAATTAGGTGTATAATTAATTGATCAATCATAACCCAACATGAGTCCAGAAGAATGGACTGACAACATTCAGGAGGGAGATATGCTACTGTATTAATCTCACATTTTTATCCTTTGGGTGATGTAAAGAAAGCATATTTCATGAATTTCAAGATGTCACAAAGTTTAGAGTGTTATCAAAAACACTGGATTTCAGAAATAGGATCTTGGAATACCTATAAAGGATAAATCTAACAAGTATTAATTCACATGAAATTAAAAGCAGGGTCTTTGTTACCAAGTCCAGCTCTGACCTTTGACAATTACAGCTACTTGACATACATACCATGATTTCAACTGTTGCTTCTCCCACCTAATATAAGGAGAGCATAAGGCGAAGCCAGCATCTCTCATTCTGAAAATATTTGGCCACATTTAGCCTGGTGTCATCTTCCTCCCCTTCTTCCCCAACATCATCCTCAGAAAACATGTATTAAGAACTGTACTGTCTTCTGTAAAGAATAAATAACAGACACAATCCCTACATGTGGGAAATCTCACATCTAAGATAATCATGTGCACTCATTAAAAAGAAGAAATAGAGGTAAAATAGTTAAATATACAATCCAGACACATACAAGGAAACAAAACCTCTAATGCTTAGAAAAGTTTTGGCTAACGAATCACAGAATGGAATCTAAAGTCTGGCAAATTCAAAAGAGAATTCTCTAGTAAACGTTTTTGTTTGTTTACCTGGCGAGGGGGGAGGGAGAGTTGAACACTAAATAAAACACCTGAGACAGCTCTAGTTCCTTCAAAATGGCAGCATCCCAATACAAACAATAAAGTAAAATAATCTGTACAGTTTATAAAACTGTAGAACACTGGGGCGCCTGGGTGGCTCAGTGGTTAAAGCCTCTGCCTTCGGCTCAGGTCATGATCTCAGGGTCCTGGGATCGAGTCCCACATCAGGCTCTCTGCTCAGCAGGGAGCCTGCCTCCTCCTCCTCTCTCTCTCTGCCTGCTTCTCTGCCTACTAGTGATCTGTCAAATAAATTAAAAAAAAAAAATCTTTAAAAAAAAAACAAACTGTAGAACATCAATTATTACATTAAGTAAATAATATCTTCCCTATACATCTTGCCATTGGAGTTCATGAGGGAGATTCTATCCCTTTGTATATATATTTAATAAAGAAGCATGTTTTCTACTATTCAACAGAATATAAACACAGACCTGACTGAAAGCATGGTACGGTCTCATCTAGTCTTTGATTCTACCAGATAGATAGTTAGATATATAGATGATAGATAGATAGCTTTTTTCTGAAGAATTTTTCAACATTTTATTCCAAAATGCTAAAATGGCCTCCTTTTCTTCTCCTTTGACATTTGACTGCAATAGATACACTGAGTTTTGTACAATAGTACACTGAGTTTTAGACCAAGGATTCTGTTATCATTAGAGAAACAGGCCAGAGGAAGAACTTGTCCGATGTGAATAATGCTGCTGCAGTTCAGATGGGCGGTGGGTATGTGGACTTCAGCATTTTCAGTGGAGCAGTGTCCAGTAAATATATGAGCCTTGTACCACCTCTGTGTATCTCACAAAGTAAGATGAAATGAAACTGACAAGAGCAACTAACTCTCTCCAAAGTTTCTCCCCTTTTAGTAGTCTCAGTTCTGGGGAAAGAAGCCTAACCCTTGAAACGTATTTTCCCTGTTTTTCCTATTACACAATATAGTGAGATTGTTCTTCTTTTTCCTCTTCTTCTTCTTCTAATTATTAACATTACCATTTGTTGTTTTGGCTTTGTGTGGTACTTAGCTTCAATGACAACAATTAGTAGTAGATGTGCTTTTACTCCTCAATGCTGGGAACTCGATTTTTGATTTTTGATTTTTTTTTTTTTTTTTTTTTACAGGCACATCCTGTTTTCAGTAATTGGATGTACCACCAAGGAGTAAAACAAAAGATGAAATATCCTTCAAAGGAAGACAAACAGATTTAATATTCCAATTAGGTAATTACAATCCACCAGCCTGAAAAAACTCCAGTCCTTTCCTTTTCAATCACAGATTATTGTGCAACATAGCTCTGTTATACTTAAAGCCTACTTTCTTACACCACACACAAGAATGCTTTTTAAGTTTGGGGTAAAATAATTTCTTCTAATGTTTAGAGTGGCTAGTTCTGACTTCTTTGGAATTTTCTGGCAAGATACAGCGAAGGAACTGATTTTTCTCAGTATTCTTGCTGCCCCCACCTAATTTAAGGATCAAATCATATGACTCATTTATACAACACAGTATAACATGTTAGATTTCTTTTACTGAAAAGAAGTATGGAATTAATGTTAAGAGAGTGGAATCTGGAGTCACAATGCCTTGATTCAAATCCTGATAATGTCACTTGTCAGCTGCATGGCCTTGGGCAATTTCCTGAAACTGAGTGCTTCAGGTTTTCTCCAATATACAATTATAAAAGTTCTTACCTTGTTATGTAAAATAATAGTAGTTAATACTTGTGAGCATTTAATATACACCAAGCACATTTCTAAATACTTTATATATATTGAGTCTACACATGTATAAACCACCTGGAACAGTTTTTGGCATAATTTGAGCACTCAATTATAATGGCTATTGTTGACATTAGTTAACAGTCATAGGATTAGAAAGACATGGGGTAGAGTTCTCATCTACTTTTTCTAACTCCATGTATTATTATAGATTTTAAGTCCAGCACCACACCAGAAGGGCATTCCAAAAGTCCTGTTCAGTTCTAGCAAGAAGTTAGAAGATTGTGTCACAAGGATCTATGAAAGATGATGAAAATTTCACATTTATATTCACATATTTAAAAACTGTCTGAAAATACAATGTGTCCCGGTTCTAAATAAATTTCACCTAGATAAGGACAGAATAACAATGTGGACAAAACAGGGGCTGAGATGCCAGTCCCCTCAACTAACAGAGACTCATTGGACACGTGTTGCCAATTTTCATTTTCTCTATTAAAAATACTGCTTTTGTGGTGATGGGAAGAGGGGCTGGTTGTAGGAGTAAAAAATGAAAAGTAAGGGTGTTCCCTCTCCTTGTGTGTATCGCAGGTCCTCTGTGTTTGGTGCCCACGTGCCCCACGCCTCTCAAGTGGAGACAGAGAGGTTATTCTCACAGGCGTAAACCTGTGTGCAGGCTTGTACGTCCTCTGATGCCGCATGCATGTTCTCTCTTGTGCACTCATTCTGTAGAGAGAAAACATAATGCAATAAAGTTATAATTCCAAACACCAACCCCAACTGAAAATTGCTGAAGGATAGCGGTAAGTACAAGTAGCCATCTATTTTAAAGACAATGTCAGCATTCTGTTGTTCTTGGGTATTTTAAAGTGTCAAGGAAACACATGTTCCATGGTAAAAATTAAATCAAGCAGTGAAATGTGATATAAAACAAAAGGGCTAAGTCCCCATTCTGCTTCTCTAAAGAAATCATTGTTCATAGATTGGTTTATGTTCTTGCAGTTTCCTGTGACTCGTTTTTTTTAATCTTGACAACTTCTCATGACTATCTTTTCATGACAGTATTGATAGATTTATTTTAATAAATACTAGAGTACTCCTTACATATTGGGAAACAAGACAAAATCTGGAGCATACCTTAGATAGGGCGATTAAGAAGGAGTGCTTGGGTGGCTCAGTGGTTTAGGTTAAGAGTCTGCTTTTGGATCAGGTCACGATAACAGTCCTGTGGTCAAGCCCGGCATCTGGCTCCTTGCTCAGCAGGGAGACTGCTTCTCCCTCTGCCTGCTGCTCCCCTTGCTTGTGCTCTCTTTCTGTCAAATACATAAATAAAATTTTTAATTTTTTTTTTAAGATTTTGTTTATTTATTTGACAGACAGAATTCACAAGTAGGCAGAGAGGTAGGCAGAGAGAGAGGAGGAAGCAGGCTCCCCCACTGAGCAGGGAGCCCGATGCGGGGCTCGATCCCAGGACCCTGGGATCATGACCCGAGGCAAAGGCAGAGGCTTTAACCCACAGAGGCACCCAGGCACCCCCATAAATAAAATTTTTAAAAGACAAAAAAGAAAAGAAAAGAAAACAGTAGAGGCTATTTGAAGAGAGACTTGGATAAATTTACCTGTGTGCTATACTAGGGAATGGAGTTATCATTAGGACATATAGGCTGGTTCCATGTCTACTATTTCAAGAAATTGAATGGACTTTCGTCGTGTAAATGCTGTGCATCCTTTGAGTTTTTCGTTTATAAAGACTTCTAAAAGTGCAACAGATGCACATTTAAAATGTTAATAAATATTTCCAAATTGCTTTCCAATTTTCATTTACCATGCCCTGACACCAAGACTGTCTGAGTGTTTCTATCCTCCCCAATGCTTGCCAGCCCTGCAGATTGTCACATTTTTTAATGTTCCCTAATCTTCCTGGTGAGAAATGGTATTTCTACTTCCACTTCACGGAGTACTAGTGGGTTTGAAAGCTTATATATTTTTTGCATTTTTTAACATTACTTTTTCTCCTATTTATATATGTATTACTGGTCTTTTCCTAAAGGATATGTAAGAGCTCTTTGTCTATTAAATTACTCGTTTCTATGATCAAGGTTGAAAACAAATTTACCCAGTTTAATGTTGATCTTTCATTTCAACTTTGCTTATTTTGCTTTTTTATTAATTTTTTCAAGTTTTATATAGTTAAAAATTCTTTCCTTTATCTATTTATCATGAAATACCTACATTGTGTTAGTCTCCCTTCCAGGAGCCAGAGATATAAAAGGATTAGAAATGTGTATAATCTAGTGAAAGGAGATAGATAAAAATTGCATAAATATGAGATGATTCCTATGTTGTACAAAGGAGAGGCAGGAGATAGAATCAGTGTTGGGTGATATAGGGCTGGTCATTTGCATAAAGGAGTAGAGGAAGGCCTCTCTCAGAGAGTGGCATGTAATTACAAGAAAGAAGTGAAGGAAGGGTCTCCAATCAGAGAAACAGCAGGTGAGGCAGGATCCTGCTGAGTGTGTATGAAGAATGGCAGAATGGCAGAGGCCAAAGGCCTTGTGGATGACCAAAGAGAGAGAGAGAAACAAATGAGGTCAGAGAGGAGGCAGTTATCAAACCAGGTAGAACCTCGTGGGCAATGATGGGAAAAGCCACTGGGAGATTTTGAACACTGCATCTGACTTAATTGTAAAGGATCGTTCTACCTGCACTACAGAGAATAGATTATAGAGGATAAAAACAAAGGCTAAAAGAAAAAGAGCATTTATGAGGATATAGCAAGAGATCAAGTAAGAGATTGAACTTCAGGGCATTTTAACATACCCCTGACTTACTTTCTTGAAGAGTATAAAGACAAAATATACGCATATTTTCTTCTTAAAATTCGGTTGAAATTTTTGTATATAATTAGATCTTTTATCAAATGCGATTTATTTTATTTTACTTTTATTTATTTTTGTATTGAGATATAATTGACATATATATAACAATGTGTGAATTTAAGTAGCACAACTGTTGATTTGATACATTTATATATTGCAATATGATTACCAACCTAGCATTAGCTAACACTTCTATCAAGCCACACAATAACCATTCCATTTTGTGGTAAAAACATTTACATTCAGTCTCTTTGCAACTTTGAGGTATATAATACAATATTGTTGACTATAATCACTCTGCTATGCATTAGATCTTGAGAACTTATTCTTCTAATTGCAAGTTTATACCCTGGAACATCTCCGCAGTTACTCCACCTTACCCCTTATCCCTCTACTCCTTAGTAACTACCATTCTACTATAAGTTTCTATGAATCTGGCTTTTTTGATTATACATGTAAGTGATATCATATAAAATTTGTCTTTCTCTGTCTAGTTCGTTTCACTTAGCATAAGGTCCCCAAAGTCCACCTATGTTATCACAAAGAGCAAGATTCTTTTTTGCTCATGGCTAAATAATATTTCATACACACACACACACACACACTATACACAATATATATAACACATACCTACATAACAATATACACAATATATATAACATATATATATAACATATTTGTTTTATCCATTCATCCATTAATAGACACTTGGATTGTTTCCATATCATATTTATGGTAATAATACTGCAATAAACATGGGAGTGCACATACCTCTTCTTCGGACATCTTTTTGATATCCTGTTTTCATTTCTTCTGGGTTTATGCCCAGAAGTGAGATCTCTGAATCATATTGTAGTTCTATTTTTCCACTTTTTAAGGAACATCCAGAATTTTTCATAGTAGCTGAACCAATTTACATTCCCACCAATCTCTAGAGCATGACTTCCCCTTATTCCACATCCTTACCAACACTTATCTCTTGTCTCCTTGATAATAGCCATTCTGACAGGTGTGAGGTAGTATCTGATCATGGTTTTGATTTGCATTTCCCTGATGATTAGTGATGTTGAACATCTTTTCATGTACCTGTTGGCCATTTGGATGTCTTCTTCAGAAAAATGTCCATTCATTCCTCTGCCATTTTTGACTGGATTATTTGGGGGAGTTGGGGTTGGTTATTGAGTTGCATGAATTCTTTATATATTTTGAATATTAACTCTTTATCCAATATGATTTGTAAATATTTTCTTCCATCTTGTAGGAATGGTTAATTTTGTTAAAATGTCCATACTACACAAAGCAATCTATAGAGTCAATGCAATCCTTATTAAAATTCCAATGGCATTTTTCATAGAAATAGAAAATGTTATCTTAAAATTTGTATGGAAACACAAAAGACTCCAAATAGCCATAGCCATCCTGAGAAAGACAAACAAAGCCAGAGGAATTGCACTTCCTGATTTAAAACTATACTACCAAGTGATACAATTAAAAACAGTATGGTACTGGAATAAACAGACCAATGAAACAAAAATAGCCCAGAAATAAACCTCCACATATAGAGTCAACAGATAACTGACAAGTGAGACAAGAACACTCAATGGGGAAAGGTTAGTGTCTTTAGTAAATGGTGCCAGGAAAACTGGATAACCATATGCTGAAAAATGAAATTGGACCCCTATCTTGCACAACTCGCAAAAACTAACTCAAAATGAATTAAAGACTTAAACATAAAACCGATACCACAAAACTCCTATAAGAAATCACGGGGATGGACTTCCTTGACATTGGTCTTGGCAATGATTTTTTTTTTTTTTTTTTTTGATATAACACCAAAAACCAAGAAACAAAAGTAAAAATTAGTAAGTGGAACTATGTTAAACTAAAAATCTTCTGCACACAAAAGAAATAACCAATAAAATGTGTAATTTATTTTAAAATAAAGACTAAAATAAGTTTTCTGCTTTTTTCCCCTGACATGAGCCTATGTTTTTTCTAGGACTGTTTGGGTTGAATATTTTATATTTACAAATTTTATCCACCAAGAATTTATTTTGTAACTAACAGAGATCCAGCTTTAAGGTTTGTTGTTGTTTTTTTTTTCCTTCCCAAATGATCTCATTCTAACAACCTTTTATTAAAAATTTATCTGTCCTCCACTGATAAGAGATGCTCCATTCTCTTATGTGCTTGAATATATTTCTGGACCATGAATTCATTGATCTGTCTCTTGATCTTTGTACCAGTACAATGCAATTCTAATTATTGCTGCTTTTAAAGATATTTTATATGTTTTAAGATTCAGTAAAGAGAGTAAAACCATTCTATGACAAAACTAGCTACAAGTCTTCTATTAAGCTATTTATGATAATTAATTTTCTCTACCATCGTTAAAAACTAGAAAGGCAGAAAATAAGAGCCAAAGAAAATTATGCTTTTAAAACATTATTTGTCCTCCGGAGTGGTTTCATGACCATTACCACATTCCCCCAAGCAGATCTTTCCTCCATATTCTGTGTTTATTCATCTTCTGTTTATGAGCTTCTGTGATTTTCTATGAAAGTTCTTATTTCATTGTGTTTTATGTTAGGTCTAACTGTGCATCTGAAATGCAGACTGACAGATTCTTGAAGAAAGGAACACTACATACAAGAATCAAACAGTTCAGGTATTGGTGTCATTTGAAACATGGAAGATTTTAATGTTAAAATTCAATTTTCTTTTCTTTTGCTATTCATATTTTGTTGTCATAAACAGGGATCCTTTGCCAAATCCAAAGTCATTCAGAGTCACCTTACATTTCTTCTAAGATTTTCATAGATTTGGCTCTAGTATTTTGGTCTTTGAAAAACTTTTAGTGACTTTTTGTTTACAGTATGATAAGGGTACAATTTTATTCCTTTTCCAGTAAATATCCATTTCCCATTCCATTTGTTGAAAACACAAGTGTTTCATCATTGAACAGTTTTGGTCTCCTTGTTAAAAATCAGTTGACCCTGCAATTGCACTACTGGGTATTTAACCCAAAGATACAGATGTAGTGAAAAGAAGGGCCATCTGTACCCCAATGTTTATAGCACCAATGGCCACGGTCGCCAAACTGTGGAAAGAACCAAGATGCCCTTCAACGGACGAATGGATAAGGAAGATGTGGTCCATATACACTATGGAGTATTATGCCTCCATCAGAAAGGATGATGGATTCTTTTGTGGCAACATGGACGGGACTGGAAGAGATTATGCTGAGTGAAATAAGTCAAGCAGAGAGAGTCAATTATCATATGGTTTCACTTATTTGTGGAGCATAACAAATAACATGGAGGACATGGAGAGATGGAGAAGAGAAGGGAGTTGAGGGAAATTGGAAGGGGAGATGAACCATGAGAGACTATGGACTCTGAAAAACAACCTGAGGGTTTTGAAGGGGTAGGGGGTGGGAAGTTGGGGGAACCAGGTGGTGGGTATTAGAGAGGGGGCAGGTATTGCATGGAGCACTGGGTGTGGTGCAAAAACAATGAATACTGTTATGCTGAAAAGAAACTTTAAAAAAAATCAGTTGACAAGAAATTGGATTTATTTCTGGACTCTCAAGTCTATTCCATTGATCTACCTGTCTGTTCTTAAGACAGTATCACAATGTCTTGTTTACTGTATTGCTTTATAGTTATTTTTGAAATTAGGAAGTGTGGGTCCCCCATATTTGTGCTTCTTTAATGAAAGTTGTTTTCCCTATTCTGAATTCCTTGCAACTCCACATGAATTTTAGGATCAGCTTGCCATTTTCTCAAAAGAAGCCAACTGGGATTCTATGGGAATTGCATTCAATCTGTAGATCAATTTGGAGTATATTGCCACTTTGATAATATTAAGTCTTTGAATCCATGAATATGGGAAGTTTTTCCATTCGTTTAAATCTATTTTTTCTTTCCATAATACATTTCAGTTTTCAGAGTACAATAATTGCATTTCTTTTGTTAAATGTATCTTTATATATTCTTTTTGATGCTATTATAAATTGAAATGTTTTCTTAATTTCATTTTTAAGTTATTAATTGCAAGTGTGTATAGAAATACTATTGATTTTAGATATATTCTTCCTGTATCCCGCAAATACACTGAATTCATTAAAAAAAGCTAATAGACTTTAAGTGGATTCTTTAGGGTTATAAACAAAATCATGTCATCTGTAAATAGCTATAGTTAGTTTCTTATTTTCAAACTGCATGCTCTCTGTTTCTTTTCTTTACCTAATTACTCTGGCTAGAACCTATAGTACAATGTTGAATAGAAGTGATGAGAATGAACATCTTTCTCTTTTTATTGATCTTAGGAGGAAAGCAGCCACTCTTTCACTATTTCATATGATGTTAGTTGTGAGGGTTTTTTTTTTTTTTTTTTTTTTTTTTACTTAGTACCTTTTATAAGGTTAAGGAAGCTCCCTTCTCTTCCTAGTTTGCTGAATGTTGTTATCATGAAAGAGTGTTGGATTTTGTCAGATGTTTTCTCTGCATTTGCTGTTGTTGTTGTTGTTGTTTTTTGGCATGCTGTGTCTAGTAAGATGAACATATGTTTTTTGTTTTTTATTCTGTTGATATGGTATATTATTACATTAATTGATTTTCAGATGTGAAGCCAAGTTTGCATTCCTGAGATAAATTCCACTTGTCATGGTGTATAATTCTTTTTATACATTGCTGATTTGGTTTGCTAGTATTTTGTTGAGGATTTTGGCATCCATATTCATAAGAGATATTGGTCTGTAGTTTTCTGTCTTTGTGCCATATTTGTCTTGTTTTGGTATTAGGATTATACTGGTATCATAGAAAGAGATGGGAAGTGTTCTCTTCTGATTTTTGGAAGAGCTTATGAAAAATTGGAATTAATTTTTCTTTAAGTGCTTAGTAGAATTCACCTGCGAAGCCATCTGGGCCTGGAGTTTTCTTTGTGATAAATTTTTTGATTATTACATCTATGGCTTTACATGGCATAAATATACTCAAGTTGTCTATTTCTTTTTGAGTCAGTTTCAGGAGTTTGCGGATTTTTGGAAATTGTGCGAGTTCATCTAAGTTATCATATTTATTAGTATACAATTGTTTGTAGTATATCTTATAATCATTTTTCTACATAAGGTCATAAGTAACATTCCCACTTTCACTTCCAGTTCAAGTAATTTGAGTCTTTTCTTGGTCAATCCAGCTGAAGTTTTGCCAGTTTTAATCTTGAGCAAAAACACAGATTTAGTTTTATTGATGTTGTCTATCTTTTTTTTTTTTTTTTTTTTTTTGTAGATTAAACAACAGATACTTATTTCTCATGAGTCTGGAGGCTAGAAATTCAAGGACCAAGGAACCAGTATATACATTTCCTGGAGAGAGCCCACCTCCTAGTTTGTAGAAGGATACCTCTCTGTGTGCCTCGTGCCTCGGGGCTTTTCATCAATGTGTGATCATCCCTTGTATGTCTTCCTGTATTTTTAAGGGCACTAATCCCAGCATGGAGATGCCATTTTCATGATGTCATCTAAGCCTCATTACTTTCCAAAGATTCTTTTTTTGTTGTTTTAAGTTCTCTATCATTTTAATTGTATTAATTTTGATACTAATCTTTATTATTTCCTTCCTTCTGCTTGCTTTAGGTTTATTTTTCCAGGGTCTTAAGGTCAAAGATTAGATCAATACTGATTTTTGGGGGGAGGTCATTTACAACTATAAATTTACTTCTAATTACTACTTAAACTGTATCCCATACTTTTTGTTATATTGTGTCTTCATTTTCATTCATCTCAAAATATTTTCTAATTTCATTTTTGAGCTGTTCTTTGATCCTTTGGATATTTAGGAAGAAGTTTAATTTCTACATATATGTGAGTTTTTAAAAATTTTTGTGTTAGTTATTTCTAATTTCATCTTACTATGGTCAGAGAACATATTTTATATTATTTCTAATTTTTTTTCAATTTATTGAGGTTTGGGGGGAGGACAGGGAGGGCACTAGCACATTATCTTGGGGAATGTTCTAGAGGTCTCCCTGTGATACCTTCATGTCTCTCTTTCTGGGCCCTGGGATGACAATGTATTTGGCAGGATTCTCTTTGATTATTTCTCCTCCTCCCATCTCCACCACACTCCCTTCACTCCCATAATAAGCTCCACTAATGCAGACTCATTGCTCTATTGTCAACAATGCCCTGGAGCACAAATTCCATCACAGACTAATCCTAGCAAATTTGAGGACCTTGAAGTTATAGTTTCCATGGTCAAAGATTGTTCTGATCCGAAGAGAGCTCTTCCAGATATCTCTTTTCCCATTTATCTTCAGTAAACTGTCCTACAGTTTAGCCCATAAATCCTATAAATCTACTAATCTTTTATCAATTGCCTTTTACCAAAATATCCATTGTTTTTGAGAATGCCCAGAAGCCTAACTTCTTTAATCTTGCAAATAAAGTCAGTTCCTTTGGAGAGGAATTTGGAGTTCACTGTTCTATGGCTTGCTTGTCATCCCTACGCAAAATCTCTGAGCCGTGTCTTTGGTGTGGTAGCAGAAACCATGGTGAACTTCTCTTTAAGTAACACCCCACTTTAGAAGATGAGCACTCAATGGATTAAGAAGGGGGCAGCATCGTTAGGAGTCTTTCGCTTGCCTCCCTTGCTCTTAGCATGGAACGCCACCTAGTGGGCCAGAATAGGGGCAATTGGGGCCTCCAGTATTTTTGCAGCACTGTGCCCAAGATAGAGCCTCTGTTGGATCAGAGGGGACTAGACAGAAGAAGAGAGCCCCCACCTTTCAGCCACACTCACCAGGAACTTAATCTCATTAAAAGGTAGCTGGGAGCAAGATGAGAAATGCTGATGTTCTGCACCTTTAGGAAAGAGAACTTCAGTGGGTTGCTGGAGGGAGGAGACCTATGTTCTTGGCTATTGCAATCCGGAGTAGAGTTTCTGTCTTCTTCTTCTCTCTTTTTTTTTTTTTAAGATTTTGTTTATTTATTTGGCATTGAGAGAGAGAGAGAGAGAGAGTGAGCACAAGTGGGGTTATAGCAGGCAGAAGGAGAAGCAGGTTCCCCACTGAACAGAGAGCCCCATGTGAGTCTTGATCCTAGGACCCTGGCATCATGACCTGAGCTGAAGGCAGATGCATAACTGACTGAGCCATCCAGGGGCCCCAAGTTTCTGTCTTCCTGAGATAAGAGGAAGGGCAGAGGAAGGGCATGAGTCTTTGCTCAGATACCACAGATTCTCACAATTCTGAGTTATAATAGATTTTCTTGAATAAATGTTTCTTCATTTGCTATATGTCCTTAGGACTATTCCTTGGAACTTTAAATGTTTTTTTTTATTTATAATTTTCACCAGTTTTACTGAGTTGCAGAGTTCCTCATACCGGCATGCCCGAGGTGAAACTCCCATGTAATATCTCATGGTATGAATATACGATAATTAGTCATTATCCTCTTGACTGTTACTGGTCTTCTGCTATTATAGATAAAGCTTCTATGACAATTTTTCAGACATTTTTCTGAGAGACATAAACAGTTGTTTGTTCTTAGCGTATTCTTAGAAATGAAACTTACTGGTCATAGAATATATGTATGTTTGGTTTATTAACATTTGTCAATTTCTTGAAATAATTTTTCCAAGATACACTCCCACTAGTGATAAATGAGGGTTTCAATTGCTTCATAGCCTGGACAACCTTTGGTATCGTCTGATACTTTCAATTTTAGCCCTTCTGGTAGGACTATAGTAGTATCTCATTCTGGTTATAATTTGTTTTTCTATGATAACTAATGATGTTTAGTATCTTTTCATACACTGGGCAAAGTAATAGTTTATTTTAGATGCCAGCAATAATTGTTTGCCTTTTTTTTTTTTTTTTTAATTTTAAATTGGCTTGGTTGTCTTTCCCAGGATAGTAACACTATTATCTTTTCAATTTCTCCTTGTAGTGACATTTGTCCCATGTGATAGGCGACTAACATTACAATGAGAATCATGGGTTAAAAAATAAGAAGAATTCTAATGGCAAAATAAAAATGTTAGAAGACCCAACCTCAAAACAAGGGGTGGAGAAAACAGTCCACAAGGGAAGACATCTTTGGATCCCCTCATACCTATTCAATCTTCTAATCGTACACTGTAGAATGCTAACCACAAAACAGACATATTGTGATTATCTGTAAACATCAGAGGATATAGCATCGAGCTGTATTGCCTCCACCAGGACTCTGAGCCGTAAACTTGTAAGTACGTTAGAAGCCGACGCTCAGCAGACTTTGCCGAATTGCTGGCATCATCCACGTCTGATCGATATGCGTGTTCACCAGCCAAGCTGACTGGTACATCTGTTCTGTGAAGAAACATACATTCTGCCTCTAGTACAATCAGTGTAATTAAAAATTAACATGCATTAATTGTTAGAGCTGATGTAAACAGCTGATGTTCCACTTAGCACTGTCTTCTGTACATATCATTAGGCAAAGCCAAATATTGTTAAGTAAACAGGCAGCGCTTACGAAAAGGAGAGAAATAGAAAACTAATTCCAACTAAATAAACTGACACTGTATTATAAGTCAAATTAAACGATTAACCAGAGCCAGATTAGGCTCTGGATCTTCAGAGGAAAACAATTATAAAAGTCACATTTAATTATTTGAATCTTATTTCGGTAAACGTTATTCAGGCTGCGTCGGAAATAGAGTCGGTGCGGGCGTGAAACACTGGGATTTCAGAAGAGAGAAAGAACTCTAGGAAAAGTATGATTCAGGATTGATTTATGGCTTCAGCATTCCACGAGAATGCATCATTTACAGCCACTCCAGTAACCAGCATTCTCTGGGGAGACCCAAATCTGATGTTTAATGTTAAAAAGAGTCTATTTTCTTCTGCGTGCATCTGCATAACTGCCATCACTGTCAGGAGGAGTTACAGGCACAGACTGAGAAGAGAATATACACCTCACGAGTTAAGTCTTGTCTGACTTCTTCTTTTTTTTTTTTTTTAATAATGTCATGGCAAAATGATTTCTCTATTTTGATTCAAAACCAGGAAAAAAAAATGTCTCCAGCAAGCAAATCTGTCCAGTGAGGTGCATTCCCAGTTCAGAGAGCAGCTCTGTCTTTACAGATTGCCGGGGGGCATTCAGCTGCTAGGGCCCCAGGCTCTTCCTCCTCTGCTGAGCCTGGCCCTGCCAGGGGCTTGCTTGCCTGTCACTCTCAAATCCGGTTTAAAAATAGCATGAATCTGAATTTTGAGAATGATTTCGGAAATTATTTTCTCATGAAGTTTGACTGAGTTTCAAAATAAACAAACAACAAAACCCTCCCGATAAATGTTCTCCAGAGGAAATCAAGACCAAAGGAGAGCCTGATTTATCAAGAAATCATCCAGGAAAGCATTACTCTACGACTCAGGGTCAACCCTTTCTTACTTTTGTCATAAGGGCAAAGTCATTATAAGAAGACTAAAGATAGAAAGACTCCCTTAACTTGTAGGCTTTCCATCCTGAGACTTCCATTGTAACTACACAGTTCTGTGTTTGACAGAGTGTCTGTTTTATTTATTCATAATTGTATTAAATTTGACTGCAAATGAATTAGTTTATATGGTAAAAAAAAAAGACATAAAAATGTTGAATCTACTCATAACAAACAACACCAGATGGGTCAAGGACCACAGGAATCAAAATGGAGCCTATAAAAGTTAAGCAAGTTACATAAATTTAGGTCATGAATATAAAAGCTGGCTTGTGAACTTCTAAGTTTTCTGTTTGCTGTTCAAAACCACCATCAACGTACATTCTTTAAACATAAAATTTAAAAGTTAGTAGTAATAGGACACCCTTTTTTTTGGAATTTAAAGTAAATACCTAAAAGACATCATCCTTATTATTATAAAAATATCTGATATTTACAAATACTAAGCCTTCAACATGAAATGTCTGATTACTATATGAAAGCATAGTTTGTGAAAATTTTACAATGATATTAAATACATTTTTCTTTTTTTAAAATAAAAAAAATTTAAAAATATTAGATAAGATATTTAAGTGAAATAATTTGAAAATGATGTCATAGTGATTTAAAAGTTAACACATACCCAAAAGAAGTTAACTAATATACAATACATGGGTTATTGATTAAGAAAGAAATAACATATGCTTCCCACAAAAACTCTATAACACATGAAGTTTTTTTTTTCAAATTATTCAGAAAATCTTAATGACCTTATGGTATCTCAAATGCATGAATACCTTCCAGCAGTAATTTATGAAGTATTATATATATTGAGAGTTTGTATAATTAGAATAAATTTGGATTTTACCTTGAAAATCCTTTTTAAAATGTCTCTTATTTCATTTTATTTTCTTGGCATTACACACACACATACATAATTCAATCAATTCTGGGAAATTCTACTTAGTTTCAGTACCCTTTATTTGTACAGTGACTAGATAAAACTTAGCTAAAATTAAACATTAAAAAAGATATGCACCTCTTATTAAATATTAAATAAAATTTTAAAACTGAAAATAGAAAAGTCATTTTTTTCATTTTCAAAGAAAAGCAGGATGAAGAAAATACCTCACTGATGAAAAGAATAAGGATACATATTTTCTATAGTATTTTTATGAGGACTCATAATATTTAATAATGATTCTTAAATCCTCAGTGTACTCATAAACATTTTTCCCAAAGAAGAGAGTGTGAATTTGTGTTATCTTAAATCCCTTACAATCTATAGGGGGCTTTCATGAACATTGTAGAAAGCAAATAAATGTCATACAATGGAAGGGGAAATAGAAAATATACAATGAATACTTACTTGTGATTGTTAAAACTCCATTAATAAAAAAAAAAGAAACCCTCCATTAATGCAGATAGTTTTTACCTAGTATCTCTTGGAGTCTAATAAACATATTCAGGATTGATTTATCTCCTAATTACTCTCATTTTCTGTTGTTTTATTTTGGAACACCTCATTCATTCTCTTTTTCATTATGTGGTCAGGTCAAAGTCTTTGCTTTTCATTTTTGATTATGCCTTTAGGTAATGGAATTTTCAGTAAATGATAGATATAATTAACAGTAAGAAATATATTTATACTCAAATTCTCTTTTTACACCCCAATCTACCAACAATTTTGTTGATGAGATTTAACAAGTTCAATGAAGAAACTGATATTCACTTTTTCTGTGGACAATATGGCAATATCCAATGTCAATATCACAGCTAATCCTATCACCTTTTCATTTGTATCTTAAAAAATAAAACTCATAATTATCTATGATTCCTGCTATCAGCAGTTTGTGTTAATAATTGTTTTTCCTTTTCACTGGATACTTTAGATGCTCACTTCTCTTCATTCCTCCGTCCAAAACTACAAATGTGATGCTACAAAACTATAATTACAAGTATGACAATGTATTTCAGGCTATACATAGGTTATATATCATCCCTCAGGGATTCCTTTGGGTTGTCCATTATTATGAGTGGTAAGATTAGATGGTGGGTCCATCAGAGAGACTAGATATACCTCAGGAGAGGTATGTAAGGAAGGATGGAAGAGATTGAGAGAAATCTTTTTGTTTTAACATTTTGACTTCTGTTAGTCAAGAACTAGAACTCAGGTAGCAGTATTCATACCAAAGGCAGAGAATCATTCTAGTACTGATAAAGGGACTTTATCTCAGGGTCCTTGAAGAGCAAGGGATTGTGACACAACTGCCATTCTAGTTCAAAATCTCAGAAACACTTTCAAGTTGGCCAAATGACAGAGCATAGTGACAGGAATATATGTAGTCAGAAGCATTATCTGAAAACAAGGAAGTTGAAACTGAAATTCAGTTTTTGCTCTTCTCTCACTCAATGACAATATTAGTGAGTTCATCTAAAAAGTTAAAAGCAATCAACCATATTCACATTGGGCTTTGAATCTGCCCCAAAGTCTTCCTGTGTTTCTTCAGTTTGTTCTCTATCTAACACTCTACATGGACCACAACATCTACTTCAGATTTCTTTCCTCAGGCCCCTAACCACCCCCCTTGCTCTCAAGGTAGACTCTCCTCCTATCTCACAAAATACAAAGAAACCAGAAAGTGAAGATTGCCTTAAGATCCCACCAGGAAACCTAAACAATCAGCTGCATCTTTCCCACTTTCACCTTCCCCTCTGTGTAAAAATGGAAGGGTTCTTCTTTTTCCCAGGCCACTTACTTGCTGGACTCCGTTCTATCCTTTCTGACTTCTCAGAGAACACTTTCTACCCATGTAATGGTCACTTCTTTGTAACCACACTTCTGGAAAATGTCATTTGCATGATAATGTCTCCAGTTTTCATCTTATTGATTTTCTAGTGTCAGTTTGCTTTTTCAGAGGAGAAAATCTTTTACTAAGAAAAGATCAAGGGGTGTCCAGGTGGCTCATTCAGTTAAGCATCTGCCTTCTGTTCAGGACATGATCCCAGGATCCTAGGTCTGAGCCCCACCTTTGGCTTCCTGTTTCTCCCTCTCCCTCTGCCTTCTGCTCCCCCTGCTTCTGTGCTCTCTATCTCTCTCTTTCGTTCTGTCAAATAAATAATAAAATCTTAAAAAAAAAGAGAGAGAGAGAAGATCAAGTGCGCAAGGAATGATTTCTTGAGGGGATGTCTTCAAAGGAGGAAGGGAAGAGAATATAAGAAAGTGAGGAGAGGGGCACCTGGGTGTCTAGTCAGTTAAACAGTGGACTCTTAATTTCAGCTCAGATCATGATCTCAGGGTGGTGAGATTGAGCCCCACGTTGGGCTCCCCTGCGATCTTTGCAGAATCTGCTTGGGATTCTCTCTCTTCCTCTCTGTCTGCTCCCCACCCTCTTAAAAAAAGAAAAAAAAAAAGAAGAAGAAGAAGAAGGTGAGTAGAGCTTTCATATTGTGATGCTAATATAAGCCCTTGAAAGCAAGAGCATGCAGGGGTGAAGGTGCCTTACAAAGAGTCTCAGATTGTAGCTTAGCTCTAGCATAATGTCAACCCCGCAAATAAGAACACCTCACACCAAAGTTGCCCAGTTAAGGAATGCCAGGTCTCTCAGAATCGGACCCGCATTATTACCTTCTCTGCTCAGTTGTTGGTTTGAACAGTCAAAGGGAATTATGGCCTCTGCGGCAATGGTGGTCAATCTAGAAGGACAATGCCTGGAGCCATCCTTCAGTTCTGTTCCTGCCGCAGAATGCTAGAGTGGGACATTTTCTTGACAACACACTCGGCCTCCTGCAATTTATCAACAGTCATACCCCGCCATTTAAATCATTCTCATCCAAGCTTCCAATGGATAAAACCAATTAATTCTTTTTAGTCCTTAATTTTCTTGTCTTTTCCACTGCATTTGACACTATTGACCACTCCCTCCTTGAAGTTCTCTTCTCTTGACTTCTGTGATACTAGACTGAAAATTTTTCTCTTTAACTCTTTTTTGTAAGATTCTTCTTCTGAGAATCACAATTAAAACTCACCGTCCCATGTTTCTAAAATCGGCAAGTGTTACTATTATGTACCAGGTTTGATGTAAGTGACAAACTGTAAAGCTTAGTCAATTTGGGCGGCCATAACAAAATTTCATAAATGGGGTGACTTAAACAAACAAACAAAACTATTTTTTTAATAGATCTGGAGGCTTAGAAGTCCCAGATCAAGATGCTGACCAATTCAGTTCTGGTGAGGGCTCTTTTCCTGGCTCAGAGACAGCCACCTTCTCTCTGTATCCTAACATGGCTTTTCTTTTGTGCAAGCATGGAGATAGCTTTGTTTCATGTCCCTTCTTCTTATAAGGGCAACAGTTCTATTCATACTTCATCAGTACAGTACCTATCATTCTGCCTCTTAAGCATCTCAAATCTATTAATTCCTCTCCATCTTCATGGGTTTTCTGAAACTATGAGCCACTTCCCTTCATACTTGGATTATTACTGTAACCTCTCTCACTGGTTTCTTTGTCATAAGTCTATTCTTGCTACACATTGGGTGAGCTTGCTCCAGTTTTAATCTGATGGATAACACTATCTTCTTAAAAATGCTTCAAGATCTTTGAGATACATACAGTTCACCTAGGGGGAGGGGCAGAGGGAGAAGCAGATATCCCACTGAGCAGGGAGGCCAGTGCAGGACTCAATCGTAGGACTCCAGGATCATGACCTGAGCTAAAGGCAGATGCTCAATCCACTGAGCCACCCAGGCGCCCCATGGAAAACTCTTTAATGCCTGGCCCCTGCCTACCTCTTCAAACTCACCTTTGCTGTGTCCCATTAGACTCTGAGTTCAAGTCAAACAACACTTCTTATAGGTGCTCCCTTATACAATTTTACTTCAGGTCTGGCTGGATCTATTTTCCTTCAATTCCAAATTTGCCTAGTGCTTACCCATTTTTCAGAGAGCATCTGGGAAACCTTTCCCAAGTCCGTGAGTCCAGATCTGATACTTGTTTTCCATGATCTAAGAACACTGTATTCTATTACAACTACACTGCACTGTCCAATTTCTCTCTTTGCTAGTTATGGAAACATGAAGATTGGAATTATATCTGTTCTGTGCATCATAACAGCACTTAAGACATAATAGATAGTCATAAATATGCCCAGTAGCCATTTTAACAACATGATCTTGGAGCTATTGTCTTCTCCTTCTTATCACTCACCACACAGACTCAAACAATCGTTTGAGCTGGGGATCAGAACAACTGAGGGAAAGCGCGTTCTGCACTATTAATTAACTGTGAAGCATTGAACTAAGCACTTTGGCCCTAGTTTCTTCATTTCAGGGTGTGTCCTCCATGTGACTGCTGCCCTCCAAGTGAGTTTCTTTCAGAAACTGGTTGAATTCCACTGGATTCGATGGCTGGTAAGACTCTCCCCAGCTCTAAAATATATTTTTGCTTGGTTAGAAAGTAGGGAGTGAATTAGATGATATGTGTATGGAGTAACATCATTCAATTATATTAAACACTTTTACATTATAATTCCCTATTAATATAGTCTTCTTTTTTTTTTTTTAAAGATTTTATTTATTTGACAGAGAGAGAGAGAGAGATCACAAGTAGGCAGAGAGGCAGGCAGAGAGAGGGGTAAGCAGGCTCCCCACTGAGCAGAGAGCCCAATGCAGGGCTCGATCCCAGGACTCCAAGATCATGACCTGAGCCGAAGACAGAGGTTTAACCCACTGAGCCACTCAGGTGCCCCTTAATATAGTCTTCTTTTATGAATCCAACACTCAGGAATCTTTCCCCCCGTTTCAGTTCTATGTTGTCTTCATATAGACAGGGTATGTCCTGCACCTTTAGCCTCACTTCTCAACTATTCTCAAAACTAGCCATCTTACCAACTGGCCAGTATTCTAGAGGTCTGCCTGTGATACCTTCATGTCTCTCTTCTTCAGCTTTCTCATCTGTAAAATGGGGATAGCATTAATACCTATAAGGGTTCTGTGGTTTTTTTTTGGTAAAGAATTGAGTGAGTTAATTGTTGCAAAGTGCCTGGCACACATTGAACTTTATAAAATGCCATTAATTGTTTTTATGGTAAGGGATCAGACCCTTTTCCGTTTACCCTGATTTGACCCCTGGATTAAACATCCATCTTCACAAATGTAATTACCTTTCAACGGATACTTTTTGTCTCCAGACCTTTAAATACTTTTCTAGTTTGTGAGATACCGCAAACCTTCGACTTCTGCTTAATAACAACTTTGAGCTTCTTTTTCTCTCTGAGTAAGCAATTTTTTGTTACCAAAACAAAATGAAACAAAAGAAAAATGTACCCTAATTAATTTTTTTCCTTTTTTTCCCCCAATTTCTGTCTCCTGTCAATTCTTCCTTGTACCTCACTATCCTTCTCAGGGTTCCTGGATGGCTCAGTCGGTTGAGTGCCCAACTCTTGATTTCAGCTCAGGTAATGATGTCAGGGTTCTGGAATCAAGCCTGCATTGGGCTCCCTGCTCAGTCTGGAGTCTGCTTGAGGATTCTCTTTCTCTCTCTCAATCTCTCTCTCTCTCTCTCTCAAATAAATAAATAAATAGATAGATAAATAATTCTTTAAAAAACAAACCAGGAATATTTTCCTGGAACTGGCACTACATTGTATCTACATTGCGATGACCATAGCCTCAAACCCATTGAGTTCTCTCAAATCCATTACAACTTTAAGGGAGAGGTTTTACTGTGATAAACATTTATTAATAATTCTATGGGAATTCCAGGACCCTTAGGGACAGAATATAAACCTTTCTACTGAAAAGTTGTTCCCTACCATTAGGCAGAGGCTTCACAAAGCTCACTTCTTCTGAGATGAAGACTATAGTACTTAACATTTCAAAGGAGAAAGCAGGGAGGGTTGTTTTGTACCCTACCTAGTTTGTAGAATTATAGGAATTTAGCAGAAAAGACCAGATATATTCAGTACTCACTCCTATTCTCACCTCCGCCTGTCCTGACTCCCATTGCCGCCCCAGGCAATATGGCATGAAAAGGCTCAGCAAGAAATATTCATTTGTAAAAGAAAAACAAATCATTATAGCAACACTCACTGGTCATTCTGTAGCAAATGTGCAATGCTCAGATTTTGTATTTTCCTGAAATAACATGCACATTTTAGGCATGAAATTATGATTGTTTGACTGTGAAATGCTGCACCCAAACACCATGTGGCTTTTAGCAGCATATCATCATATCAAGAACTATTTTTACCCTTTGGCGATTTTTCCTGCCTTGGCTCTGAGAGCTAGTCCATACGGTATTTGTATGTGGCATCAGTGGCAAAGATTTTTTAGAAGAGTAGATTTCTTATGTAGTACCATGTACCAATGATAGCACAGAATCTAAAGCAGAAATTAAAATAACCTGCTTTCAGGTTCAACTGGCAAGAAATAAAGTCATAGTGAATATGAAGAGAGAAAAACAAAGACGAGCAAGGACTTAGAGCCTACTGCTCTGTTCTTATTTCTCTTAAAAATTGCTGTGCATGCCTACCAAGTTTTAGGAATAACTATAGTATATTTAAAATGTATAGTCTCTATTTCTTCATCATTGAATTTGAATATTCGTGGCAATGAACTTTGTCCAGCATCCCATTTGAGAAAAGCAGACAGAAACCCTTAGAACTTCAATGTATTTGCTGCCTTTCAGAAGCCTGGGCAGAAGAAAAGAGCAACTTCGTGAAAGATTTAAGCACATATTGGTCCCCTTCCAGGATGCAGACATGAAGCCATATAAGAAATATTTTGAAAAGACAACCAAAATTAGCCAAACTCTTTAAACTTCCAAAATGCTTGGAGCAAAAGTCTGTTTTAGTTTAATCCAAATTAGTTTGCAGACTTAACTAGAAAGAGAAGCTATAGGAAAATATGAGCTGGCTTCGCGTTTGTGTCTTGTCTATGACTACAAAGTGGGCTTTTGTCTCTTGAAGAGACAGATCTGGTTATGGGGGTTTCCATACAGATGATGACATAAAGGTATGGTGAAACTGAGCACGGACTCTTAGATTCAGAAGTTACATTTTCACTGAGCATAAGACAAAGCTATGCTGATTCATATAACATTTCTACCAGCCTGTCTATTCTAAGGAAATAACGGTGTTAGGAAGATACAGCAAATCAGCATAATTTTATACTCACCCAAATATATTGCTGTTTGACTTGGCAAGCAGATGCTTCCAAAGCTGCTGAGATCACAGTTTAAGGTTTTCTAGTGTTAATCACATTACCTTCTTCTCCTAGTCACTTTCGTAGTCACTTCTTTAAGGAGCTTCCAAGCACTATTCCTTTATAACAAAATGTTCCCGAGTTTCTATACCCGAGCTGAAGCTCAACTTGCCAATGCAACCTAACTTGTTGCATATGTATTGCAAAGAAATTCCGTCTTGTCAGTTGATTTATTGTTGTATCAGAAGGAATAAACTCTTGAACCCCAGGGGAGAAAAATTACGCTGTTCCATTCTACTCATGACATTTCAACATAGGCCAAAAAATAACTGGGATTATTTTCTCAAGTGAACAAACTGAAATACGTCAAAAAAAAAAAAATTAAAAATTTTTGTCGAGATCAATGGCTTCTACATCTTTAATTGTAAGAGTTACTCCTCTTTCTGATGATGCTTAAGCTTCATTTTGTAAGTTTACCTTTTCTAGAAAAGTACTGCTTAACCATCTGTTTTTAAAAATTCATCATAAAAATTAAGAAGGAGGATACTAGGTAAAGACACAGATGTGAGAAGTGATACATCCTCCAACTAATTCTCTGAGTGAAGTTGTATCTACCTGACAATGGGATTTGGCTAAAGCATTTCAACTGTCTTTGTCATTTTTCATCATGTATGTTTAAAGCTCCACACCCTAATAGTGGTGGTAACAATAATAAAGATTAACCAGTGTTACGTGTTTGTAGGCTGTGCAGATGCTAACATAGAAGAAAGTGACATTTCAAGTTCTCAGCCCGGAGAAGTAAGAACTATGTACGATCCCATGTTAGAGAAGATGAATCTTGGGCTTGGAGGAGTTGAGTGGTTTGCTCAAAATCATAAACCTAGGAGATGGCAGTTAGGACACTGAATTGATTCATCTGACTTTTCAGCCCATGCATGAATTTCGACACAAGCCTGAGCAGTTTTCCTCCTGCACCAGAAACTAGCCCCCCGGTACCCAATCAACTAGATCACAAAGATTGTCTTGGTTAATGTCTCCACACTTCCACTGACATAAGAGGGGGAAATGGCCTCAAAAATGTAGGGTGGCTTCAGAAAGCGTATTTGCATGATTAGCATAGGCTAACAGAAGTCTGTTTGCATTATCGTAGCTGATTCCCGAGTATGACCACCACACAAAAGAAAGGGGCAAGAAACATCAAATGAAAAAATGCCTAAATTAAGATTCTCTGTTCCCCCAAAAGTGACATATCAAAAAGGCTTTTCTAATGAAGAAAAACACGGGTCTCAAAAAGAGAATTGTGGTACTTGAAGTTGTTTCAATGTGTTATTCAGCTTTATGCTGTGAAGCAACTTACAGTACTCCAATTGTTTACTCAGCCAGCTACATGTGAAATGTGTACTTAGGAATGCTTTATAATAAGATATTCAACAAAGTCGGTCTTATTTAACTGCACTGATTAGAAGGGGCAAGCATTTCACTTTGGCACAGTGTGGCCCACTACCTCATTTCATCCTGTTTGAAATATTGCTCAAGAGTTCAGAATGCTAAGCTTTTAGCAGAGAAGAACAATGTGTGGTTTAAAAAATAAATAAATAAAATAACAATAGTGATGATGAGAAGAGGGTGAAATAATGCAATCCCTGATTCTGTCAGATGGCAGCTAGTTGTGGGGGGGTACGGGGGGACGTGAGTCCCATGATGTTACCAAAACAGAATCTAAAAAAAACCCTTGCAATTACAAGAGATGCAAAGTTTAAAACTACCCTGTAGGAGTGAGGGTCACCAAAGCACTGGGTGACTAAATGAGAAAGACTCGAAGAAAATGTCTCTGAGGATAGCTACTGGTGAGGGGCAGAGAGAAATTGCCAGGCAGCCTGAAAACAAACTTGACCTTAATGATGACCATATTAGAAGTATTACAGAAAACCTCATGGAGCAAAACCAGAGCAGTAAGGAATATAAGCAGAAATTCTGTGGAGTCACTGAAGTGTTTTTCATTTGCTAATAGAAATTAAATGTTTGATTCCTGGCCCCTGAGATTTGTGGGTATCCCACCTATATGAGTTCCAGATTTTGCTTCAAAAAAGAAGAAAATCTACTCTATACTTTGAGAATAGAATGAGATCATTTATTGGAAAGTGCAAGTCATATTAGCGAATTGTGATCTATCACTTCAGTTATCTTGAGGTGAAGAAACTTTTAGTTCAAACAGATTAAGTAACTCTCCAATCCCATTAGGGTAGTCAGTCAGAGAAGTGTATTCAAGTGAGTATATACACAGGGTGTGAGTGTGTGTGCCATACCTGGGAACATGATTTTTAATCCCTTCATTATATATCTTGTATTTATTTGTCCACATTATTACAATTCTGAAATATGAGGACATTTACATTTAATGCATGCATTTTAAAAGGCCATGTTTCATTTCTTTTTAAAATTTTCTTTCCTTCTTTATTTCTCCTTCCCTTCCTTCTTTCTCTCTTCCCTTCCCTCCTTCCTCCCTCCCTCCCATCCCTACTTCCTTCCTTCTCATCCTTCTTTCCTTCTTTTCTTTCCCATGTTCCCTCTTTTATTATCCACCAACCCCTGCCAAGAACTGTTGTTAAATCTATGATCCATCTTATAGTCTCACCTCTGTTAGATTAACAAACAAACAAACAAACCTTCCAGATTAAAATTAAAGCCAACAACAGAATTCCCAAGGAGCAGATCATGGATATGATGGAAGTTTGGGAATACCACAAATATAGATTTTCTTGTTTAATTATTTCAAGTGCCCTGAAATACAAACTTTCCAAGGACTAGAAGACATCTTTTCTAACTATAAAGCTAGTGTTTTTTTCACTTGATCACATTTACCATTTTAATTATTGTTTTCACCCATTGACAAATAAAGTTACGGAAAAAATACTATAATACTTCACTCATATTTAAGCTTTTGGTAAAACTGTGACTGACTCAATATTTTGTGAATTTCATCATTGAAGACTTCATATTTTCTGAACATTAGGCTTGTGTAGAAAGTTGCTCTAAAATTATTACACTTGATTAGTTGATAAAACTCCATTTTAATTAATAGATCATAGAGTAAGCCTCAGAGTGTTTTACATACATAAGCATAGATCCAGAAAGTATGAATATGTCTGTAGACTACATTTACAATTTAGAAATTCTATGTATAAATTTAGCTGTACGAATTTAGGTTATTTTATTACTGTGCTCAGATGATACACATTTTTTCTAAAAATCATCTCAAGACAACTTCTGAAGGTACCTCACTGTATAGGAGGGGAGGGTGCGTAAGAAGCCAACACGGACCACTTATTTTTATCTTTTTTTTTCCTTCTGTATTGACATTCATCTTTTATGAGTGTATATTTCCTTTGAAAATTACCACTGGCTTGAACTGCAACCACTTTAAAGATTAGGATCATAGCTCATTTACAGATTTTTACAACTATTAGTACAAAACTGGGTTTAAAATAGTTTTAGGGTAAAATAATAATTCTCTCTATTGATACTATTGATTTATTAAACTATTGATTTATTAAACTATCACTTCTAATTGATACATCCAAATACTGTTTGTCCAAGTAAAAGTACATTGGAGTTATTGGTTGGAAGTTTATATTCATTCCAAGGAGAAATCTCTACCTAAGAATTCATCCAATTTAGTATATGACGTAGCCTTTATGATCAAAAGTTACCTTTTTGCTTGCTTTATGTTCCAGATTTAAAGAAAGAACAAAATTACACTCTTCCTCCATGTCAGACAGCCCATTTCTCCAGTCTTCTCCAAATGAAACAATACAGATCTATTAGTGTAATTATTGCGTAAGGTCATTTACCACTTTGTAATTGCTGCAGGTTGTGAATGATGTATGAAATGAAAGCATCTGCAGTGCAAATAGAACATAGGCAAGAATGTGCTGTGTGCTAATTAGGTAGCCATCTAATGATAAGACCCTAGGGAAACAGGACAGCAAAATCCCACAGTGTTCTGCAGTCACAAGGCAACAAAACATTCCTAAGGAGTTCAAAAATATATCCATTATTAAGTATAATCCTTTCCTCCCCTCAGACTCTCTGAACTCTGTTCCCTGCGTGCACATACCCCTTCTATCTACTTCAGCCTTTACAATGCAAATCAGGCCCCAACAGTCGAGAACCATCTGATTGCTGTGAGAAACTGTCCTATTTATTCATATTAAACATGGAGGACTTATTTGAAGAGGGTGGATGAGTCATTTTTTTTTATTGTTTTCCTGATCCCTTCTATTGAATTTTTTTGTTGCTCAAGAATGAGCCACATGGCTAAAGAAGAGTGGCAAGGCTTAGACATCACAACCTCAACTACTTGAGGAGGCGGGAAGGGAGTTCACGCTACTAAAAACCAAATCTCATTCCTTTTATGCAACAATCCAACAGGTTTAGAATACATAGACCAAACAGTGTTTAGTGAGCTGAGTTTTCTTAACCAACGCTTAAGTATTCACCTATTTTATATGGATGAACTGTACATTTCAGGAGTTTGTTAAAGGAAGCACCTGATGCCAAATATATTAATTAGTTAATGAATTCAAATTAACCAGTTCGATGTTCCTCCTCCGCTTCTACTACAAAAAAAAAAAAAAAAAATTGTTTAGTTTCCTATTGCCCCCATTGGGGTAGAGAGAATTTAATTCCGTAAGTTGCTTACCAGAATGCATAATCTAATCATCTTGAATACCAATAATGACAATCACTTTCTTCTATTGTGATGTTTGCTCTTTATATAATATTTTCTATTTATCAGCTTTGTTCTTGAGCTCAACATAATGTACCTTTTATGATGTTGCACTGTCATTTCCCATTGCTGCTCCAGTCCAACAGGATTGCTATAAACTTCCCTTCAGTGACAACATTTGACCTTGTGGTTAGTTTCTTGTCTTTCTCTTCACTACTATTTGTGACTCATAAGTGCCGTTAATAGCATTCGTTTATGTGCTTCACACAACAGGTTCAAATCCTTTGTAAACTTTTCCTTTAGCTGGGAACTTTGGGCCACATTGATTTTTTTTTTTTCTTTCTTTTTTTCTGCCAATCTTCTAACTGATGAGCTTCTCTGCATTTTTTCCCTAGCTTCTTGCCACTTCACAGCTACAGAAGTAAATAGAACTTAGCAACTGCTTTTCATTCATCCTACAGCATCAGATTTTAGACTGGGAATAAGGTCTCCCCATACATCGGTTTTTGGCACAGATAGGATAAATTTATCCTTAAATTATTCTAGAATTTCTGTATGTGTCTGCTTAGAAGATGCAATCATTTTCTTTCCATTAAACAAGATGTCTCGGGTGCTTACTATGTTACAGCGATAGATACGGATTCTCAGACATAGTGGGAAAGAGGCAAAGCATGTCATTTTTATCAGGCAGCTTGCGCTCCAAGAGGCAGATTGTCAACAAACAAATAACCAAGGAGATTCTCAGGTAGTTATAAGTATTTGGCAGAAAATTAAGAGTGCACGTGATAGTGAATGCAAATTTAGACTGAGGATTTAAGAAGGTCTCTCTGAGGATGTGATATTTATGTGAATATCTGAATGACACAAAGGAGCTAACTGATAAAATCTATGGGAAGAACATTTCAACTAAAAGGAAGAGTTAGTGAAAAGGTCAAAAGGCAAAAATAAGCTTAGATCCATTAGAAGTTCCTGGAAGTTCTTAAGCCTGGATATGTGTATGGTATAGGATGCTATGAGCTTCCTCAGGCTGCAGTGGGAAGAACAGAAGAGTCAGGATTTAAACTAGAGGCTTGTCAATTGGTTGTGGCCATACTCCGAGCAAGAGAAGATGGTGGCTTGAACAGGGGACAGGTAGTGGAAATGGGAAGAATTAGATGGATTTGGAATATATTATGGAAGCAGAGTTTATGGGGGATACTTGTAGAAGACGTGGGAATAGTATAAATAGAAAGGTTTAAAGGATAATTCCAAGTTTTTTGATGATCAACAAGTACATGTGAGATCATTTATTTAGGCAAGAATAGGGGAGAAACCTCTTCCTTAGAAAAAAGGAGAATAAAAGCTTTGCTTTGGCCATGTTTTGACTTACACAGTCTTAGAGTAATGCCTTTGAGAATGTCAAGTTAGCACTGGAGATAAATTTGAGATTCATTGGAGCCGTGAGACTACAGAGCTCACCTAAGGAGTTTATATAGATAGACAAGATGAAAGGGAGCAGAACCGTGCCCCGAGGGACCGCTGATGATAAAGGTAGAACAGAGGAAGCAAACAAAGAAGACTGAAAGGAAAGGCCAGAGAAGTAGTTAATATTATGATATTACGGCATCCCTGGAGGCAAATAAAGAAAAGCATTTCAAGAAAGAAGCAAAGGGGTCCAAATAGATGAAAAGGAGACCCCAGCCTCCATGGTCACAAAAAAATCCCAATTAGACAGGTATCTATGAACCAAAATAGTTGAGGGAGACTCAAGAGTCCACTTAAGAAACTTCAGGATCACAGTGAAACAAAAAAGCCTAAGAATAACTGAAAAGGGAAGGAAGAACAGCTTCATGTTCCCTGCATCATCCCATCCTCCCCCGCAGCACTGCTTAGCATCAAGAGAAAATGCCCCAGCTAGAAAGAGTTCCTGTCACCAGGAAAGGGAGAGCAGGGGTAAAGAAACCACTCCTCTAGCCTTTTGGAGCCCCACATGAAGGACGCACTTTGGTTTTGCCCTACCCAGAGAATGACAAATGTAAGATGTATAAAGATAGCTAAGAACAAGAAAGAAGAGCAGGGGTTTGCAGTATCAGCCATGTAGCAGGTGACACAACGATTTCGAGTGACCTGTTCTGCAGAAGATCCCAGCAGCTTTCAGCACTGCAGGAACCAACCCAACACAGCTCCTGGGACCCCCTGCAGATTTCACCAGGTTTTGCCCACAGCTATTTTGCCTTTGCAGACACCAGTCGCCTGAGTCCTTCCCTGCTCTCTCTCTTCCCCTTGCCTAAACCTGGGATCTGCACTATCAGCAAAAGTATAAGACTCTGACCTGGATCCCTGCCGCACCTCCTCCAAACCCTGCCGCACATGCGCATCTGGGACTAGCTACTCCAGCTGTCTTGCTGTGTGCCGACAGCCCAGTCACTGGCCTCCGCTGCCGTGTGTGCTTCAGTGACAAGATCCTGCAGCCATGGAATTGCATGCCAACAGCCCAGGTGCGACCCCATCTTCTGCCACTGACCTGAACCACCGAGCTCCCCTACAGCTTGCTCCTCCAGCTATGGATATGCATCGCCCTGGCCTGACTTCTGACACTGGCCTCACTGCCGTGCACCCATCGTGAGACGCTGTATCCACAGTGATGGGCTCCCAACAACCAGGACTCCTCAACTGCTCAGAGGCCCAGCTGCGGGCTATCTCCTGTCACTGACCTACACTCCCAGCCTTGTTTGCAACTAGTCCCTCCAGCTGTGCACCTACACCCTGCCAGCCACACTCCCATCACCAGCTTCTATGGCTGTGCATGTACCTATGGCCAGACTCTGCAGCCTCAGGAGTGTATACCCTCGGCCGGGACCTGCACAGCTGTTCATGCACCTGCATCGCTGACCCTGACCCTGACCACTACATGTGTGTCTGCAATTGCCTCTACCCCTACATATGCACAGACAGTTGGACCCCACTGCTGAGTGTGTGGCCCCCACCGGCTCAGGCCACCATCACTGCCTACCCCAGTCTCTAGCTGCTAGAACTTGAGGCACTGCTAAGCGCCCCCAAGAATCCTTGCCTCCTTTGTGGACCAAGAAAGAGTATACTTTAAATATCGTTTAGGATCAGGGTGAAATTAACTTGGAAATGGGTAATGCTTGTCTCATTCAACTAAAATAGATTCTTCAAAATATTTGAAAGATTCTATTATAGAAAAACAACACTATGCATTCACAACGGTCAGGCATATCACAATAGAAACTCCAACTCTACCCCTTACTGGGTTACCTTGAGCATTTTATTCATTTTCTCTGAGTTTCAGGGTGTTCAAGTGTAAAGTGAGGTTCTTAATGCTTCCTCCATGAGATTCATTTCAGGTTTAGTGAAATAATTATGTCAAACATCTAACATAATGTCTGATAATATGACACGCATGTAATAAATGGTGAATATTTTTATGAAGGCCCGCCCTATTTAATAGAACCTTGAAAATCATGACCCTTATATTCCATTTTGTTGACCGGTGGGTTACATGATGGTAGGAACCAAGTCTTACTTACCTTTGAATATCTATGACCTTCTACAATGGTTGGCACATAGTAGAAAATCTATAAAAACCTGCCGGAGTAAACTGAATTCCTTGATGGTTTTATCAATGTCTAGCATAAAAAAGCCAAAAAACAAAACAAAACAAAAAAAAAAGAAAAAGAAAAACACACACACACAACAACAACAACAAAACACCTTTAAAACTCAGTGGCTTGAAACAACATGATATTTACCTTTGGTTGGAATCACTTTAGTCCACTTAGTGTCAACTACGGTGTCTCAAAGCCGAGGAACTAGAATCATCTGAAGGCTCACAAATGTGGTGCCTGGTTAAAAAGACTTACAGAGCTGAGAGGTGGAATAGCTAGTACGACTTAGGTGTGTTTCTCTATCTCCATGTGGTCTTGCCAGCTTGATAGCTTTAGGGTAGATGAATTTATATGCCAGCTCAGAGCTCTCAAGGCATGAGTCTTAAGAGAGAGAGAGAGAGAAAGTCAGGCAGAAGGTGTATCTCTTTCTACAACTGAGACCAGAAGTCATTTCTACCACATTCTTTTCACTGAGTTGTAGAATATATTGTCGTCTTTTCTGAAAATACGATCTACTCAAATCTATTGGCAATGTTGATCAGCAGCTGATCCAAACTAATCTGATCAGATTTCTGAGAATAACAGCAATGAAATGAAATTGGTCATACTTTAATAAGTGCCAAATACAAATGAAAAGTGCATAAGGGGTTGATTGTTACTCTCTTTGTGGATATATTTGAAACTGCGTATAATCCAAACTTTTTGTTTTGTTTTTAATTAAGATCTTATTTGGAGCTGGAAATCTACCTCAGATTTTCTGGTCTTAATCTTGTCAACATATACCTGTTTCCTTTGTTTTTGTTTGTTTTTTTTTTAATTTTATTTATTTATTTGACAGACAGAGATCACAAGTAGGCAGAGAGGCAGGCAGAGAGAGAGGCGGAAGCAGGCTCCCTGCCGAGCAGAGAGCCCGATGCGGGGCTTGATCCCAGGTCCCTGGGATCATGACCTGAGCTGAAGGCAGAGGTTTTAACCCACTGAGCCACCCAGGCGCCCCTCTAGTCCCACTTATTGACAAGACTGTCTTTCCCACTGAATTTCAGTGGTGCCCTTGTTTTCCAATCAATTTCTACAAAAAATAATCTTCCTGGGATTTTGATTGGGATTGCAGTTAAGCATGTGTTCCATTTACTTACCCCCATAATCTCAGCAATATGAGACTTCCAATTCTATAACATGGTATATTACTTGATTGATATATATATCTTTAATTTCTCTTCTTGAATATATATATATATATATATATATTTTTTTTTTTTTTAATTTTATTTATTTATTTGACAGACAGAGATCACAAGTAGGCAGAGAGGCAGGCAGAGAGAGAGGAGGAAGCAGGCTCCCTGCTAAGCAGAGAGCCCGATGTGGGGCTCGATCCCAGGACCCTGAGACCATGACCTGAGCCGAAGGCAGAGGCTTTAACCCACTGAGCCACCCAGGCGCCCCTGTTTTTTTTTTTATTTTTTAATTTTCCTTTTCATTCCTACTCTTTTGAGCTTCCTGTTTTCCTGTTTTGGTGTGGGGTAGAGATCAAGTTCTCAGACGCCTTGATGAAATTCATCATTGCTTACCAACTAATTTTCTACCAGCATTGCTGATACTGACCTGTGCTCTTAGAAATCTGAAGGGTTTTTTGTTTTGTTTTGTTTTGTTTTTCCTGATTCCACCCTTAGCTTAACCAAGCTCCCGCTTAAACTTGGGCCAGATTGTATTTCTGTTCAAACTATATGTTTCCCCTTTCTTGTGGGAGATTATCTACCCCTTCCCCACTGATATCTGATTTGGCCATATAACTTGCTTTGTTCAGTGGAATTTGAGGAAAGATATGTGTGACACTTCTAAGAGAAGTAATCATGTGATTCTAATATTCTCTTCCCCCCCTGCCAAAGAACCAGCAATGTCACAGCAGGCAGCTGTTCCTTCAGCCTGGCTCTCAGGAAGCTGACATACAGCAGAGTCATAGTCAACCCAGGACAGACAAAGAAGTGAGTAGTAAATGTGTTGTGAGACATTTGTCTTGAGGCTGTTCCTGCAGTATACTTTAGTCTAAGCTGCCTAACGTAAACTCTGTCCAATCAGTATTTGCTATGGCTTGTTCAGTACCAGATAGAGTTTTCCACCAGCAAGTATCTCTTATATCCACAAACTTACAGGGTTGACTTTGACGTTGAATACAAAATGAAGTAGTATTTTCATATGTAATAGCAAGGTCATCGTGATCCGGATGACTTTATTTGTGATATCACAAGGGTTAGAGATTAATATGTTTGTCTGTGTATATTCATAACCAACACTAATCCTTGCAATAAATGATTACATCATGATCAGTATTACACATTAAACTGGTAAAATGCTACAATCAGTTTATTATGTGTACCTAAATATCTGGAGACAACTGTTAGAATACTGAACAAAACAAGTGAACTCCAGCAGCAGTAAATATCTATCTCCCAAGTTTTCATCCTTTTAGTATAACCACAGTGATGGTCCATTAAGATGAGTAATGTGTTCTTTTTCTTTAAGAATGCCAGTGTTAGTTGTGCATGAAAAATAATGCAGTATTTTGTATTAGTCAAGACAGGCTAGGTAACAAACAACCTCAAAAATCTCAGTGGCTTAGCACATGGTTTATTTCTAGTTCCTGCAATGCAATGTTTGTAGAGGTCAGGTCACCCTCCCGGGCTGCTGTCCTACACGTGGCAATGTAACAAGCTAAGGGGTTTCAATCTTGCTGCTCCATCCTCTCAACACACAATTTCCAGGCTTTCTACTGAAGGAACAGAGGCTGGAGAATTCCACGCAGAGGATTTTCATGGTCTTCACCCGGAACTGACACATTTCATTGGCCAAAGTCAGTCACATGGCCCTCCATGAAGATGGCTCAGTGGGTTCAGGAAGAAGAGAAATATCAATGAGTCATAGTAACATGGATCACTGCAGCTTTATGTTTTAAACCATATGAAAAGGGTGCTTTCATAAGGGATTGTTAACCTGGTGGAAATGGAAAGAGGGAAAGGCTGCACAAAACTTTAATTCTAGTGTCACTGAATTCCCACTATATGCAAAACATCACAATATTGAAAGTAATGTTTTACCACTAATGTAGCAAGATTTCCCCAAATTTTACAGCAACATCTCTCTCCACTGTATTTCTTTCAATAGAGTAAGTAGGATGTCACTGGAAAAATCAAGGTGGCAATGATACTAATCAAAGCAACAACAACACTGTGAGCTAGTCCTGGTTGCATACTTATTCTGTGCTGGGCACTACTGAAAGGACTTGATAGGAACAATTTTACATAGAATGTCAAAGAAGACCCAGAAAATAGTTACTATTGACCTGGAAAAGCATATTTATAATCTTCGAGCAGTCACAATGTACAAGTAGTTTCAAATTGTTTTAAAGAAAATGTGAACAACGGATACCAAAGAATGTATGATCTTAATGACAATATCTCATTCTATATAGTAGTGTTCCTATTTCTTTACATTCTTTTATGATTTGGCAGGAGTTCAAAGATAACATATGTGCATTCCAGTGCTTCAAGTATTTCTGAGTCTGTGCTAACATAAAATGTGCTTTCACCTCACCAACTCTGTGCTATAATACCAACTGGGGAATATTCTCATGTATGTCAATCAGACATAGGGTAGACACTACAAATCTTAATCCTGTCTTAAATTGGTATGGGGGCAGGGGGAAAAGCTTAAACAAAGAAATAACAAGACTACAAAATTCTTATGGAGGATAAAGGAAGAGGCATGCAAAAATCTGGATAATAGAACAGTCAGGGAATGTGATAAGAATGCACACTGATGACTTTAAAAGATATTGGTCAACTTTATTTCTGAAACCAGGTCTGAGTACATAAGTACTTGTTTTATTATTAAAAATGCACTTTACTATGCACATTTGCACAGTATAATTCCACAAATAGCAAAGGAAATTTGTTGGCAGACTACTTAAATAGACACAAAACCACAACACTATTTGACACTTCGAATCACCTTATAAATTTACTTTTGCTATGTAAATCAAGAGATTTCAGGGGAAAATGACATAAAAATTTTTTGAAGCAATTAGTGACCATATTCATTAATGGACACTCACATACAGTGGTAATGTGTAAAAGTTAATTAGATTGGATTCACAATCATTGCGATACTAAATTATCAGTAGATATTACGAGTGAGAGCACTTACATGACTTCCAATTGATCCCCCTGCACCTATTTCCCATCCATGAAATACATAAATCCTCAACACCAATGCCAATAATTCATTGTAAACTGCAAGTCCGGTGTCTGATTCCTGCTTAACATCTTGCAGGATCACCTCCATTGCATGGAATGGTAGCAGGATCTCCATGTACTTTTTAAGCTTTATTTTCTCCTACTTCCACCATGTAATTACAATTCTCCTCAGCGGCGTGCAACCCAACTCCCATGTTATGCTTTTCCTCAATTTCCTGCCTTTGCATATGCTGGACTTTTTTTTTTTTTCAGGAATGCCCTTCTCCTCCTTATCTGCCTGGCAAACTACTATTCATGGATTAAAATTCAACCTGTATCTCACCTCTACTTAGAAATTCCCATTTTTTTCTTTTCTTTTTTTTTTTTTAAAGATTTTATTTATTTATTTGAATGAGAGAGAGAACGAGCAGTGGGGAGGGGTAAAGTGAGAGAGAGAGAAGCAGACTCCCTGCTGAGCAGGAAGCCAGATGTGGGACTCGATCCCAGGACCCAGAGATCATGACCTGAGCCGAAGGCAGACACTTAACTGACTGAGCCACCTAAGTCCCCTCCCCTGGCTTTTCTAAGACTTCAGTGCTTGCTCCTTAGGCTGTCATGGTACCTTGTCTATCATTCCACTAATGCATTTAATGTACTTTTGTTTATGAATCAACCTCTACTAATGGAATGGGAACATGGAAAGAGGGACTGAACTCTATTCTAGTCATCTTTGTAAATTTAGGATTTAGAGTAATGCTTGAAACATAGTGGGCACTTAACAATAGATGCTTGTCGAATGAAGGACTAGCAATGAATAAAGATGAGAATAGTTGGAGCCAAGAGTACAGAAGTCCCCAATAGAGCTAAATCTGGTAATTCTCAGGTTTGACCAAATAGTCCAAAAATGAGTCACATTTCTTCTACCCAGACATGATGATGCTCTTTTGATTATATCTCCCTTCATAAAAAATATGGTCATTTATTTTTTGTTTCATGTGTTATAAACCTAACACAACCATAGGTACTTTTCATACATTCTCTCTATTCCTCACAACCATCTTTCAAAGGTTGGTATTATTAACCAATTTATGGTGAAAACGTGGTTCTCAGAACAGTTAAGTAATTTGGCCAAAGTAACGTAGCTGAAAAGTGATAGATTCAACCTCCAAATATGTTCCCAATTTATTTTATTTTTTTTTAAAGATTTTTATTTATTCATTTGACAGAGAGATCACAAGCAGGCAGAGAGGCAGGCAGAGAGAGAGGAGGAAGCAGGCTCCCTGCCGAGCAGAGAGCCCGATGCAGGGCTCGATCCCAGGACCCTGAGATCATGACCCGAGCCGAAGACAGCGGCTTAACCCACTGAGCCACCCAGGCGCCCCTATGTTCCCAATTTAAATCTTGTAACTCTACTGCACAGAAAAAAGCATCAGGGATTATACAGATATGAAAATTTCTCAATCTACTTGCAAGCCTAGATGACCAGCATCCAGATAATCTATTCCCAGCCAACAAGCATCACCAATAAGCTGCTCCTATATCCAAGATGGAAGTACCTGAAGATCTTGAATCTAAAGAAAGATTTGCCTTTTAAAGCCTGCATTTCTGGGAGCACCTGGATGGCTCAGGTGGTTAAGCATCTGCCTTTGGCTCAGGCCATGATCCCAGGGTGTATGGAGTCCTGCATCAGGCTCCTTGCTTAGCAGGGAGTCTGTTTCTCCCTCTCCTCTGCCTTTCCCCCTGCTCGTGCCCCTCCCCTTGCTCACACATTCTCTCATGCATTCTCTCTCTCTCTCTCAAATAAATAAAATCTTTAAAAAAACAAAAAGTCCATATTTCTGAACTATACAAAAGGAGAAACATTTCAGTAAACTCATTTTGAGAATGTTCATTTATGCCAACTGTTTGGTCAAACAATTTTATTCCAATGTAGAATATTTGTTGTCAGTTCCCTCAAAAAGAACAAAAGTCTAAAACTCTTGACTTTCTACTCACATTGTTTTTATCTCAATAAGAAAAGCAAAATAACCTAGATTTTGTCAGAGTTAATTACTAGCTTGGAGATTCAGAACCATAATTTTGCACTTAACATTTTCATCAATTTTTTAGTAAGACTTTTTCAATTTTTCTGATTATTTTCCAAAACCATATTGATTATTTTCTAAAACCATATTTAGATCCTCTATTTTTAATAAAATACTTCATCACTCCTGTCAATTCTGAAAGATTTATTAAACTTTGCTTCTTACTTGTGTTTAATCCTATGTAAATAATTTATTCAATTTTTATCCTGACTTTCTTTTGCTGAAATAATTAAAAATAACCTTCTTAAATTTTCTTTAATGGGTAGTCTTTCATGAGTTGATGGGGAAGATGATTCCCAAAATAATTGACCATTTAGTTTATTAAATGTAGGTGGTTTATAAAATATTGTATTTAAAATGCATAATTAAAAGATATACACAAGACAGATGTTCAGAGACAAATTTCCTTAGCTATAGAAGACCTCTCTATAAGTTTGAGCGTATAAATCCAACAAAAGGTAATGTGCACCAATGTGGCTATATTCATGCATGAAATGCTTAATGAAATACGCTATTTCTAGTACAAATAATTGCTTTTGTTTTCATCATCTCGCCTGGTGCATCGTAGCAGGCTACAGAATAGTGTACGTTTTATCCTGATCTACAATCAGACAGTTCATAAAACTCTAATGGAAATGAAGATTTTGCTATTTGAAGTGGTCAAATTTCCATTTTCAAACACATCACAGCTTATAACCACTGATGGCATTTGGGTTTGCTTTTGAGTTTTAGGATAATAGCAAATTATAGAGAAAACCTACCAATTCTTTGTCAGTTGAACTATAAGGGGGAAAAGAACATTATGTTCCTGAAAGAAAAGCAAACCTACACGGTGTTTTTAAATGAAAAATATATATTTGTTTGTAGCTGTATGCTATTTATAAATTTAAGATCATTAGCCCTGCTTAAGAGACCAGGGAGTTTGTGCAAGTAGATAAAAATCTTTCTTCTCTTATATTGTAGGAATAAAGAAGAGGATAAGGAAAGCAACGTAGGAAAGCACTCTCTTTATTCCTATTTCAGTGGTCTGTGATCCATAAAATCCAACTGCTTATTTAGAACAATCCAAATTGATTGGAAATGTGTTGTTGCATACTTTTGCCTTTCTAATACTTTTTCTTCTGAATATTACTTGCACCTATGTTCCTCTGTACCTAATTGAAACCCCCAAGGCCTCCCTACTTCAACTCAAATCCCATTTTCCCTCTGAGTATCCTACTGCCTGCCCCTCCTAACCCTTGGGGATCTCATTCAACTAATATTTTGTAAGAGCCAGCTTAGAGATCACCCTCTCTAACCTCTACCCAATTTAAGAAGCTTTGCTTTGAAATTCCTGACATATTTAACTGTTGGTTAAATGCAATTATGGGAAGCTCATTACTTTGCAATGCAGCAATTCCTAAAGCATTTTCCTCATAGTAGAACTACAATCTACCTGTCATCTTCATATATTTGGCCTTGAAGACCAAAAAGTCATCTAATCCTTTTTTTTTCTCAAACAATGTTTTTTCAAATATATGAAGGACTTTGTCATGTTTCATTCCTGCATTTCCTCCAAATCAAAATATGCCCAATCCTTTCCATTTCTTCCCAATCATGCATATGTTCTATACTCCATAATCTTGATCTTCTTTTACACACACTTCAATTATTGATGCTCCCTTTTAAAGTATCACTCTAATAACTGTTCTTGATCTTGATAGTGGTGGAGTGTACATGATTTTATAAAATTAGCATATCAAACAACATGCAGAATGGGTGAATTTTATTGACTATGAATGATACTGTCAAGAAAAACAAAACCATTAAGTTTATATAGTTATATAGTTAACCATTAACTATATATACACACACATATATATGTGTGTGTATATATAGATATATCTATATATACACACATCCCACCTAAATGAAACACATTACCTCAAGCATCATCTAATGAGAACATAATGGAAATTAATGCACTGAAGCTATCACCTCTCTGGTTCTGGACGCTTCCCTACTTTGATTTTTTAGCCATGGCAGTGCTGGTTCATAGTAAAGATGCAGTCAAGAAAAACTGCAAATCTGCTATTTGTAGGAGATTATATACAATTGATTTTTGAAGTCAAGTATAGGTCTCAACACACACCCCAGTTCTGTTTCTTCTTAACTACTGCTTATCTTCTGTGTCCATTCACACATCCTGTGTAGACCTACTGCTCGTGCCATGCAAAAGTGATAAGAGCAGGACACCTGGGTGGCTCAGTCATTGAGGGTCTGCCTTTGGCTTAGGTCATGATCCCAGGGTTCTGGGATTGAGTCCTGCGTCAGATTTCTTGTTCGGTGGGGAGTCTGCTTCTCCCTCTGCCTACTCCGGCTGCCACTTCCCCTGCTTGTGCTCTCTCTCTGACAAATAAATAAATAAATAAAATCTTGAAGAAGAAAAAAAAAAGTGAACAAGAGCATGAGGACCCTGCCCTCTTGTAGTTTATGGTCACTTGGGTGAGATAAATGGAAAACAAAGGAGAACAGACAAACACAATGATTATCATTTTTAGTGTAACGAGAGGATGGGGTGCTGGGATAGAGAATAAGAAGGAAGAGGAGGTAGAAGTTAGACCAACTGTACTTAATGGAAAGCTTAAGGAAGACAACATTTAAAAATCCACGTTTAATATGAAACCCTTGTGTTAAGCTGCAGGGTGCACCAAGGGGAAGGCCAGGGAAAGTCATAGTGCAGGCTGAGAAAGTAGAGCTGCGCACATTTGAGGAAAAGACTGCAGGTCAGCACTATGAGGACAGCATGAGAGATACTCACAGGAGAGAAGAAGGGAGCAGCAGAGTGCACACGATTAGGCATGCTGTCACAAAGGGTTTGGACTTTTCCCCCTATATGTTCTAGAAAGCCATTGTAAGGTTTTTAATAGAATGATGTAATCCGAATTTTATGAAGGTCACTTCACCTCATGTGTGCATAATAGATCGAATGTTTATAAGAGGAAGAATGAAAACACATCAATGAAAGTGTTGAGCAGGGTTAAGCTCAGACCACAATGTTTGCAACCTCCCCTTAGATCAGGATGTGTCCCTCAGTCACCTTTTTGAATATGGTTATTAAACCTGTAGTCTCAAAAGTATGAAGCACACTTTTCTTAAGCATGCAAATGATCCTTTGAGAAAAGAGAAAAAGAGTGTCAAATTTCTATTTATGTTTATTTCATCTGTTAAACAGTTCTGAGGTATTGTGTGTCTCTTTCATAATACAAATTGCAGGACCATTCTTCACATGTTTTATGTATATATGTGTGTGTATGTGTGTGTGTTTATACACACATAGATGTGTGCAAATAACAGGTGTATATGATGGGGGTGATTAAAAAGTTATACAGATATAAATGCGCCACCTCAAACTATGGAAGCCAAGGTTTTAACCAGTGGCTGTGACACATACACCATCATCCAGCATGCAAACCTCTATTCTGCCCATTAGTCTACATCTTCAAAATTCATTTTAGCCTCATTCTCTCAAATGATATGGCTATACATAGATTTAGAAAACATCATATTTTCTGTTAGTAATGCTAGGTTCTTCTTTCTGTTTTGCATTATAAACTTTAGGATAAGGAAGAAATGGTTAAGATAAAGAAGCTGAAGCATTGTCTAGAAGTGAATGATCATATAATCTCATCAATTAGACAGATATTGAGAAGGGAAGGAACCGTTGGAGAGTTGAAGAATTTTAAACATCATCCAAAATTAAAAACATAATATAATTTATAATTACTTCAGAAAAGTTTACTAATTAAGTATAAAACTATAAACAAAACTCGTACAGGATCTCTATGTTTCAAATGACATAATGTTGATGAAAGAAGACTCTATGACCATAGACGGAAATACTCAACTTATTAAAGATGTCAGTTTTTCCTAAATTGATCTATAGGTTTAATGCAGTCTTATCAAAATCCCAGAAAGTTTTTCCATAGATATAGGTAAACTTCTTCTAAAATTTCTATGGAAAGGCATGGGCTCTAGAATAGCTAAAATAATCTTGGGCAAGAAGAAAAAGTGGGAGAAAACACTCTACTGGATATCAAGTCCTGTCCGATAACAATTATCAAGACTATGGGATCCTGACAGAAGGATAGAGAGGATCAGTGGAACAGAACAGAGACCCAAGAAATGAATAAACTCACACAAATATGCCAAACATTTTACAAAGATGCAAAAATAGTCCAATGGAGGAAAGTTAGCCTTTTCCACAAATAAGCCTAAAAAACTGCATATCCATAGTCAACAAATAAACCACAACATAAGGTTCACACCATAAACAAAATTTAGCCAATAATAAATTATAGATTTAAAACATTTAGAAAAAGTTAAAAAGAAAAGAAAAAAAAAAACTTTTAGGAAGAAAACATAGGCCAGGATCTTTGACATCTAGTCTATCAAGGAGTTTTTATAATTGACACCTAAAATATTATCCATAAAGAAAGAAATCAACAAACTGGATATCATTGAAATTTAAAATTTTGCCCTGTGATAGCTTTGTGAAGACAATAAGCAGAGTATAGAATGGGAGAAAGTATTTACAAACCACCTAACTGATGAAAGGACTGGTTTCTAGAATATACCAAAAAGACTCTCAAAATCCAGAAATTAAAAAAATAATAATAATTAGAAAATGAGAAAATACATAAAAGATATTTTACCTCAAGGATAGACAGATGCCAAATAAGCACATGAAAAGATATTCAACATCGTCAGCCATCAGGATAATGTAATTTAAAACCGGTGAACTATCACCACACACCTATCAGAATGGTTAGAAAAAAATAATAATGACAGCACCAAATGCTGGTGAGGATTTGAAGAAGCTGGGTCACTCACATATCCATGGTAAAAATGCAAAATGGTAGAGCCATTCTCAAAAATGATCTGGCAGTTTCTTATAAAACTAAATGTGCAACTAACTACCAAATAACTCAACAACTGAACTCTCATGTATTCATCTTAAAGAGATGAAGACTTATGTTCACAATGTACACAAATATTCATAACAGTTTATTCATAAAAGCCAGAAAATGGAAAAAAAAAGAAAACCCAGACATATTCAATGGTTCTATGGTTGAAAAAACTGTGGTAAATCTGTATCTGAATACAGTGTAGCATCAAAAAGGAACAAATAATTGATAACTTGGGTGAATCTCCAGGAATTATGTTGAGGGAAAAAACCCAATCCCCCAAAGGTTACATACTTCACGATTTTACTTCTATAAAATGACAGAATTATAGAAGTGGGCAGGGGGTAGGAGAGGGGATGTGTTTGGCTATAAAAGAGCAGTGAAATAGTTTTGATGATGGAACTATTCTATGCTTTGACTGTATTGACATCAATAACCAGATTATGATATGATGTTACTATAGTTTTGTATGGGGTCACTATTGGGAAACTAGTGAAGGGTATGTGGGACTTCTCTGTTATTTCTTACAACTGCATGCAAATCCGTAATTTTTTTCAAAATAAAAAGTTTAATAAAACATATGATATATGAGCAGAAGTTACAGTCAATGTTTATCTTTAGGAGAGACAGCCTTCATCCTAATCATTAGGACACATTATTTATGTAGTGATTTCTGATGAGAAAGTGCCCATCAAAATTAAATGCCCAAACCTGTGTTCATGTGTGTGTGTGTGTGTGTGTGTGTGTGTGTCTATCTATCTGGTGTTTGGGCATTAATAAAGTCCGTCCTCTTGTCTTCGTTAAGATACATTCAAGCTTATTTGCCTATGTGTGAAGTATAACACAATGAAAAATATTCTGTCCAGAAGTTTATCAAAGTTTATTCCAATTGTTTTAACATCAAAAAAAGGTGTGGTACTAATTCTTTGAATCGAGAATCATAACTTAAATATTTAAAATTAGCGAAATATTTGTATTCAACAGAACAAAGATAGTTCATTATAGAGTTAATATATACAGCACTGTTGTGGATGTGTATTTTCTGCTACATGGAATTTTAAAATTGATAGAACCTTCCTGCTGATCTTGTATACTGAAGAGAAATTCATTAGGGTTTGGTAATCTCAATAAATTCAGGAGCAGAAATGAGGCTCACCAGAGGAAGATTAACAGTTGGTCATATTATATTTCAAGTCACATATGTAAGTGACCAGAATTTTTGCCTATCACCATAACTACAATGATATAAACAATATACATAGGTGAATATGACTGAAAATAAATTTTTAACATGTGATTAATGGTTATGTTAGGATGAAGATGGCATATACATGACACTTCTTTCTGCATTACAGGAGACATTTGATCAATTACAGATACTGTGGCCAGATGTGGCCAAGGATCTCTCAACTCACTGCCTTGGAGTCATTACAAATCAGGCAAATTTGGCAGGGAAATTAAAATACGTTTCCATTCCTTTGTAAGAAACGGGATTATGAACTATTTTGTTTGTTTTCCTCGATTCTCTATGTATTCCAATGTATTTTTATAAATAATTTGATTACATATTAAATAATTTAAAACTTTAAGCCAGCATTAGAATTATGTGAAGGAAATAAATTCCTTATCGTAAGAAGATTTGCCTAATGACAAATTTTTATTATCAAAATTAAAAGAATTAGAAACTTAAGTTTTCCAAGAAAAAATAATTCCAAATGCAGGGAAGGTGCCAGAATTGTTCTATAAACTAAAAACACTGCACACAAATATTTATATAATGAGTGTTAGAACAATGGAGGTCAAGTGGTTTCTAAGTGTAAATTATTACTCTACTGAAAGTAAGTATCAATCCATTCTGTCCAAATGCAATTAAAAATTCAATTTAACTATTACGTTCCATGTTTCAGAAGCTGTGTTATGGTCTAGAGACCCAAGAAATGAGTAAGCTGTACACAAAGTCCTTCCTTCATGTGGTTCACAGTCAATCAAGGGAAAAGGCTTATAAATAATTACTTGTGGTGTCAAGTGGTAAATGTCCTAATAAAGAAATACACAGAGTGTCAGGGGAACATAAAATATGGACCGTTAATTCTGACTGGAGAAATCAAGGAAAGCTGTATGAAAACAGATGATGGTGAACTACCTAGTTCTTAAAAAACAAAATAAAGTTCAAGCATACTGATGAGGACATCCTAGAGAGATATAATGCACAAGTAAAAGCATCATGTGTTGCATTTTCTTCTCCTCCTCCTCCAGCCTTTGCCTTTGGAACCAGAAACATCAGTCAGTATCCTCGGAGGCTAAGGCACCGTGTGTAGGCCAAAACCGGACTTTGATGGTGTTCCCCTGTACATGCCAGCCCTTAGTGGTGTGATGAAGTAAAGGATGGGAAAACATTTAAGATTAAATTAGGTTAATTGTTTTTCATTATTTTTTGAAACTGGGTATTTTTAAATAGTGAATTGAAACTGAATATTGAAGTTAAGAAAGCAGTAGATCACTTTTGTGGTGTTGTTTTGTTTTGTTTGTTTGTTTGTTTGTTTTTTTGACATGAAGATAACCAGGAAATCATGGGGCCTGCTGGAATTTTCCTCAAGCAGTAAGGTAAGAATTACCCACCCCCACCCCCACCCCCAACAAAAAGATTAGAGGGGCAGCGGGACAATGAAATAAAGTGTATTTCGTTATTGGTCTTACTGCATTTCATTTGTTCACTCTGCTAAGGCCCCAGTCATTTGCTGGTGAGGCTATAAGCACAATGTACGAAGCTGGTTTCTCCAAAACTTGATCTTCAGAACTCTTGTAATAAATCAGCCAAAAAACAAAAACAAAAAACAGTTCCAAAAATTGACCTTCAAACTTGTTCATAGCTATTGAACTATTTCTAGGACTCAATCACCTATCTAAATGCTTTAATCATATGACTTTGCTTCTTCCTCTTTAAGCCAAAGGACACACAAGCTATAAGCAGGCAGCAGGTTCTGGATTTGAATCCAAGTCATCTGAATCAGGCAAACATGCTTGAAAGATGTAAACTACATTTTCTTCTACAATTCTAAAATTTCAAATTCAAAGTGCAAAATACATTTCAAATCTGAGACACCTTATTTTAATGGTGTACTATTATAGGTTTCCTATCTGACCACTGTATTTATTACCCTGATTAAAAATAAATATTGTCCTTATACATGCATGTGGAAAAAGCAATTCATTTCAGTGAGGCCACATAACACATATAACACACAAGCAATCAAATAAACAACTAAACAACAATAACAAACACCCTTTCGGTTGAGGCTTTGTGGAATACAGTGTTATGATCTCTTATTAGTCACTTTAGACTTGTGGCCATAAGAATACCTTTTCTTGATGGATACAAGAAAAGGCTTTGAAAATAAGTAACAGATTTCTAGGCGTTCAAGTGTGGATCCCTAACACTAGTTCAACTAAGCCTTTAATGCTATGCAGGCTAGAATCACTTAATGGTACCTGAATGGTACCTGAAATGGTATCATTAGGGTCCTGGAGACATTCCTGTCTTGGACTCAAAGTTGGATGCATAAAAATCTGTTATTTATCTCCTTCCTTATTTACCGTGTCTGAAAATTGATAGTCGAATAAAATATTTAACAGCTAAATTCTTTTTTTTTTCTATTAAAGACTTTTAATGTGAAATCACAAACAGGAAAAAAAAAAGCAGAAAAAAATTGCTTAAAAGGTTACAGAAATTGATGCATATAAAAATGTCCATCTAAAAATGACACAACCTCAAAAAGTTTCTATTTTTTTTAACAAGTATGTTCCAAAAGAATATGGCCACATTTCAGAGAGACATTTCTTCTCCCAACACCATGACAAGTGTTGATATCACTAAAAGGATTCTGAAAATGAATTCAAAGCAACATCAATTTTTTTTTTTAAATGTTGGAGAAAGTAAAATGATTTTGGTATATATGTCTCATAAAGACCTTCATTTTTACAGACTGAACTCAGTTCTCTTAATACTCAGAAGAACTATTTGGACAGTTACATGGATCTTTCTCAAAAACTATTTTTTAGGCAGCCACATTCACACACAGATGTACGCGCGCGCGCACGCACACACACACACACACACACACACACTTTCATATTTTTTTAAAGTGAGCAAGTCATTTTTTTCATGATCTCACATATCTTCTTTGCCCAGCGATATATTTTGATCGCTGCTAAATAATACAAAAACAACTGTTTGCAGTAAACACTCTTATGGGGAGAGCTGGCCGAATTTTCTGCAGGTACTCTCCAAGCCCAGGGTGATTTTTCCAAATGGTCCGTAAATTCTCTGTAAATTAAGCTCTGGCATTTCACTTCCCTTCTGCTAATCACATCAAGCTACCTAATTCCTAACTGTAAAATCAAATGTCTTAGTGACTTTCTCCTAGCCGAGTCTTCTCAATGGCCTCTCATATTAAGGATTCAATGGTTGTGCTTTAAATGAACCCGTTTCACTGGCAGGTGCCTGCTGGTTTTTAGGTTTTAAACGGTACCATTACTATCATTTATAAGGATAACATCACAATTAAGAATGTATGAATAATTTAAAATTGAGTAGCATTCAGTTTCACAGTCTGTCTGGCACGAAGGTTTGAAAGTGCAAGGTCTTTATTTTATTACAAAACACTGGCTGTCTGGGTGAAAGGAGATGAAAAGTTACTAATTTCAGGCTTTACTTCAAACCCTTTAATCTTGTAAATAAGTGCCTTCAGTGAGGACTTTGTTATCTCCGAAAGCCTAGCCAGAGTCGTTCCTGTTCTTTGTCTTTTCCCAAGGTCCTTACCTTATCCTAGGTGAGCCAAATGAGACAAAAGGGAATCCACTGGAGGAAGGGATTATTTAAGAGAGGTTTTCTTTTTAAATCCTAACTTGTGTTGTTGGCAAATATTATGAAACACGATCATTTCATTGCCATAAATAATGTTATATAATTAAAATTCCATTCTGTGGTTGGGAACAGTGTGATAAACTGTTTGCGAATTGGTAATTCTATTTATTAAAAACAGAGGCATTAATTTTGACACATTGAATTATAACACAGACAAACAGATCTTGTGTTTTAATTAAATGCTCTGTTTGATGAGCTTTTTTAGTCTAAGATTTAATACCAGATCCTACAGTTCGTATGGTATAGAGCAAGGGACAATTTTAGCAGGGAATACAGAGAGCCCGGCGGAAAAGCTCTGCTAGGATTCCGAAGGCATAGAGCAGGGCCCCTGGGCCTCTCCCTCCAGCACCCTCTGCTTTGTGCTGAGCCCAGTACCATCATCTGGTTTGTTAAGCCCTCCCCAAGCTCGCTCTTTCTTCCAAAGCCTCCAGCGCAGCTTCTGGTCCTCTAAAGCATTCCTTATTTCCTGATGATAAGGCAGGACTGAATAGTTTTTAAAATAAATAAATAACAACCAAACTGCTTTGAGCTTTCTTTCACATTAAGCTACATTTAATATTCATTTCACATTTTTTTCTATTAATTAAAAGTAAACCGTGTATTGTATGGTACATTATCCCTCTAACAGCCCCATGTGGAGATCATGAAGTGGAAGACTAATGGTGTAGACTTTAGCATTTAGTTTTAACCAGAATAATTTACATATCTGCGAGAAGAGTCCAAGGCATGTGTAAATAAGCAGAACTCTGAGATATCAAGACCCTTGCTCAGTTGACTATGGACTGCCGAGCTATGGGCTGTGTATTTATTCCATCAGTCAGGTAATTTAATGAGACTTACACTGCATCTATTTCTGCAGAAGAGACAAAAGTTATTATTAAGGAGAGGCATGTGGCAGTAAGAAAAATGTGTTTGCTTGTTTTATTTTATTCTATTACCCCAAGTAGCAAAGGTGATCCCATTCAATGTTCATTAAAGTTTACCTTTATAATTTATCAAAGGGGACCGACATCAACAGTTTTATGCTGAGATTTCAAAATTGGAAACATTAAAATTTGATCCGAAATGCCAGATATTTAGGGAGGCTTTTCATTAGAAAAATAACTCCATAGCTTTAATCCATAGATTTTTATTAAAGCACAACTCTATTAAGTGACCAAGAGAAAGTACATTAAAGAAAAGTCATCAACTGGGAAAGGGCACTTTAACTTGAAATTACCAAACTTTTGGACCAGTTCTGAGGGAGGAAAGATATTTCTTAGAGAACTGGTAAATTTACATAAAGGATCGCAAAAGCAGAATTTTCAGCGAATTTGTCTGCGAAGAGTTACACTGTATTATGAATAGTGTTAGGCAGTTACTAGAAGACTAAGATTATTTTAAGAAAACACTGTGTCTCTTTGATAAAATGTAAATTGAATGACATCAGGATTTAGTATTCAAACCGATTCAAATTATAGGCTCTTAAAATATGCCTCAAATGGAATAGTGTTCCGTGTTAGGGAATCATTGTAAAGGGTACGGGTATCAGTGAGGACGATGGCTGTATGGTGCCAAACATCCAGAAGAACACTGAAAAACTCAGTCGCCGAGGATGTTTCCAAATAGTCATCGCTTTTGGCATCAGCGTTGCCAAATGGGATGTGAGGAACCGAAGCAAGTCTCACCCTAATGATAAATCTTTTTTTAGTAAGATATTCAGACCATTGACGCTAAATGTCCCTCTAGAATTTGAATTCCCTAGCTATCTGTCTAAAACTTCATTCCAAAGCTCTGGCAAAACTGACATTAAGAGTCCAATTTTTAAAATCAATTGAATTGATGCTGTGCCTTTAAAAACATTGTAATCTTTTGTAACCCAAACCAACAGTATAAGAGCACAAATGTTCAGTCATAGACACTGAATTTTTACATGGCCTCTTGAGTGTTCACACTCCTACAAAGGCTGTCAGACCTGCTAAATGGCATAGCCAAATTTCTCTTGGATCTTTTTATAATACAATGATGCATAAGTGTAAGTCAACGTAGCATTTGACTCCTCAAATACCATATCACAAAGTCCTTTAAATACGCAACTTGATCCACTGGATGAATTTGAGCCAATTCCACAAAAGTATCTGTAACTTTACATACCCTTTGCATATTGTAACCTAATGTTAAACTTAACACAATTCTTCCTTCAGCAAAAACTCATTTTAAAGTTTTCCACTTTGGTTCAGAATGAATTTGCCTCATTCAAATCATGAACTTTGCCCTGATTAAATGAAAATAGAGCTACAGAATGCATATTCTGGTAAATGCTAATAACACATTTCCTCTGTTTTCATTTCAAAACAATGATTTCGAAGAATATGGGAAGCAATTTACCCTCAAAGTACACATACAGAAAAATGAATCTGATAGCAAAATACTGAGTCTCAGAAAAAATAAAGTTCTTCATTTTTATACAGTTCTTGTCATCCTACCTTTTAATTTTTTTTGTCACTGCCTCCAGTAGACACAGAGTTTCTAGTGCAGAGACCATAGCTCAGCACCATTCATACTGTCTTGTACGTAGAATAGGCTTTCAGAAAATATCTGTATTGCACATCAAACAAGGAGAACTTTTCAAGGAGTTCCCGCAAGAATTTCAAATAGTGGAGCTGTGACTGTGATTTTGAGACTGAAAAACAACAGTCAAATTGCTTTGAATAGGAAAAGTTACACATAAATAATTGAAAACGTATTTTTTTAAAACAGAGATAGTCACCCTTTCCGAGAGATGATTATTTTCTTCTTCAAATATTGGTGGTTGTGATAGCTATGCCACACCATTTTAAACTTAAAAAGAGAGAGAGAGACTCAATTCTCCCTGTTTTCCCACTTCGGCTTCATAAAGTATTTCGGTTTGTCTGACTGTGTCCGTCCATTTTGTTTTAAGACATAGTTTAACATTTAAAAATATTACACTTTCTTTCCTCTTCCAGAAAAGTGTGATAATATAGTAATATGTGTCAATTAAAAGAGTGCTTGCTATATCGTTAGTTGACAGACATGCAATGGAGTTTCCCAGCAAAATGGATCTTGAAGCATTTGTCTTTCTTTTATTATAGAGTCTTTTTTGTGTTTCTGTCATTACATTTCTTTGGACAGAGATTAAAGCAGAGCTATTTCCTATGAAATTGCTCAGCTAACCATCAGTGGTTCTGAATTCTTGGTGTCTTTTTTTCAGAATATACTTGCATATGAACATGTCTTTCATTAGCTTTGATTTTAAAACATGGTCTCTGGGTATCTATATGTGGTATTTGCTCAAATAATTTCAATTCTCCCTCATGTTCTCCCTTATCCCTGAGAATTAGTACTGACTTCCGTGACATCAAGGCTCCAGGATCGTATCAGGTGAGCACTTCCATTTTTGTTTTCAACTTATTAATAAATAGTATACAAATATTATATGACTAAACCCTTAAAATGTGGAACAAAGGCTTTATTAATTTTTCTGATCTTTAAGAACCACACCATGACAGTAAAGCAATGCATTCCAAAGTCCCGAATATTTAGAACTTCTTCAGTTGAGGTGCTGTGATTTGTAATGATCTTTCACATTTATTTTTTGCTTATTGGTATTTGATGATATACATGCATAGAGTGAAAAAAATAAATGTAATTCCTCTTGAAAGCATAACACTTTTTAATGGTTCTAAACATGTAAAACATTGCTGATGATACATTCACTGAAATTTAAAGCGGAGAAAAGCCCTTTTCCTGTGACATGAAGAATTTTATAAAGGAAGCCTATGATTGTTTGGATAACGCTAGCTTGAGACAATAGGAACTGGAATGCCGTGACATGGAGTCTCTTTCCTTATGTTTTAATAACGGCCTTCTGAGCACACATAGTCACTTTCAGATTTTTAAGCAATTAGTTTGCAGATGTCACTAAATAAATGGCATTCATTCCTTAAGCAGGAACCATACCTGTTAACCATCTCAGCCTATTCTAGCTTTAAAGCTGGGCTTGGTGTGCACAGCATGTTCAAAAACTGTACTCACAGTTCAAATGAGCTGGATTACAGACCATGACCACTGAGACCCTCACATGACAAAGCCTTTGTGTAATTAATATGCAGGGTAAAATGCTCCCTGGACTGCTGCTAAAGCGATTTAAATCATGCACATAAAAAATGTAATCACAAATTTAGCATGGTGGACAGAGTAGTCACACTGGGCTTGATTGCATAGAAGGTTCCAAGTGTGTTTTAAATGTCCTTTAAGATTGAGATTAGGACTTGTACTTACAAGATGCATATTAATCTAAAACTCAACATTTTTCAGTGTGGGATCACAGTAGGAGAACATTATGGGCAATAGAGGTTCATTCTAATCCCAGTAGGTAATTACACTTTGAAATAATATTCTTTAATTAAATCTTGTTTGCAGTTGATTGATTTAAACACTAAATCTAAAAACCTAAATTTGAGTTTTTATCAATTTTTGATGCTTATTGCATACAACTTGGGCTTTAATTGGTGTTTCTGAAGTTTTAAAGCCCTTGTCCACCGTATCCTGGTTGAATTTCATGTGATTATCAACATCAGTCTTTAATACTCTTGATGACTTCCTCTGGAATCTCAATAAGTTTGTGCACTCTTAAAATTTTAACGTCTACCCAAAAAGTATTTAATATGTCACAGTGCCAATATTCACGTGGAAATTTCTTCTATCACGCCTTCAGTAGGCACATATCTTAATCCCTTCTCTGAAACCCAGAGGCTTTTAAAAAAAATTACCGTTTGCAATATTACAGTGTAAAAATTGGACCCTAGCTCTCATAATGGACAAGGGACAAAGAAAATAAAAATACTAAATTTCGGAGTAATTTGCATCTTCTCAAACTTGAAGTAATATGACATTAAGCAACAGCAACACAAATACTCCTTCCACGTATGCACAAAGAGAAGCTGTCTAACAATAAAACACGTCACCTTTTATGTTTATAGCTTCTTTCTCACCATTTGGCAAAGCTTACCATAACACAATTAAAAGACTCATTGTGGACATTTTAAGATGAATTCTTTTCATATTCAATAATCCATATGTCACCAAATCTGTGTAATAATTGCTAAGAGCAATATGTTTTACTGTACTATTGTGAAGGAAGACTGTTCTGGTAGGTAACATTAATATCTAATTGAATTTTAGTCTTGTAGATTTTGGAACTCTTACAATTCCTCACTCCCCTGACAAGTGCTTTTTCTGAAGGAAAGTTGTGAAAAATGTCATGTCTTTTAACCCACAGAAAGGAACTTTGAAATATGTCCTAATTTGGCAGATGATATTATCTGTCAGGGATGATCAAGGATCTTCATTATTTGTTGCAAATTTGCAAATGACAATGAAACCAATTTAATGGGCATCCACATAACCAACTAGTTCTACGGTTTACAGATTTATTTCCGGAAACACCAAATTAGGTCTGGTGTCCTAAGCATTGTGATTTAAAGATGTCGTTCACCAGTGTTTATATTTAAATTCATACAAACAAGGATTGGCTGGGTTTCAGCTTCAGCGGTGCCACCGAGCAGCATCTTGTAGATGGAGCCCAGTAAATTACATTCATGATGCCATATTTAATAACTGAAAATTCACATTTTACAACAATTGCATTTGTCACTGCTGAAAAACAAACTAGTACATGGAATGTTTTATTACAATGACTACATTCTTGTGAGAAATGATTAAGTCACTATAAGAGAAAAGTAAGGCCAAAAGACCTCATTCACCATAACGCAAATATTAATCACACATAAATAATACAGGTGTCTTGCAGTAAGCCACATTCTCCTAAAATATAGATTACACATCCTAGGGGCAAATAGTAGTACAACAGACTTGAAATAAATCCCTCAAGCCATGGTGGCCAAAAGGAAATCATTTATGTTTTGACAGTTTAATATACTTTTTGGTTATGCATAACAGATGAAAATATTTACACCAATATAAGAGAGTGAAAGAAAAATTAAATCTGACTAATCGACCTGTTCAAAGTATGATTTTTAATTTCAAGGAATTTTTTTATAACGACTCCAAATAACAAATATGCTTCCTACAATTCAACCGTATCCATTCATTTTTAATTATTTCACAACACCTAAAAAACAAACTGGTCTCTCAACTCAAAGACAACTTTTCTTGGTATGCACACACACCCTCTCTGGAGAAAAAGAGGGCTGACAGCCAAACCAGAATGCTGTGGAGTGAGATGAATGTCACCAAGAGGGCTGCATGGGGTTCGGAGCCTGTAGCGCTTCTGGGGGCCGAATGGGGACTGCAAGGGGTTATGGGTCAGAAAGCTTGCTGTGACTTTCACCTTGGTACTGATTGAAGTGTTTCTTGGTTTTTTGTTGTTGTTGTTGTTGTTTTTTCTTTTAAACATATGAATGTTATTTCTTCAAAAGAAAATCTTAAAAATGTATGTCAACAAAATAGGACTCATTGTCTTAGAAATCGGTCCACTCCTGCTTTTCGGCAGGCATTTACTGGAAACTTCAGTGCTTGATACTAGGTAAGGAGCCAGGCTAAGAGGGAGTGGGAAATTAGCAGTCAGCCAGCTGGCTCCATGGCCTGTAGTATTTAAAGTTCACTGAGAAATGTATCTGAGAAATCACATATCAGGACAGACCGCATACAACCAAACATGACATTCTATGGTTCATACTGAAGCATTTCAAGAAAAAACTCAGGACAATGAGGGAGGTTGAGGTACAGGGAGAAGAGGGTGTGAGTAGACAGCCTTTAGGGGGAATACAGAAACTCCAAGAATGTAAGGAGTCTCCAGACTGAAGTATAGAATCCTGAGATTGGCAAATACATGAAAAAATGATTTGTCACACTAAGAAATCAAGAAAATCTATGTGAAGGTTTCAGAGGTTTTAGATAGAACACATTTACATGTGACATTTGTACCCAAAAAAGCTGATTTAGCTGTAAGTACTAAATAAGATGGAATGATCTGCTGACAGTGATCACTATTCAAATGAGTGGTGTCTTTGGAACTTTCCATGTTAAAAGAATCCAAACACACTTGTAAGAGATAGTCAAGCAAAAGCAAGTTCTATTTGTTTCCTACTTAATTTGTTTCTAAAGTACTTGTTTCTGTTGTTCTGTGTGACAGGTTAGGGATTCTTCTCTTCCAATAAAGCCACTCTCTTTTGCCAGTATCTACATCACAATTGTATCTTTCCCAACCGAAGTGACCAATCAGTCAACATCATAGGCTCTACTGGCTCACCTTTTACTAGCCATGAATTCCGTCCTGCCTAAGCTCCTCCACTTAGGCCCTGAATCCTTCTTTCTTCTCACCTACTACATTGAGGAAAACTTTGCTCCTTAACTATATACCATGCTTCTTATAGTATGTTTGTCTATTCCTACAGTATCATCTCCATCAGCACAAAAAGATGACCTAAAATCTCCTATTTAAATTTTAAAAAGGAGGGGCGTGCACCTGGGTGGCTCAGTGGGTTAAAGCCTCTGCCTTTGACTCAGGTCATGATCCCAGGGTCCTGGGATCAAGCCCAGCTTCAGGTTCTCTGCTCAGCAGGGAGCCTGCTTCCCCCCACCACCCCTCCCCCGTCTCTCTGCCTGCCTCTCTGCCTGTTTGTGATCTGTCTGTCAAATAAATTAATAAAATCTTAAAATAAATAAATAAATAATTTTTTTTTAAAAAAAAGAAAGAAAGAAGAAGAGAAAGGAAGAGAGGGAGAAGGGAAGGAAGGAAAGAAGAAAGAAAGGGAGGAAGATAAGGTGGGAGGAAAGAAAAAAATAAAAGAAGAAAGGAAGGAAAACAATTATCTTTCTAGCCCACTTCTCTTTACACTGTCTCCTTCACACCAGCGTTTCCTGAGATGAAGATCTGTATTCAATTTCTTCACATTCTCTCCTACAATTCTAACCTCAACCTAATCCAGTTATACTACTGTTCCCACAGCATCACTAAGACTTCTTTGAAGGTCATCATATTTCTAAATCCAGTGATCCAGTCCATTGTGATCTAATTTAAACCCTCATCAGCATTTGACACAGTTGGCCTCTCCATCTTTCTGAAAATATTTTTTCTTTCTTCCTTTTCTTTCTTTCTTTCTTTTTCTTTCTTTCTTTCTTTCTTTCTTCTTTCTTTCTTTCTTTCTTTCTTCCTTCCTTCCTTCCTTCCTTCCTTCCTTCCTTCCTTCCTTCCTTTCTTTTTCTTTCTCTCTTTCTCTCTCTCCTTCCTTCCTTCCTTCCTTCCTTCCTTCCTCCCTTTCTTCCTTCTTTTTCTTCTTACCTCAGTCTTCCCACATTCTTGGTTTTGTTTTAGATCCACAGATGGTCATTTCATCCTGTCATTTTCTGGATTTTTCTTCTCAACTCAATGTCTAAATTTTGAAGACCTTCAGAACTGTCTTACATATCCTTCTCTTTCTTATCTATCCACCTAGGTAATCTCATCTAGACCCATTGCTCTAAATTCTCATTTTAAGTTTCAGTCTTTATTTTTCTAAAACTCAAAACTCACATCCAACCTCTTGATTCATTCTGCTCCTTGAACAGTGGAACAAAATTAATATGGTAAACAAAATTTTTAATTTTTTTTGCTACAGTTGCTTATTCATGAGTTTTCCTCCTTTAGTCATGATGATTCAGTCACCAGTCACCCAGCTTTTCAAACCAAAATGTAGGGTCATGTTATTTCTTGCTCAAAAGCCTCCCATAAATCCCCATGATACTAAAAAATGGAATAATGCTTTTTATCTTATTTGTTCCCAGTGTTCCACACAACCTGGCCCTATGCCCTTCTCTTGATTTACTCTTCTATGTCCTCCTTCTTCTTCACTATGCTGCAGCCATATCAGCCATTTCCAATCTTCTGAACATTATATCTTAAATTAATTGTTAACCTAGCAAGTCTAATGTAGCCACCAATATTTTCTGTTCCATTATTCTTTAATAATTCTCCACATTGAAATTATAACTGATAGCTATCCTGTTGGTTTGTTTGTTTTCTATCATACTAGAATGTTAACTCTAAGATAGTAAAAGCCTCACCTGTCTACTCTCCATTATATTCTCAGGGTCTAGAACATAGTACACTATAGTCATCCCCTTCCTTCCTGATACATAGTAGATGTTCCAGCAACTTTCACAGAATTGTGATGAAAATTCAAGGATAACACATTTATGCTATGTGACTCAGTACATATTAATTATGGTTGTTTTAAATTATTTTTTCACTGGTATTAATATTTATATTAATAGTGTTATTAGTGGTTATAGGTAAAATAATCTATACAGTGTGTCTATCTCTTAAGAAAACTGTGGCTTCCTACTAGAGGGTTGATGTTACAAGAGCATATGTTTAGCTTTATTCCTCATGTGGGATGCTAGCCTTCACCAACTACTAGCAAGGACTTGGAGGCTGGAAGGGTGGGCATTTGTCTACCTCACACAACAATGGGCAAGGTGGTACTGTCCAACAGTCACCTGGGATTTGAATCTAAATGAAATGGAGGGGGCGCCTGGGTGGCTCAGTGGGTTAAAGCCTCTGTCTTCAGCTCAGGTCATGATCCCAGGGTCCTGGGATTGAGCCCTACATCGGGCTCTCTGCTCCGAGGGGAGCCTGCTTTCTCCTGACTCTCTGCCTGCCTCTTTGCCTGCCTCTCTGCCTGCCTCTCTGCCTGCTTGTGGTCTCTGTCTGTCAAATAAATAAAAAAATAAAATAAAATAAAATAAAAATAAATAAATTAAAAAAAATAAATGAAATGGAGGCTGGCCATGTGAGACTGAGGTCCCACCCGATCCTTTTTGGAAGGTGGACCACAATCAAACGTTCTTCTCTATCCCTGTGCTTTCATCAGAAAGGCTTGCCTGATGCTTCCAACTTTAGGCATCTCCTCAGCTTTCCCTAAGGAAATGTCCTCAATAGAACCTTTACCATTGTTGATGAAAAAACATCAGTAAACAAAAGTAATTGCTCTCCATGAAACACATATGCATGTGCTTGAAGAAAGAGGGCTGTTGTGTTTAGAGATTTTCAACTCTTAAAGAAAATATGTTACCTTGTTCCAGATAAATCAAATGAGATCTTAGGGAAGATCAAAACACTTTATTCTAGTATGATGCCATAGGGTATTTAAAGATTATTTTTTTAGAAAAAAAAAATATATTTTTTTCCAGTTTATTTGGACTCAATGACTTTTGTAGACCCTAGATACTTTTGCTTTTGCAGGACCCCTTTGCCCATAAAAATTATCAAAAATTATATTATTTACTATACTAATTGATAGAAAAATAATATGTTATTATTATATATTAAAACATCTTTCATGACCTGTTGTTCTTCTTTTTTTGAGACTTTAAAAAAGAATTATAACATTTCATGGATCCCTAAAGGTATATTAGGCCCAAGCTGCTGTGCCTAGTGAGCATGAGTTCATGAGTTGACCTCACTCAAAAGAAAGAGAGAAATATCTTGAATATGACTTGTCTACCAAAGGGCTAAATGTTATTCAGAACATCACCACAATTGCACCTCACAGGTTTTTTTAGGTTATTTTTAGGTTATTTTACATTACTAAGTAATTATTCAACATTCTGAGCCCTTAGACACATAAGACAATAAATCAAAGACTTATGGTTTGCCATGGTTATCAGAAGAGTTAAAGTAAATATGTTTCTTTAACCAAATGAAAGCAAAAATTTAAAATTATTAAAAATATTACTATTTAATATCCTTGAATATATGGATTCACAAGAGTACACTTTCACTTTTTTGGGTATTATCTTTAAAAACTAGAAAATAGCTGGAAAATAAAAAGTTATATTTAATTAATTAAAAACCTGGATGTACACCTGGGTGGCTCATTGGTAAGTGTCTGCCTTTAGCTCAGGTCATGATCCCGGGTCCTGGGGTCAAGCCCCGCATTAGGCACCCTGCTTAGCCAGGAGTCTACTTCTCCTCTCCCTCTGCTGCACCCCCTGCTTGTGTGCTCTCTCTCTCCCTCTCTCTCTCTCTCTGTCAAATAAATAAATAAGTAAAATCTTTAAAAAAAAAAATCCTTGGGGCGCCTGGGTAGCTCTGTGGGTTAAAGCCTCTGCCTTTGGCTTAGGTCATGATTCCGGGGTCCTGGGATGGAGCCCGCATCTGGCTTTCTGTTCAGCGGGGAGCCTGCTTCCCTTCCTCTCTCTCTGCCTGCCTCTCTGACTACTTGTGATCTCTGTCTGTCAAATAAATAAATAAAATCTTAAAAAAAAAACCTCAAATATGAAATTAGTAAACCAAAGGTTTTGTTACAATGACTCATTATTCTTCCCTTTTCAAACTTTTTCATCCTGAAAGCATTGAGGAACATTTTTTATATACAATATCCTACCCCTTTTCTCCAACTTCTCCCTACATAAGATGACTATACATTCCAATATGCTTGGGATATTCCCTGTTTATGACATCTGCCCAACATTCCTCTTTCACTCTTATAAGTGATCTGTCTTAGACAATAAATTGTAGCTATCTTATCTATATTAACTCTGAAGTTGTTTATTCATTCAAGTCTGTTAATATTCTTAATAATCAACTAAATTATTTAAATATAGTTAAAGGTGAATAAGATATTTTTACCAGGTTAAATCTCTTCAAGTATAGGTCTAACTCTGTGAATTCCAAGTGCAAAAATTACCATTAGCACCCATTGTCTATATAATAAGGTTCAATAAAATATTTGCCATAATCTGATCTCAACCTGTGAATAAATACTATATGGTCTTTCCTGTCTAATCTATTCACTGGCCCCCACTTAGTTTTTCATCATACTTTCATTTTTCCCATCCCTATCTGCTTTACATGAAATATACTGAATGTCCAAGTCTCACTCCTGAGAGTCAAATCTTAAGAGCTATCCTATCGGTACCAGCATCCCAAGCAGATCTTTCTCTGTCTCTTTCTCTCCCCACTATAAAGGGTTACTATAAAGAGATACTAATAATGCCATATGGCTTCATGTCCTTCTCAACATTGATAACTGGCCTTGTAGGTAGACAACACAGATGTCTATCTACACAGATATTTCAGGACATTATTTGAGCACAAGTTTTGTCTTCTTTGTCCTAGAATATTGCTGAAACTTCATCAAAGATCATCTTTTTTTCTTAAGTAAATTCCAAATGCCCCCTGAGAGTAATTTATACCCTAGTATAATCTAAAATTTTCCTAGGTCCAGCTAGCTCTATAGCCCATCAGATCTATCCCTGCTTGAATTAGCTTTGAATCCAATTCAAAAACATCTTTTTCTTTTTTTTTTTTAATGGAGGCATCATAGTATAGTGTTTAAAAAACATGAGAATCTATGAGACTTGGATATAAATACTGACTCTTCCATTTACTTACTGTGAAAACTCAAGCAAGCAACTTAAAAATTTTCTCTTAATGACTTATTTGTAAAAGAGAAGTGATAATCCATAACTTATAACTAATATCATTTTTGTAAAGATTGGGGAAAATAGCATTACCATAGTGTCTTGGCTACCCTGAATTTTGGTAACATAAATAAATAAATAAATAAATAACACTAATAAGGACTCTTTGCTCTGTCTCTTTTCAAATACAGTGAGGGATCACAAATGTATCGATATTACAAGAAAAGGAAAACATTCTAAATGAGAACACTTGCACAGGGATGAGCATCTGAATAGAAACAAGCTGTTTGGGTAAAAGGAAGCCCAGGACCTACATTTACAGCCAGCACTGCATTTTTTCCATCCCCACAATTCTCAAAATTTTAATCTTTAAAAGAAAGATGAAATAAAACAAAGAAATCTTATATCCAGGGACACCAAGCACAGATGATGGGGGAAAAGACACCACACCATATACAAGGAACAAAATAAAAATCTGCGTATTTAAGAATGAGACCTCCAACCTTCTTCTTACCCTACTCTCAGTACCCATGCCTAGGTTTGTAGCTTACTTGCCATCAAGCAAGCTGGCTAGCAGGCTGGGCGCCCCCTAGAGCATATGCAGCCAGTCGACAGTACTTCCTGTCCACAGTATGTTTCCAATCAGTACAGCCCATAATCGCCAGTTATTTGCAAGAGGATGTGAATAAAAATCTTGAAATAAGAGGACTATCAAAAATTTAAAAAAACAATAAATATAAATATTAAAATAAAATAAATAAAAATAAAAATGGAGATAATGATGCAAAAGAAACTTGTGAGGGAAATGCCATTTGTATACTTAGAAAATAATGATGATACTTCATTCATGAAACATAGAGGAGGCTACTTTTAAATCGGAGAGTAAGAGGCACCTGGGTAGCTCAGTCATTAAGCATCTGCCTTTGGCTCAGGTAATGATCACAGGGTCTTGGGATCCTGCCAGCACTAGGCTTCCTGCTTGGTGGGAAAGCCTGCTTCTCCCTCTTCCAATCCCCTGATTGTGTCCCCTCTCTCACTCTCACTCTCTCTGTCAAGTAAATAAATAAATAAAATCTTAATAAATAAATAAATAAATAAATAAATAAATAAATAAAAGAGTAAGAAATGGGCCATGGGCATTATAAAATATAAAAACAAAATTTAATTAATTAATTAATTGATTGATTTTTTTTTTATTGTGTTCAATTATCCAACATATAGTACAAAATCAACCTAAGAATTGGAAGAATTGGAAGAACTATCATGGGAAACAAAAACATGGTAAACTGGATTAGAAACAATAAGGAATTAAAGGACCAATTCACTAACTCTGACATTTGACTAGTGGAGAGCATAGAAAATGATAAGGATGAAGTTATTAAGAAAAATAAAAGAAGGAAATCTCCCCAAAATAATGGATATGTATTTCCAGACATGTACCCAGCAAGAAGAATGAACAACTCACAGCAAAGCACAAAATCATGAAATTTTAAAATATCACATATTACAATTAGATTATAATTGCTTGCAGAAAGAAAAACAAAACTTGCCCATTTAAAAAGGTTAATATACAAGGTATCAAGAATCAGAGAGGTTTCAGACTTCTTAGAGACACACTGGAAGCTAGCAAACAATAGAACAAATAAGGGTAGGGTACACACATTTCAGTCAGACTTTCTGACAACTTACCTTCCAAGAACCCTCCCTCAGAAAGCTTGTTAGGGGATTTATCCCACCAAACTAAGGAAGTAAAACAAGACAGAAAAAAAGAGAAATCCAGAAAACCATGATGAGACAAAACCTATTACCCTAAGTTAAGAAAAAATCATCAAGCCAGAAGTGAGACATGAATGGAGTCTGCTGGGGAGGATGTCACCAGGAAATAAAAGCAAATGATGCAAAAATTGAGGGCATAGAAAATGACACTAAGAATTTGGAGATTATTTGAGATAAGAATAAGAGAATAAGAGATAATAAGAATTTGGAGATTTGCTGTAGGTATAAAGAAAAGTAAGAAAATCAAAATAATTTATTATCTCAATGAAAATTATAAAAAGTTACACAATAAAAGGACTACCCAATCTGCATTGGTCTGCCTCCACCACCTCTGCTTCTGAGGAAGCAGAGCTCTCCATTCTGAGCCTAAGCACAATGAGAACTTCAGTTACCTGCCCAGCAGAAGTTCTAAGGTACAAGTCAGCCCTCTTGCAGCCTAACCATTTTCTGTTCACTCAGGCCTTCTGCAGCCTTTGACTTCTGGGGTAAGTAGGGCCTTGTGTGGGAACATATAAAAACCTCATAAAGCCTCTTTTGTCTTTGTTTTCAGCTCACTGGCTTTCCCCATCAATTTTCCATCTTCATTAGAGCCAATTAAATTTGGCTGGCTGTGTATCTTTTAGTCCATTTTCTTCGAATTTTTGTATTTTCCTTCATCCTTGTATATTCTCCAATAAATGTGGGAAGAATTAAAAGAAGAAACTCTGACCAGTTGAGTCTTTACTGTGGAAAGACAAACTGGGCTTCAAGAGGACACCTGGGTTCATGAGAGCTGGAGAAGTGGAGCTCAGCTCCAGGTGAAACCTCTATTTACTGTCCTTCCATTGCCATGTTTAATCTTACAGAAAGAGTGCCAGATAGTGAAGTACTGATTTCTTCTAATGTCAAGTCATTGATTGTGTGAACATGGTGAAAGATACACAACTCAGTATTTTTAGCTGCAACTGATATAAGATGGCATTAAAATGAGAAGCAGGAAAGTACAATGTGAAGCAAATTATAGGAAACGGAGAGCCTTATTCTTTATTCTGCTCTAGCAAGCTAAAGGAGAAAGCCATGAGTGTCTATAACAATTGAGGTAGACAGTGGAAAAAAATCAATGAGTCCTATAGCCAAAAGGACATCTTGCTATAGTTCACCCTTCTGTTGAACAAATAAGACCTGGTCCCCTTCAGTTTGCTGTCCCCTTCTTTGTCTTTTCCATGAGCCCTCCTTCCTCACTGAACTACTCACCATCTGATTAGTCAACTTGCCATTTTCTTGAGACCTAGTCTCAAAACATGGAGACCTGGGCTTAGTGAGCTGACTAAATTACATTGATGGACTCCTTGGATGTTTCTGGAAGGCTACCATGACAGGCTGCAGCTAGATTTTGCAATCATTAAGTTGGTGGTGAATATAACAGGAATGCATGGCAAAAGTGCACATAGACTCTCCGTGCACCATATGAATCCACAGGTGGCCCTGGAGCGGGTGGGTTGTTGAATGGGCACCACCATCTGCGCATCCAGATAGACACTTGATATGTGTTGCCCTCAAATTCCTATGAAGTTGACTGCAACCCAGCAGGTGTCATGGAGTAGCTTGTGCTCCTTAAATTCATAGTGTGTTCAATGTTCAAGGAGTTAATTAAAAAATACACTCCAGATTTACAAATTTCTCAGAATAGATAAAAAGAGGGTTTGGAAATACAAGCCTAAAGTAAATAAGACCAACTGCTGATTTTTCAATTAGGTTATGTTTCAGGGATACAAAATTACATATTCCTTTCCTATGCACGTCCCCTGCACTTTTTAAATACAGAGCAACCCATTATTAAGCTATTAATCACCTCTTCCAATTAATTGCTAGAAAATGACCCAGGTTTTAGTAGTAGAGTTGCAATTGAAAAGCTCTTTGATATTTGGCAAGGTAAAGTTACAGGCAGTAGTAATTTGAGAAGGTGAAGCTATTAGCTGCTGTTTAGAATCTCAATTACTCTAAAGATAGATAATTACAAATAAAACAAACTTGTTCTCTTACATTAGTAAGTGCTTCTTTTTTCTTTACAAAATTTATGAGTGATTTTTTTCCACTCAATAAATATAATTTCCACATGAAAAATTGACCTTAATTATATGAAGTATGGCTACAAGTGAAATCTGTGTTTTCACTGAAGAGAATAATGCATTTCCTGAATTCTGGCCATTAGAGCTAATTGATTTATTGGCTTTCTATATAGTGTACTATTGTCTTTATGCTCTTGGGACATGGAAGCTCTTCAGAGAAAGGGCTAAATTCTACCACACTGATATGACAGTTGAAGCCTACCTTCCCCTTCTTCAAGTGTAGGGTTTCTTGGAGTTTAAAAATAAGAGAGAAAATCTCTTTCCAGGATTGGTTGGAGTTAACTGAATGCGGCTGCGTCCCTTGGCTTACGGAATGTGTACTTTTACTGCTTTAATGTTCCTGAGAAGTTAATAGTGTGGGGGTTCTTTTCTTTTTAATCATATTCCTTTCATAGTAAAATATTTATTCAAGCAAATGTAAAGTACTTGTCAAAATATGAGAATATGAAATTCCCATTTTTAGGTTTCTTTAAACACAGCAGTGATACAAAATAAAAAGTGATGCATTTTCCCCTAGGGCTAGTTTTTAAATTCACGAAATTACCAAATATGTTTTTGTTTTATTTCCTTTTTACCTTTTGGTTGCTGTATAAATTAGTAAATATAATGAGAGAAGTTTCTCAGCTGTAGTTGTGCATTATACAATCATTTCCTTTAAAAGCTATAAAGAAAAACAAATAAAGTGAAAATCCCAAATACTGAAATGGTTCTACCTAGGTTTTTCTTTTCACATGAGGTATAGTCAACAGATCTGATGAGGGTCTCAAGGAGAATTCAAGTTCAGAAAGCAAAATAAGGATCAGCATTTTGTATCATGTGTACCTGTATCAGACTGACACCAAACGGGAGAGAATATGAATAAAATGATTCTAGGTTTGAAGTGTCCCATGCAACTTGCACAGCTCTGGACTTTGATGTGAGTAAATTCTCATTTTTCCTTGTTCCAAACTTATCCTTTGTATAGCTATTGATCTGGGTTTATTGGAAAAACAGTATGGTGAATATTAATTTTTCTCTAAAGTTTCTTTATCCCCAAGAACATACACATAACACTATTCTATAGGAAAGAACATTCTTCCCCAAGATGAGAACTTCAGTATGTGATTTTCCAATGTCACCTTCATGTTTTGTCTACGTGTCTATTTAAACTCCATGTGCTAACTACAGTGAAAAACAGAAAAAGAAAGAGGGAATTGAATGTTTTCAAAGGAAATTAATAAAACAAATTTCTCTTGCATGTCAAAAAGTTCTGAATAATGTCTGGAAAAGAAGTTAATTGATGTAAAAAAATAGGATTCCTCCTTTTTAGACATACATATCTTTTAAGTTAGTTCGCTATTTTCACACCAGAATTTATTACTCCACCAATGTGTGCCATATGTGTAATTGTCACCTTTTCATAGCAGTACAACTTAAGGGTGGGGGGGGGGACAGAGTTCTGTTTCCAAGTTTAAAAAGAACCATTACTAAGTAATTGACAAATTGAAATTGTCTTCCTCAATGGAGAAAACTATGAAGGTTTCATTTGAAATCAACTTGATCTGTGCATTGGGACAAGGACAGGCAAAAGTTCATTCTGAAATAGGGTTTTGTTTTGTTTTTTTTTTAATTAACAAGCTACAAATGTTTTCTGAATGAAACATTCAGAACAGCGGGTAGGGCCATATGGAGTACAATTTAAGAATGATTATGCTCCCTTTATTCAAAGGTTTTTTGTATTATTTAATAGTGACTAATAAGCATAGTAATAGGAGATCTATATTAGCAAGTATCCACACAATAATTTCCAAAGAGCATGACATGGTGAGTGGTCAGAATTTTGCAGAGTGGCTGTAAAAGGAAAGCTTACAATCAGATATTCTGTGTTCTGTGTATGTGCTGAGTCATGTTCACAGGTAATCCCATCTCTTAAGAGCCATCATAATGCTGATTCGAAAAATCAGAAATCAAATGAGAAGTCTGCCAGTGATGAGTAATACTCAAATCTGACTTTTCAAGATCTCCACATTTATTAATGCTGCCTTTTTGTCATATATTCTACATCTTTTCATCTGTAGTCAATTTTGTAGCATCCAACACATCGCAGTAGTTAAGTAATCAGCCAATGGCTGAGTGAATGGATGAAGGAATAAGTAAATCTGCATTTCCCTGTGCTGAGATGAAGCACAAAGCACATACAGAGATCATCCCTTGTTATCCATCAGGATAACCTCCGTCCTGGGATTAGAATTCTCCTCTGGATTTTCCTGCTCCCATAATGTTCATGGCTGTTATTTGATGTTGGTTATCTATACATATCCTCTCTGCCAAATCCTGTCTACCTGATGCTGGACTCAAGCTCTGGAATGCAGCTTTGTATTTCTGTGTCTAATCTTTTTTTTTCCTACTTAGACCTCTACTTCTGATCTCTCCTAGCCAGCTATACACTATTCCTATGTACCATGCAGATTAATATTAACTTTGTCAGTGAACAAGGTGAATTGATCATAATCCATCAATACTTTGAGGTCTATATCAATTAAACTGACCATTCTGAGCAAAATTACACAACTCTTTGCTAAGCATTAAACTAATTTGATCACCAGAAGCCTAAGCTTGGCTGCCTTCATACCTATGCAGATAATAAGAGAACAAAACATTTTTACTAAAGTATATAAACTGTTATTCTCAACTGGCAAATGAATGAGGAGGTGTAGGACAAAGGTTTGATGGTGTATCTATGCCAACCCATACTAAAGAAAGTCCACTTCTAATATTACTTTTCTTTTTCATTAACTGTCCATTTTTTTGGGACAAACACTTCAGGGTAAATGCTAGTCCATAACAATAGGCACTAAGCAGCATACAGTAGCCTGAAGATCAAGCAAAAAGAAGAAGACAGAAGGAGGAGGAGGAGGAAAAGAAGAGAGAGACAGAGAAGGAGAAGAGAAGGAAGAAGAAAAGGAACAAGAGAAAGAGAATAAGGAGAAAAGGAGGAGGAAGAAGAAAATGCTATAGCAAACTGGAAGACTTCAAATCTCCTAAAACAATATTTAAAGCTCTTACTTAATCATACATGGCTAAGACTTATGTTAATCTAATACCATATAATAACACGCAAGTTTTTACCTAATCATGTATAACCAAGGTCTCTTTAGATAACAAAAATTATTACTCAGGATATGCATAGATAATACACACCATTTTCAGGAAAATATTGACTAAAAAAAAGTATCAATTACAATGGTTTGAGTAGTGATGATTCATTACTGGTTTTTTTCCCCCCAGAATTTTATTTATTTATTTTGAATTTATTTATTTGAGAGAAAGAGAGAATAAGAGACCATGAGCTGGAGGGAGAGGGAGAGAGAATCCGAAGCACACTCCACAGCAGGCACAGAGCCTGACACAGGGCTCTGTTTCATGATTTCAAGATCATGACTTGAGATGAAACCAAGAATCTACCAGCTGAGGGGCGCCTGGGTGGCTCAGTGAGTTAAAGCCTCTCCCTTCGACTCAGGTCATGATTCCAGGGTCCTGGGATTGAACCCCGCATCTGTCTCTCTGCTCAGCAGGGAGCCTGCTTCCTCCTCTCTCTCTGCCTGCCTCTCTACCTACTTGTGATCTTTGTCTGTCAAATAAATAAAATCTTAAAAAAAAAAAAAAAGAATCTACCAGCTGAGCTACTCAGAAGCACCCCTCCCCACCTTTTTTCAGAATTTTAAAACAAATAATAAAAATCATCATGTAGACATAGGGAGTCTGTGGTTTGTTTAATTCTGCCATCCATCCTCCACAACAAGGTAATGAGGTCTACCCCAATGGCACATAGAGAATGAACTACTCAATAAAGTGATCCTGGGTAAGATGTTCCACAAAATTGATAAAATGTAGAACACTAGGATCCCAAAGAAATGATTATTCTCCAGTCATTTAACTGAAGTTCATCTTTTTGTTTCATTACTAACACTGGAGCTGATATTAATATCCACCTCTTGCAGAAGAGAAAGAACAAAGGGCAAAGTATCACTGTCTTTCATAGGGAAAGCCCACAGATGTACCCTGACTGAATATCAAGTCTATACCCACAATCCATAGTCCTATCCATTCTTCTGGTCAGACCAGATTGTTTTAAAACTCAGCCTCATGGGTGTCTAAGTCAGTTAAATGTCCGACTCTTGACTGGGGCTCAGGTCATGATCTTACGATCTTGGGATCAAACTCCACATCAGGCTGGGCAGGGAGTCTGCTTGAGATTGCCTTTCTTCCTCTCCCTCTCTGCCTTCTCCAACTCATGTCCTTTCTCTCTCTCAAATAAATAAATCTTTTTAAAAAATTTAAAAAAAAAAATAAACCTCATAATGGTTTAAAAAATGCAAAATCAGAAAATAAAGAAATGACAGAAATAAATGTTTTTTTCACCAAATTTTACATATTTTCTTAGATTATTAAGGATGAATAAAATGGGGTTTTGAGAATTCAATTTTATTGACCTGTTCCTTCAGGGTGAAGGAAATAGCAATGTTGTGCCTAAATGGCTACTCCTGCCTTCCTAGCATTCTTTTGCATTATAAAGCCCTTTATAGCATCGGATACCCAACTGAGTACTTCCTTTTACCATTAACTCCTTTAACCATGAATATTTAACGCAAACAAAGTTTAAACCCCTGACTCTTTTCACAGTTAGTATCTATAATCCTTTTTTCCAGACTAGGTATTTCTAAATCGTGTTAAATCTTTCATCTTCCTTCTGGTCAATTTCAAGGTTTTTACTGAATCAAATGCAATTTTTTTATACCAAGCTTTCCTTTTGCTTTTAGACACTTCCACTGGCTTAGCAAGAGCTGTTCAAATTAGGTGATTATCCTATTTGTGGTACACTGATTTAAGCATTCCTTATTTTCAGGCAACAACAACCTCTGAGTAAATCATTTATTTATTTATCTATTTATTTTTAATGCATGGAATAATTAAAACTGATCCTGAAAATCTGAGGGCATTTTTTTCTTTTTTGTGGACTTTGAAAAAGTTTGATTCTTTTCACATTTTAACAAACAACCCAAACTCTACTTTAATAATCCTAAAAGATAAAATTTCAAAAAACAAATCTGCAATTAGATATTACATTTTTTTATACCTTGTTGGAGGAATACACTAAAAACAGTAAGATTGAGCAATAAGTACAGTGATACTGTACTAAGGGCTTTTTCCCCCACCTTAAGTAATTTTATTTCCTATAAAGTTATAAAAGATTGTGTAGCTGACTTTGTTATTTATTTCCCTTAAATTGTAAAACCAAAGTAAAGGTAAAGAGGAAGAACAGTTAACCTCTGGTGACCAAAGGTGCACTTGATCTGTTATTTTGTATTCTATACTCTTCAAAAGAGCAATATAAACAGAATTATTTATGCCCAGCAAAATGTTGCTTAATTACTTATGCACCACTGTTTGCTTGTATTTTAAGCTCTCTCTACCACCCACAGGCAGACGTTAAACAGCTGCTAAAAGCTAGCTTTAGTCTTGCCTGTTTGAAATTAGCATACTTGAGCTTTGAAAAAACTTTGTTACCAATTTACATATGCATAGAGACTGATATTTAGACTCACCATATGATATGTCCCTCAAGAGCTTTTCTTATTGCCTCCATCCTCAGGTCTCAACCTAGAGACTGTAAATCTAGCAGGTGATTAATTCTATACCCTTGAGAAACTAGCAATTAGCACTTGCAACCAGTAAAAAATTGTCATTTCAAAACCCTGTTTACTATGCCCATGTATTTTCTATGAACTCACAGTTAACTCTAAATAGATGTGTATGGCAATAGATCTGCAGACATTTCTGTCTCTTTATGTAAAATATAATATTGCTACCAGCTAATCAACCTATTAAATATATATAATTGACATTCCTTTTTTAATATAAAATAGCAAGATGGAGCAAGCCCGGAAACACCATACATGATGTTTTATGTTACTAAACCTTAATCAGTTCATTTCAACATGATGACTTTGTAGGGTTTACCTGTTCTGTGTCAATTCTTATCTCTGATAGCTGAAATTACCGTACTTCCAGATGTTCTTATGCATTATTGAGGTCTTCTGCAGTAGATGCTGGAAAAGGTAAGATAAGGTTTTATTTCTTTGTAGTAGTCACAACACTGAGATCAAAGACAGTAAAGTGCAGTGCTTAGTATTGAAAACTATGATGAACCTAACATTTATTTTCAAGTCGCAAACCTATCATAAAAACTGCTCATCAATCTTTAGTTAACCATTTCATGTGTCATCTGTGAATCGAGCAAGGAAATGTTCTGAAAGGTTTAAAAACACGTCTCTGACCACACAATAAATTAGTGCTAATTATGCATGTGCAGATGACAAGTTTTAAAATGAAAATGTTTGTGGAAAGCTTGATCCTGTGAGACGAGAGTGAAAATACAAAGAAAAGAGAGACACGTTAAAATTATTCCATGCAATAATTTGCATTCAACAATTCACTTTGGTCAGGTTTAAGAATCTGTTAAAGAAGAATTCATACACACACGCACGCACACCATTTTTTTAAATGGTTTCTGATAAAATCTGGCAGTGCTCTGGAGAGTGCTAACTGAAGTGAAAACAGAGTAATTCCATTTTCTGAAATGTTTTCAGTTCAGTGCAAGGGAAGGAAGATAGGTGAAAAATAGCTAACATGCATGCTACCCGCAGTGTGTTAACTTACTATAACCAAAACATTTCATTTTGAATTATATGTTACACATTTTTTATGATTACAAGAGGAAAAGGGGAAAAAATGACACTTAAAATATCTTAATTCCTAACTTCAGTAATCTTCGGTTAACAAACTGCCTTACTTTAAAAATAGACATCAAAAACCCAGCAAACACAGGCAGAAACTATTCAGCTCCCAGCCTTAGAACACCAAAGGCAGCAGATCTCCTTTATTCAGAAGTGCCAAGTGAGGAGCAAATGCAGAATGGTCTCGTGCAAAAGTGGACCTTATTTTCTCCAGTTTCACCATCATTAGACGGCCTGCTAAAAAAGCCTGCTAGACTTTCAACTAATTACATCATCGGATCATCATATTGTTAAAATCAGTTGCAGGGCACTTGTACACAACAAAATCCCTGCTTCTAATTACTATTTTAGTGTCTTTTTCCTTGTGACACGTTGGTGATAGATCATTATTTTTTCAGCAATTTGTTCGCATTTATATGCAATATAATTGGATCTGATTAATTATTATGATTAATGACTGCAGAATTTCCTCGCAAAGCTATTAATACTGGTAGTATCAAATGAAAGACATGGACAAATTAAAGCCAATGGATTCCTGTTGCTCGTACTCGCAGCTCCTGGGCTGAAGTAACCCTTTGCTGTTCCCCAGCAAACAGTGACTGCACACGGAGAGCTCTTCAAATGACCATGAAGTGCTTAAAATGATTTTTTGGCTTATTTAGATGTATGGTAAATGAGAACTCCACGAGGTCTGTGTTCAAAAAGAGCATGTCGTGTTGTGGATGGAAAGTTGTAAGGAAATGGGTAGCATCCAAAATAGGCAGAAGCTATTAAGAAATAATTGTCTTAAAGGATATTTTTAATTTCTCCATTTTCCTCGACAAACATGATATAAGGCACTTAGTTAACTTCTATTAAATGTCAGATTACAAAATTTCTAAAGGACATATTTATGTAGAGTGTGTTTTGTATTTTAAATTATACTCTGGCTTAGAAGTAGGATATTACATGTAAAAAAAGCAAACAACGACTGAGTAGCTTAGGGGATCGACTTTCCTGTTACCTCTGGGACCTGACTTTAAATCTGGCTTTGAGCAAACTGAAGAAAAATCATTTCAATCTAATGGCAGCAGCAAATAAAAAAATCAGATAGTTTGAGTTCCTTGAAGGTGGCAGCAAGCTTTTTGTTTTATGAGGTGCCTGGAATTCTGGGCTATAAAAGAAAGAAGTGGATTTGGGGGATGTGTGCCTGATTATAAATTGTAAAATACAAAAGATGTTGAGTATAATTTGCATCTGTCATAAACAGTTCCAGCCCGGCTCATAGCATGAGTCTTAACAGGGGGGCATGAAGTCTTGAGTCTTGCTGAGAAAATGGATTCATTCTATCTCACCCAGAGTTGGTGGTGGTGCCTGCATTACCGTCGAGATGCTTAAAAAAAAAAAGGAAAGAAAAGAAAAAAGGATGGAATACAGCTTTTTAGTTAGAACTGGATGAAGGTATCTGAAAAAGTTCAACATGAAAACACAATTACCTTTTTTTGAAAAAAAAAATGAAACAATGCTTCCAAGGAATCCCAATGTACAAATAAAAGAGATGAATTTGCTTTATAAACAGCTGCAATTCTTGCTCGATAATTCATATCAAATGAAGCTCTCCAAAAGGAGAGGGAAGGTAGACTAAAGAAATCATTCTGTTCAGGGGAGTGGCAAAACATTTAAAACACACAGAACTCCTAGTACTCTTCATTTTACAGAGTGAATTCCTGTAAAGCTCTCACATGACTCTTGATAATGAAATGCAAAATTCTTTGTTCAAATTCATACATTAGAAGTTATTTGGGTCTGGTCCATATTTCTTATGGACATGATTAAAACAAATATAGGAACCTCATTCACAATCCTCCAGCCCCTACCAGAAGCAATTTGGCCTATCGGAGCTCTGAGATAAGCCACCAGCACCACCCCACTCCCCTGCTGAATGGCTTGGAATAAATTATTTATATAAGGATAATGCTAGTTTTTCTTCTGAGAGTAAAAAATGAGATTAATGTGAAGATCAACATGGAAGCCGTTTTCATGGGCTCCTTGTATATATAAACTATGTTCATGGCAATTATTTTAGAAATTAGAGCTGGCCTTCACCCCAGGTGATGGTAGGAGTTGTGGTAAAAGGCAGGAATCCTGCTAAAGGATTTCAGATTTCATTTCTTTTCCTAAGTAAGCATCACGGCCCAGGAGAGAGAGGGCACTCATATGCCTGATAAATAACGTTGGGTGTTCACAGTTGTTAATATGAGAAAGGTAATGAAACAATTAGTAACAGAGCGATTAATGACATTATTAAATACACTGTGTATGAATTCCATTAAGAAAATTGGTTTTGAAGTACATTTTGTTGGGAAAGACAACATAAAGCAAATAAAATCTCGTACCACCCAGGGCCTAAATAAAAATAGTCTTGGGCACAGGGTGTTTACAATTAGAAGAGATGACCTATCAGCCACTTCAAGAGCACCTCCTTTAGTTCCCATCTTAGCTGGATTTCTGGTAGCCACTTTGGACTTAATGACAAAGAGTCATGATATGTTAATAACCCGACTGTCTTGTAGCAACGTGCATCCAAGCATTTTACACATTTTTTGCAAGAGGATCTTTACACTTGATGCTTTAATTGCCGTTACAGAGACACAAAGACCGTAGGGTTGTGTCTGACATGCATGGCCAAAGGACTCCCAGAAAGAAGCTCGTTTTCATTTTAATCAAACCAAATAACAGAATGCTCAGAATCATTGATTCCAGGTTACCATTTTAAAGGATCAACTTATTTATCAGTTCTTTATCTAACTATTCAGAGCCAATAACAAATCATCCAGCAAATTCGGAGATGAATCAAGAGGAAACTAGGTCCTTGAATCAGGCCTAAGCACCTCACAGACAGCTAACTACGCACGTGTCCTGCATCAAAGCAGTGCACGCTCTAAAGGACAGAGTCTCTAGAAGCTGCTCCTTGGTATCCCACACTCTAAACAGCCTGTCCTGATTCAATTCTAATACCAAGAAACTACTCAGACAAAGAAGGCTCTGAGGAAAATCTGATCAATCCAAGACTGGCCAAGGCTTTGAAACTCTCCTACTCAAAATGGAATTAAACTTCTGGGTCAGAGGATAGGCTAGCCCTCCCAGGAATAAAAAGTCTGGGCCCTCCCACATATATCTGTGGTATAGAGTATAGGACAAGGAATGGTTAAAATACAGGCATTCAAAGGGTTGAACTCTGGCTGTGCTTCAGTTTATACTTATTTCTTCAGTTTATTTCTTCAGTTTGTCCCTGTGTCGGGCTTTCCTCCCGCAAAATAAATACCTAATGTGATGGGGGACTGGTACTTTTCTCTGGAATCCTTACCTCACCTGGTGAATGATAGGTACATATTTTTTTTTTCATTAGCATTATGTGATTTTCCATTTTAGAGTTTGAGACTATTGAAAGATCACGTAGTTCCCTTCGGCATTTTGTTGGTGAGAAAACAAGGTTTCGAGAAGTAAGATAGTTTGCCTAATGCCACTAAATTAATAAGTGACAGGGTTTAAAACAGACCAAGTTTCCTCTGCTCTCAATCTATATAAACTTTCCAAGATACTACACAGTTGCTGACTGATATAAAAATAAAACATTTAGATTTTGATTTTTTTTATTCTGACTTTAGTCAGTGAGAATTCTCTAGGAGATTAGTCTTTTTCATCTCAATGACCAATACTAGGGATCATACTTAAAGCACATCTTTTCCAGTTATTCCATTAGAAATGGAATTAAAATTGGAAACAATCTGAACAGCCACCTATAGGTAATTAATCCCATAGATGCTGACATATTCATACAGTAAAATACTGTTAGGCCATTTTCAAGAATGAAATAACTCTTCATAAAAAGATAAGCATTATATATATGTATATATATATGTGTGTATATATATATATATGGTTAAATGTTTAAAAAGCAAGCAGCAGGAAAGTATATGGAATGATCCATTTTTAAATTCTATATTTGGTTGTATGAGAAAAGAACGTCTGACATGATACACACCAAATGTTTAATGGAGGGTATCTCCAGGAGTAGAAATAGAAGGGGAGGGAGAAAGAATTTCATGATGTACCGCATGCTGAGCTACCTGATTTATTTTAACAGCAAAAATGTATCTGCCTTAGTGGTTAAAAATTAAAAGGTAAAACTAAAATAAGTGTGCAAAATAAAATTCTACAGTCTACAGGTTTATGTGATATCTCTAAAGATTAATTCTAGGAGGTTTTTTGTTTTGTTTTATTTTCAAATTTATTTATTTGTTTGTTTCATTTTCAAATTCATTTCTAAGGTTCAGATAGTTTTTGGTAAGCAAAGTATTTCGTGACTAATTTAATACCTCGCTGAATAGTTGCTATTTTTTTTCTTCAGTAGAAATATAAGTGATAATGTGTGGTTGTAAAATAAGTTATGGAGTATTACATTTTTATCAAATAAGAAGAGATGATGCAATTTTATTGTAATTGATACAGTGCTGTTTAATGCAAGGAAACAGTAAGAGTCAATTAAGCCTTATTTGTTTATTTTGGTTTTTTTTGCAATTCTTTAATATCATAACATCACTTCCAAAGATGTTGGTGCACATTTCTTAGTAAAATGATTCAAAAGAAAAGCAATCTAGTGTTTGGCAACTGCCAATGTTTCTGCCATGCAATTTCAACATAATTGCAGCTCCTGTTTCCCATGGCATATTCTTAGGATAAAAAGATGCAACCTCATGTGAATTTAGTAAAATCATATTTGTTAGGAATTTGGAACCCTCAAAGAGAAGACATTCTACAAATATTACATTTGAAGAGTACCAGAACTGCCTGAATATCTAGTATGCAAAAGAGTCGATCAGTTCATCAATTTGTGAATGCCGTGCTTATCCAAATGTGTTTCAGCTAAGACATTTGAAGAATGTTAATAAAAGTCACATTATTTTTATCAAAATCTCAACCAGCAAAACAAGATTCTCAATGTTATACCTCAGAATATGCATTCCATTTTTTAAAAATGGAACTTCTTAAAGTAAAATTTATACCAGTAAATTTAAAAAAACCTACTCATGAGAAATGTTTTCTAAGTGATTAATGGATCCGTTCTTGTATTGATACAGACAAGTAAAGGGTGTTTTTATACATTTATTCTAGGAAAAAGTGTGGTAACTTTACAATTAACAATTCCATATTAGCGACATCTTTCTACTTGACTATTCAGGTCTTGTCTAGGAACGATCTAATGGGAAAGAAGGCGTCATGTTATTTCTGATGAAACAATGTACAGAGCGGTTCAGTTGCTTCCCCAAATCACAAGGCAAGAAAGAGAAAATCAAGTCAAGAACCAAAGGACAGACAATGCATTGTTATTCATCAGTACTCTTTTACTTCGATATACCATTTAAATATTTTGATGTTTTAAATTCTAGCATCTTAGATAAATACCTTGAAGGAAGGATGGGTGTTTTCTGATCAATTTTTTCATAATAAAAATCTTCATAGAAATTGCTGTGCTAAAGTCCTATGGAAATTGTTGTGCTAAACGTAGTTGGTTTTTCAAATATTGATGACGGTACATTACAAAAATATGAATCAGATCAGCAGCAAATTGAAAGCCAGAAATGAGTTACTAGCTATTCTTGTTTCTCTGAATTATCCTAGTCCCGGGGGTAAATATATACAGAATGAAAGATACACATTAGAAACTAAAGTTTGGAAATCAAATGTTTAGAATTCAAGAATCTGGGCTTCAAAGAAAGAGGCTGAACAGCACAGTACTGTAGAAGAGCCCTACAATCACTAACTATGTGGAAAATCACACATTCAGATATGATAAATGCAATTCACTAAAGAGCATCTCTCGTGATATCATGGCTTTGCAAGTGTACCACTTGTATTCACATTCAGGAAAATAACAGTGATTGGCCATTTTACAGAAAGTAGCAGCTCTGGATTCCAGTTCTATTGCTGTGGAAATACTTCTTAAAGCTGTTTTACAATAGAAGCTGTGTTGTCCCGAGCCCCTTGCATATGCTTTGTTAGATCAAAAACAGTAAAGTTCAGTTTATTTACTACCGCCAGACAGCCTCCTTTCCAAGAAATCGGAAAGCAAGACAGAAAGCAAGACAGAACTGAAGGAAGCTGTAAAACACAGTAATGGGGGAGGTAGAGAGTAGAAACAACAGGTAAATAATATCTAGCTGTGAATAAGAAGGAAAATAACAATGGAAGGCCCAGAAATGAGAATTTTGTGATAACGCAGTGAGAAACAATACAATTTCCTCCTGCAATTGGCAATACCTGTCAAATGAAAGTCTATCATATGTGATCAGGAAGTACATTAGCACACTTTTTCTTTTTTTCAAAGATGCTCATGAAATCTATACAATCAGAGGACGAGAATTCCTCAAACATGTCTTTGCTTTTCTGCTAAATGACTTGCCTGCTTACTAAACCAAGACTCTCATTACTTTGCTTTGGAATCACAGCAAAATGATGTCACAGAAGTTGATAAAAGATTAGCTAGGTGTAACAAAATGCCTGCTATTTTTTAAGGAAGTGCAAAAGAATTAGGGATAAACGCCGATTTCTAATGAGGCAGCATCTAAGCTTAGTGTGTGTATGTGCGTATGAAAAACAGGATTCGCACAACTCAGAGTTCTGGGAGAAGCAATGAAACACACTGAATAAAAGTCATGCTATGATCTTCCATGATTGCCTGTCAATTTTTGTGCCAAACTGTTTTGAGGCAAAGATCCTAAATATCGTTATTATTTTGCTAGGGCTGCCATAACAAAGAACCACAGACCAGGTGGCTTAAACAACAGAAAAATATTTCTCACAATTCGGGAGGCTGGACGTCCAAGATCTATGTGTTGGCAGATTTGGTTTCTCTCCTGTTGGTTTGCAAATAGTCATCTTCTTCTCGTTTCTTCACACGGTCTTTATGTGTGCTTCCTTTGTGGTTTTTTGTGGGTCCAAATTTTCTCTTCTCTTAAGGACATCAGAAAGACTGAATTAAGACCCACCCTAATGGCCTCATTTTAACGTAACCACCCTTTTAAAAGTCCTGTCTGTAAATACAGTCGGTCACATTCTGAAGTGAACTGGGATCAGGTCTTCAATATATGAACTGTGGAGGAGCATGATTCAGCCCACAACAGCATGACTTGTAGGTTATCCTCAACATCCATCGTCATCTGTCACAATGCGTTGTTAACTTGCAGAGAATGTTATTTATTCTATCTCTGAGATTCCCAGCAACATAACTGTATTGCGTCTGACTGATGTTTTGTCCAACCATCACATTCCGCAGCCAGCAGTCAGTGGCAGACTGGGAGATGGACAATGACTTTCTGGAAAAGAAAAAGAAGCCCTGATTAGTAGCCTTTGCCAGTTTCCATGGTGTGCATACTCCCACCATGACCAATTGCAATCTACCAATATCACGTTACCGAATGCAAAGCTGAGAAGAGGTACATACAACTGGACCTCATGAACTAGAAAGCTTGGTTCTAGCACACCACCGTTAACTAATTCTGTGGCTTCAGGGCAGTCAGATCTCATTTTATCAAAACCGTGACCCTTTTTGTTTGTTTATATTCTTCTTATCTATTTTTTAAGTGGTTGGACTGACCGCAAACACAGACACACACACACACACACAAATTTTGAAAGTAGCTAATCACCTAATCTTTAAGGTTTTCCAACACCATAAAGCTTTTACTGTTGATTCTAGTATATTGGGTTTCCATTGTATTTTTGGTAAATTCTAAAAATCTTTAAAAAAATAAAATATTGTTTTTCTATCATTCTTGATTTGGCCAGAGGTGTGTGTTTTTTAAAACTCTCATTTATCTACATCATGCCAAGACAATTAATCAATGCTCCCAAATTAGTTTATACAGTTATTTTTCTTTAATTCCTATAAAACTATAATAGTCACTTGTCAGCAGCTGCTCAGACTTTTTGTTGTCGTAAATATAGCATCTAATATAAAAGAGCTTTGAGAAGAGGGGAGCAACTATCCACCAGATTATAGGAACTTGAATTTCTTCCTTCTACTTCAGTAGTCTTTTTCTTACATATCTACTATTCTCAGAAATACCTTCGTTAAAGCAATAATTGTTTTCATCAGTAAGCATGTTCTGTTTCTACCTTTCCACTGACACTCAGAGAAAATATAATTTTTTGTTTATATCTGTAATACCTAGAATTTATTGTACACATAATAAATATTAGTGAATTGAGTGTTTATTAACCAATTAAAAATCAATAATTAGTCCTCTGAAAAAATGAATCATTATTAATAACACGTAATACATGATACCCTGTTTTCAGGAAAAATAAAGTGTTAAAATGAGCACTTTTTGATTAAGAGAATTTTCAGACTGGAAGACTTTCTATATTTATATTTATGTTATTTTCAACTTTCAAAGTCATTTTTAGCAAATTTTTCCTAAGGAAATTCTTAGAAACAAGTAAACAGTGTTTGACTATATTTAGCTTCATGAAAATGTTTTAATGAACAAAGACTGCTGGTTAGTTTCAAGAAAACCACAGAATAATTAATGAACAAATGCTAATAGCATTAGAGAATAATTTATATTATTAAATAAGATAAATGTTGACTAATCACTAAAAAGGGGGCTTTAATATTGGCAATAATTTCCTGATTCTAACTTTATTGCCATTAATATTTGAAAATATTATAATTACCATCATCATGATATTTCCTTTGTTCAACACTATTCTTATCTTAAAGTCACAAGATATATATGCAGTACATCTCAGAAACCTTGTACAATAATTTAGTCTCAAAAATCAGTCCCCCCACATAGCTCTCAAATGTGTGCAATAAACCACATATATTATTAACTTTGTCCTGTTGATCTCTATGAATCTCACTGACTTCAATGTATAAATACAGAAACAAGATCATAAAGAAACACACACACTCTCATTAAAACAAAGAAGTCATATAAAAGACACAGTTTGAGTAGCCGCTATGCTCTATAACTTAAGTAGCCAGATCTAACTCACTCAAAATTAATCATTAGTCATCCCTAATTGCTTATCTACATTTTTCAATTTTCTGTTTAAAATTTAGGACAAAAGAGCATTTGCTAAAGAAAAAGCTGCCTAAATAAAGTTATCTGGTGAGCCTATTGTATTCCTAGGAATGTAAACAGTAGAGGTTGGAAATCTCCAAAATCACACAGTATCCCCAACTACAAGATTCCAGGTAAAGCAAACAAACCAAACAACATTAACAAATGATGCAAAGAATCTTCCTTTTTTTGGTAAGAAGTAACAATTTTCCATATTTTCTTAAATTTGTTCTTTTATATTCTCATATATTCTTAGATATGTCACATGTCAATCAACTTGTGTATGTGTGTAATTTACTTATTTCTCATTATCCCATCAAACATACAAAGTAGCTCTGTGGAAAACTTGATCTGAAGTAGTCAGAAAGGCTTTAAAAAAATAAAACAAAATTAAAGTGACATTTTCTATGACATCAAAAATGTAAAACGTGTAAAGTAAAATTTTTTTCTAAAATTTACATTTTACAAAAACATAAAAATGTAAAGCAGTTTTTATTTCTTCCCTTTTTGATCAGGCACATTATGACACCTCATCTTTATATTAAGGAGATGACACATTTCTTTAAGGGAAAAAAAAAGCACTAAAATGTGTATTTAAAACTTTGAAATTAAGTAGGATTTCATTAATAGCTTAGGGAGAAATTAGAATCTATAGAACCCAAATTTGAACTGGCCCAAAAGAGGTGATCATTAAACATTATGGCACCGCCATAATAAAGGAATTAGGATGTATGATTTAATAGAAATTTGCTTACCCATTCTAATTGTATTTCCCATAAACGTTCAGTCTGCTTAAAGGTCACCCAACACTTAGGAATAAGAAAATGCCTAGCAACCTGTGGGAAACCTAAGAAAATCTGCCATATAACTCTTTTTAAAACAATAGCATACAAGAATTCTAACTTAAAAGTTGCAAAATGAGTAGTACTCTCCTAAAATAGTCTACCTTTCCTTCAGTGTGACTTTTTATAGGACACCAATGCATTATCTGGGCTTACATTAAGCAGTTTTTCTTCCTCAAATGACAATTCATTTAGAAAAAGAAATTGTTTGATAGAGAATCACATATATCTCAAATCTAATCATTGAGAGTGTGTGTGACGAGGTAGGGAAATCCTTTATCCATAAACCGAAGAAGTTTGAAGTATAATACTGGCATTTTTTTTAAAAAAAATTTTCAGGAGGGTTTCTCTATAATGAAAGCAGATTCTAAAAATGAGACCAGTGAAGACGTCAGTTTGAAAATGTAATTTAGAAGGTACTAGTAGGCAAGGCAAGAATGAGGTTCATAATCTGTTAGCGCCTTGCATTGTATTAGCAAAATACCATATCATCAATCTCCTTTCTTTTTCTGTGTCTGGCTCTGCCACCTTCTTGGCTTGCACACCCGGAGGAGCATAATTATAGGCATGTAACATATGCATTGTGACTTTGAAGGTATGGAATTTAAATTACTTCAGTACATAAATCACCCTTAGCTTATAAGTCCATATTACTGTGCAAATGAGGAAAACATAGTGCTTGTTTACCATACTTTGGAAAACTTAAAAAAAAAAAAAAAGAAAGAAAAAGAAAAGAAATCCAGTACACTGCATAATCATTGGATTTGTAAAAACATGCTTGATCAAATGAAATGGGCATTTAGTTTTCATAATCCATTACACAGCATAAATTTCACATAACTTCTCACAAGCCAACTTATAAATAAACCCGTATATTTTCCTTCACTTTAGCTTTAAGGAAAAAAGTGACTAAAGATCTCCCACTTATGGCTGTTTTGAGCTGAGAATCTCAGACTATAAGAATTAACCCAAGGGCACATGGGTGGCTCAGTGGGTTAAAGCCACTGCCCTCAGCTCAGGTCATGATCTCAGGGTCCTGGGATCGAGCCCCCCATTGGGCTCTCTGCTCAGCAGGGAGTCTGCTTCCTTCTCTCTCTCTGCCTGCCCCTCTGCCTACTTGTGATCTCTGTCTGTCAAATAAATAAATAAAATCTTAAAAAAAAAAAAGAAAGGAATTAACCCAATAAACCTTCAGCACATATATATAGCTGACATTGTTTTTCCCTCCCCTTTGCCACGTCCTTAATAATAGCAGATGAGGGGCGCCTGGATAGCTCAGTGGGTTAAGCCTCTGCCTTCTGCTCAGGTCATGATTTCAGGGTCCTGGGATTGAGCCCCACATCAGGCTCTCTGCTCAGCGGGGAGCCTGCTTCCTCCTCTCTCTCTCCCTGCTTCTCTGCCTACTTGTGATCTCTGTCAAATGAATAAATTAAAAAAAAGAAAAAGCAGACGAAAAGCTTGGGTGTCTGGTAAACACTACATATTCAACAACACAAAAATACATGCTAGAATCCTCCCCAAACCGGAAGTAGACATCCATAATATTCCATAAACCTAATACAAAGAGATGCTCAAACCTTAATCTTACCCTAAATCAGAAACAAAATTTCAAGTCACATGCATGCTTGATATTGTATACACATAATATATACATGCTCTCAGGTCTTATTGAAACCTCTCATCCAATTAGCTTATTGCTAAATAATATTAATATTGAAGACAGTATAGCACAAAATCTTTTCAAAATAGCTATTTCGAAGAGAAAAAGATAAAAATCACAATTTTATCTTTTTAAAAGGGTGGAAGGGAGAGTTCTGTGATTCCTGGAGTCTCTGCTAAGTGACGAAGAAATTGTGGAGCCTGAGCCACTCTCATAGGGGAGAGCAGATTTTATAACACGGGAAGCTGGATACATGATTCATGGTGTTGTAAGTTCTCAAAGGCCACCTGGACCCTGCCTGAGGCGATTATCATGTCTTCATGATCTCGACTTCCCTTGCTTGAACCCTTTCGGTAATGAGGAACTCATCACTTCCTAAGGTAGTATGTTGTCTCAAGTTTTCTTGCTTGCATTGACTTACATGCTTCCCCCTCTGGTGGCCTCAGCTCTCCAATTCCGGCCCAGATCCCTCAATCCTACAGGACAAGCCCACTCCCTCCGGTCTGACCACTCTCAAGCCGGGCAGTGAAATGACCCAAGGCACAGGACACGTATGCTTAAAATTTAGAAGGAAGCTTGCACATCATTTTGGTTTCAATTATTATCTTCTGAAAAACATTGCAGTATTCTCCAGGGCATGAACAACTAAGGAAGCTAGTTCAGTGAGAGGTCCCATCTATTTCCTTCTACCAATTTCAGAGTGGGAAATGCAGAAGAATTCTTGGGGAAGGAAAATAACTAAAACCAATTAATGTATGCCAGAGTTTTCTATGCTGCTGTGATGGTGCTGGTCCCACTCAGTCATTCATTACATACCAGGTTTTAAAGCATTTTTTTAATTTTCAATCTTAAGATAACTGTGGAAATTCAAAGTAGCTGTTGTTAAAGTGAATTCCTCAGTGGGAATTCATATTATGTGTAAGAAAAGCACTCCTTCCCCCGCCCAAAAAGTGTCAATTCTGCAGGACACAAATTCACAGAAACATGAATGCTGCTTCTATAAAATTCTCCCAAACATCTATAATTTTCATCAATTTTCAAAATTCTGCATATTTCCCAAGGAGTATGACACTAAAAATGTAGTGAGTAAAATAAAAATAGAAGATGAAAGCCATATAGAAAACTACTGTCCAATGAGAATATAATGAGATTCATGTGGATAATTTTAAATTTTCTAGTAGCCACGTTCAAAAATTAAAAGGACACAGGTGAAATTAATTTAAAATGTTTTTATTCTGCCTAGGAGATCCAGAATATTATCATATGATCATGTGATGTATATTTAATCGTATACCCTACACTTTTATACTAAATCTCGAAAATCCTGTGTGTATTTTACACTGAACCACATCTGGATTTGGATACTAAGTGTTCATTGGAAATACTTGATCTAAATTTAGATTTCATACAAATTATGGCTCAAAACGTAGATCCACATACCTAAATTTTCTAAACATACTTAACAGTTTCCCAATAAAACAATCATATATCAGTTTTTAAATTTAAATGAATTATAACAAAAGAAAAAGAAAACTAATTTCCAGAGTCAGTTTAGTACATTTTAATTGGTCTATCCATATCCACATATAGCTAGTAGCTGCCATAATGGACAGAGCATAATAGAGAAATAATAAGGATAATTAAAACCTTAACACGACATACTAATGGCTTTATTATCTAATTAAAGATATAATACCTCTACCCTATCAATTTCTGCCATATTTGAAAGGATGTAAGTTATTGTTCATTAGTTAACTAAATTGCTGTATATATAAACACTATATAAACTTATTCACATTTGTCTCTAATTGGTTGAAATAGTACTTTTTACCTTATATTGAGTTGAATATATTTTAGTTTATGAAAGTATTCCATACAATTGCCATTGAAAACATCGAACTAAATGAACTTTGGCTTTCCACCTAAAGCAAGTTAACAATGAGATACTATTTCTGCATGGCCATAAACGTTCGGAGAATTGGTCGACACTTTAATTAATTAATTAATTTTTTATATATTATTGGGTGACTTAGGTATGAATTTACTTGTTTCTGTCTCTTAAGTTACCAAAGTCAAAGGAAGAAACTATGCAAAACTTCTTGGTAATACCTCACAAGATTGAATAAAGCAGTTTATACAGCTACAAAACTATAACCAGAAGGAAATGTAATCTGTCACATGTGGAGAATTTGCCAGGCAGTGTATTAAATCGTTCTCCAACCACTGCCTAACCTTAAAAATAAACAAACAAGGATAACTCTATAATCTTTATTTTACAGGTAAGAGTACCAAACATCAAGGCTTGGAGAGGTTTTACAATAGGCTAACACCTCCACAGTAACTAAGTGCTAAAACTGGGCTTTAAATCTAGATCTGCTTGATTCCACACTGGTTTGTTACCACCATACAATTTTATCTCCTATAACTTTCCACTTCACTGTTGGCCAAACAATACTTATCTGATAATTCTTATTTCACTCTAGTTTCTTCCCTAATTGATGATACATATGAGCTGCCCACTGAATTAGGAACTCTCTTAGCCACGCCTATGTCCCACTTGCATTGTGCTTTTCATATAGAAAGCATTTGATAAATCCCTGTTTTATTTAATTGAATGGAGATGTGAGGTCAAGTTCCCTCCTCTGTCATTAGTGACTTATCTGTAGCAATTGGCAGTGATACAGGAGAAGTCCTTTCCTCTCTCTGAATTCCCATGTCCTGATACATATTTAATAAGAATTAGATTGCATACAAGTTTTAAAAATTTTATTTTAGTAAGAGAACCCATTTTTAAGTGCTTATTATGTAAAATCACTATACACAAAATAGATAAAATCAAGTATCTGTTGTTATTTAACTCCCAACCCTCCTTGGTATGCTTAGAGAAAAAATATTGTGCTAGAGAAAGCCATAAATTAAGCTAAAAGAAGGGGCCCTTGAATCTTTTCTGTGCCATGGACACCTTCACAGCTTATGGACATTTCTCAAAATATATTCGTTAAAGAGTGAAATCAAATATATAGAAATAAAGGAAACTAATCATATTGAAGTACAATTCTGCCCAAAGACCTCTTAAGGGTCCATGTAACTCAGGTTAATAAGTCGATGGGTTGGTCTTTAAGGGTTCTTCCAGCAATTATTCTCATAGATTCTACATATGTCATGTATATATAGGAAGTGAAAAGTTAAATAAAATTCCTTTTATTAATAAAATTTTTGTTTCTACCAAGTGCCAAGTACTGTTATAGGCACTAAAAACACCAATGAAATAAATAGTTGAGAACCTAGTCCCATAAAGCTTCCTTCTACTTAGGAGTAAATTTACAATAAGATCAAAAATACTAAAATGATCAGAGTAAGGAGATCTGGATATCATTCTGATTAGTATCAGGAAGATGTTAACTATTCTAAATAAAGGTCCTATACTATCTAATTTATAGTTTCAAAAGATCTTATTGTGGAGAACAAACTATCCGGGGGCAAATGGTGAGTGAAAGATGTTAAAAAGTATTTTGAAGGTATAGTTGCTACATTTTACTTATGGATGGGGTGGAGAGAGAAAGAGAGAAACTGGGTATTTTGGAAACTCAAATGATCGAATTGGGTGCAGGTCATTAAGTGAAGTGAATACAAGGGAATGGGCAGCTATGGAAATAAATATTATTAAGGATGTTACAATCAATGGGTATCTGGTTACAAAGCCTGTAGTAAAGGAGAATGGGTAAAGGTGAAGACATAATTTTGGAGGTTAATATAATTGAAGAATTAACAGCCTAAAAATTATATTTCAAACCATTGTCCTGGATAACATCTACCTAAGAATGTCTAATAGTGAAGAGATGTAGTCTCAGGAAAATCCTTGGGGAATTTTGCCTTAATGTTTTGAAGTGGAAGCCAAGCAAAGGGGTGTTCTGCATTTCAGAGGTTTATTTTGATGAGTTCAATCAGAAGTGCAATGGACCAGATGTCACATTGACTTTGATCAGATCATTTTCCAGTGGAGATCGGAGTGAGTTCAAGGGAAACAACAAGTAAGAAAATGGAAATAACCATCTTAAACAAATATTGGCAAGTTTTGCTATGAAGGGAATAAAGCAAGTGGGATAATGAATAATAGGAATAGTGGGTGGGAATAGGAGGGATATTTAGGATGGGCAATAACTAAAAGATCTTTTTTACCATCAATATTCTGCTCTTCATTAAAAAAAAAAAAAACCTTGAAAAATATTTTCTAAATGAATTGGACAGAGACATGAATGGCACTTCTGTATTCTATTATAGAGGGGAAAAAGGGAGGGAGAATAAAAAGAAAGTGAAGGGGGATAGAAAGAGGGAGAAATGCAAGAACAGAACCAGAATGGATAAGAGAATGAAAAAGAGAACATAAGAGAAGTTGCCAATGGATAAAACAAGGGACATTTATTTTTGTTGTACCAACATGGAAGACAGAGCAATTGGGTACAGAAGCATGCTGACATAAGTTTTAGTAGAGAAAAGTTGAGAAATCTCATGTCCTATTGTTTCACCGTAAATGAAAATCTGAACTGATGAAAATATATCGAGGGTACTTTGCAAATATTATTCTAAACCACATGCATTGTTGCCCAAATTGATGTTATTCTGAACTAACTTCTAAAATATTTTCCAATTTTATGTCTTAGTGAAATGATTAGGATCTTTGCTTCCTTAAACTTCCAAATTTGGGAATAATCTGCACCAGTCAAATCCAGTGGAAGACAATGTTTGGTGTAGTGATTTAACTTGATCTGGAACTTTGGGTTGGTCTCCACATGTGTAATCTTGGACAGATTTATTCTGTTTCAGTTTCCTTTCCGTAAAGTGCATATAATCACAGTACCCACTTTGTAGGTTACTGTAAGTGTTACCAAGATAATACATTTAAAATGCTTAGAAAAATGCTGGCAGTCTGCAAACAAAATCTGAGGTTGACTAATAGGGAAGTGGTCTGAGTTTGTGTACAAAGAAAAATATACATATGGCCATTTACATTTTTAGTACAATATTATTATTTTTTATTTCTAAGTTTTTATTTCATATACAATAATTAGGAGTGTGTCAGAATATTTTTACATAAGTTTTGTTAATGAAAATTTCAGAGTTGTAGGGCACACTCAATTCTAGGAGTGGGACTGATGTGAAATCCTTTCTTTTTTCTTCTTTTTTTTTTTTTTGCATGCAAAATCATTCTTGTTTGGTATTTATTTACCCTTTATTTTCTGTAATTAGGCACAGTTGCAACTACATAATAGTTCATATATGTCTACTTACAAAACAGGGCTACCTAGTAAGATCATTCACTTACTGTCATTGTTAAAGGATTACCTTTCCTTTTCCCTAGTTCATAAGTCGTTGTCTACTACTGTTTCGGAAATTTTACAGTAATTCACATTTCCTTTCAGCTCTAATCTCTACCTCAAATCGTTCAATGTCTTATATCATCTTCCAATTACTTAACAGGTTACATATATTTTTAAGAGATTTTTGTCTATTTTTGATAACAGTTTTTATTTTTAATCCAATAAATATGTGCAAGTTCATGTTTACTATCAAATTACAAAGCCAAATAATGAAGTAGCTTTAATTGATTGTGAATATTATATTCTTTATAATTTCTTCAATCATTCCCCAAATTTCAGGGACTCTTTTCCTCTACAACTACAGAAACATAACATTCATAGCATCTGAGAACCCTCCTATACTGAGAAAATTAAACAAAAAATAAAAGTTGTGTAAAATGAATTACATAAAAATATTTTTAACTGTATATCAGCAGTGTGGAAGTTTTTTAGAACATTGGAGTATGGAAGATTTTATCTGTATATTTTCCTCTCATTACTTTCTCAATCCTATTAAAATAACACAAAATATTATAAACAAGAGAAGTATGTAATAATAATGTAAATGTATAAATTAAAGTCACCTGCTAATAGAAGGCAAATATAATGCAAAACTTCTAGTTAAATAGAAAAGAAAAACACAACCATTTGATTTAGCAAAATAAAAGAAAGGAAAAAAAGAAAGAGATAATGTAAAATAGAAAAAAAGAATTAAAAACAGCATTCTTAGCCAATTTATACCAACAATAAGTATGAGTTATATCCACTCATATCTACTGATAAGTTATGAAGAATATCAGCTGAATATCAGTTAATAAAGTAAATGAGAAATCAAATACACGTTTTTTAATAAACTTTACTTTTTAGAGCAGTTTCTGGTTTACAGACAAATTGAGCATAAAGTGAAGGGAGTTCCCATTTGCTTCCGGCTACCCCCTCTTCCCACGCACAGCATATTTGTTACGATCGGTGAAACTACATTAAATTCCGCCATCACCCAAAGTCCATGGTTCATGTTAGTTATAGGCCATAGGTTTCATTCTTTTTTTTTTTTTTTTTTTTTTTTAAGATTTATTATTTATCTTAGTGAGAGAGAGTTTGGCAGAGGGGCCCGGGGAAAGAGAGAATCTCAGTCAGGCTCCCCACCAGGTGCAGAGCCCAGTCTCATGACCCTGAGATCAGGACCTGAGCGGAAACCAAGAGCGAACACTCAACCTACTGAGCCACCCACATGCCCATAAAGGTTTCATTCTTGGTGCTACCTATTCTATGAGTTTTCATAAATGTATAATGACAAAATAATACCATACAAAATAATTTCACTGTGCAAAATTTCCCTGCACTTTTTCTATTTATCCCTCTCTCCCCACTCGCCCATGGCAACAGCTGATCTTTTTACTATGTGTTGTTTTGTCTTTCCAGAATGACGTATGGTTGAAATCATACATATGTAGCCTAGTCAGACTGGCTTCCTCCACTTAGGGATATGCATATAAATTCCTTCCATGTCTTTTCAGGGAATATGATTTTGTTTTGTTCTGTTTTTTTAATCAAAGCCACGACTAAATCAGAACAACTCGAAAGTGTAAGTATATTCATTTTCTATTGCTGCATAACAAACTTCCCTTAAAACAACATGAATATATATCTCACAACTTCCACAGGTCAAAAATCCAGGGTATCTCAGTTAGTTAAGCATCTGCCTTGGACTCGGGTCATGATCTCAGGATCCTGGGATCAAGCCCACGTGGGACTCTCCACTCAGCAGAGAGCTTGCTTCTCTCTCTCCCTCTGCCCCTCTCCACCATTCGTGCACTCACCCAACCTCTCACATTCAAATAAACTCTTAAAAAAAAAAAAAAATCATCCAGGTGCAGTCTAACTTGGGTTTTTTGCAAAGGATCTCGAAAGACTGAAATCAATTTGTTGGTTCAGAGTCATCTTCCAAGTTATCTAGAGCCCAGGGTCATATTCCAAGTTCATTCAGGCTGTTTGCAGAATTCAGTGCCTGTGATTGTAGGTCTGAGATCTCCATTTTCTTGCTGTCAGCGAGGGACTACTACCAACTCCTTAAGTGCCTCAAGTTCTAGCCACATGAGCTTCTCACAAGTGAGCAGCTTATTTCTTCAAGGCCAGCAGGAAAAAAAATTCCCAATTAAATGGTGTCTTTTATAAAGTAACATACCACTCTGGATCATATAATGTAACCTGGTAAAGAGAGTGACTGTCCATCATATTGATACTTTCTTCCAACACTCAAGGCAGGCCTTGTGTTGGATGTGTTCACTAAGGGTGGGGACTTTAGGGGCTATCTTACAATTCTGCCTACCAAAAATAAGTATACTAAACAGATGACAAAAAATTAGAGAGCTATTAATATTAATTTGGGGCAAATTAAAATTCAAGAAAAATATACTGGGCTCCATCTATGTGAAAAAATGTTACAATAATAACTTTAATTTTTATATAAGTTATTATAGCCTTCATGGTTTATGCACTAAAAGTCAGAGCACCAAAATACTTAAAGGGAAAATGTTGTTAGAAATACAAGGAGAAATTAACAAACCTCCAAATTTACTCACATATTTCCCATAATTTTACAGGAAAGTTAAAACATAAAGATGGGGATGGAAGACTTAAATAGGATAAAAAATGGATTTCTTTCGTGAATACACAGTACTTTGTATTATGATCCAAATATAAAATATACATGGATTTCACAGTAAAAAATTTTGTCCTTTTTTTTCAAATATATAATGAATATAAACAAAATCAATCATAAAATATCTAATTATTTCAAAAAAGTTTGTAAGCTACTTTAAAAATAAACTACCAATTGGCAATAGGTAAGTTAATGTAAAAATATAAAAAGTAGGAGAATAAAACTGATAAAGATTTAAGCAGAAACTCAAAGATACAGATTCACCTTTAATACCTTCCCTATGCACATATATAATAAAGCTAATCAATCAAAGCAAAAGGCATTTTTATCAGGAATATTGGCCTAAAGTTTTCTTTTCTTGCAGTGTTCTTATGTGGCTTTGGTATCAGGCTAATGCTGGCCTACTAAAATGACTTTTGGAATGTTTTCTTCTCTTCAAATTTTTAAGAGTTTGAATAGGATTGCTGTTAATGTTTTAAACGAAACGTTTGGTAGAATTCACTGGTGAAACCCTCTGGTCCTGGGCTTTTCCTTTTTGGGAAGGTTTTGATTATTTATCCAATCTCTGTACTCTCAGTATTTATTTGTTTCAGATTTTCTATTTTTTAGGATTCAGTCTTGGGAGGTTGTATGTTTCTAGGAATGTATCTGGTTCTTCTAGGTTGCCCAATCTTCTCACGGACTAGATCTTAAAAGTTCATAACACAAATAGTAAAATATAAAATAAAATAAAATAAAATAAGGTGATGGTATATTAACTATATCTATCTATCTATATATATGTATATATATATATATATATATATATATATATATATATCTCCAAGTATTATGTTGTGCTCCTTAAATTGACACAATGTTATATTACATTTACATCAATAAAGATAGAAAAAATTTTATTAAGTTAGTTTATATTTTATTCATTTGTAAACACAGAGTATTATAATAGTTTCAGGTATACAATATAATAATTCAACAATTCTGTATGTTTCTCAGTTCTCATCAAGATGGGGGTACTTTTAATTCCTTTTATCTATTTCATCCATTCCCCTCACCCTCTTCCCCTCTGGCAACCACCAATTTGTTCTCTGTATTTAAAAGTCTGTCTTTTGGGTCATCTCTTTTTTCTTTGTGTGTTGATTTGTTTTGTTTCTTAGATTCCACATACGAGTGAAATCACTTAGTATTTTATCTTTCTCTGACTGACTTATTTCACTTAGCTTTACACCCACTAGGTCCATCCATGTTGTTTCAAATGACATTTTATTCCATTTTATGGCTCAGTAACATGGAAAAATATTTTAAACAAATCAAATGCTGCTGTTTCTCAAGCAAAAAAAATAAAATAAATAAATAATAGAATTTGAAGTTTAGAATACTAAACATTGAAGGCGAAAAATGAAAAGAAACACATAATCACTGATTTAGTGATTTTCAAAAATGTAAAATGTACTTTTACCTTAACTAATAAAGTCTAAATGAAAGAGGTCATATTTTCTTGGAAAATTTGAACAGAAAAGTTTATCTGAGTAGTGATAGAAATTTGAATAAAAATAAATATAAATAAAATACAAAAGATTGCCAATTATCTAAATTCTAAAAAATTTGTTCAGCATAGGAAGGTTTTACTATAGTAAAATTTTATAAAATGTTCAAATAACAAATACTTCTTAGGGTTTTTTGCTGTTGTTCTGTTTGGTTTGGTTTTTAGAAAGGGAGAGAGAGAGAGAGAGAGAGAGAAAGGGGGGGGTGGAAGGAGAGAGAGAGTATTAAGCAGGCTCCACACCCAACACAGAACTGGATGCAGGACTCCATCTTATGACCTTAACATCATGATCTAAGACAAAATCAGGAGTCAGATCCTTAACTGTCTGTGTGGCCAAGGTGCCCCCCAATACTTCTGGGTTTTATAATCAGTTCCAATATTTTTTTCCACATTTTCTAATACCAGGCCATAAACTCTGTTTCTCAACCTTGGGCTAACATCAAATTGTACAGAGATTTTTTTGTCTTTCCATTTACCAGCATATAGTCTTGTAACCATGATACTTACTTTCATATAGGCATCTCTTCCTCATTTCATTTGTATTCTGGTACAATTTTTAAAAATTTTTCTTGTTTGTGTATTTTATTTTATAAATTAAGGCATACATTACATATAATGACAGTAATTTTAAGTGTATAGTTTAATAAGTGTTGACAAAGACACAAGTTTGTACACCAACACCATAGTCTTGGTTTAAAATATTTCCAGTTTCCCAAACAATTATTCTTTTGCCCTTTGCAGTCAATCCCTTTCCATATACCTCACCACTATTAACCATGGTTCAATATTTTGTCACTAAAATTATTTATTTTCTAGAATTCCATGTGAATAAAATTAGGCAGTATATAGTCTTAATGTGTCTACCTTTCTTATGTAGCATAATACTTTTGAGACTCCTTGTACAACTGTATATTTAGCTCTATTTTATTGCTGAATATAATTCTATAGTATGTAGATATCAGAGTTTGTCCATTCTTCAGCTAATAAATGCATGGATTATTTTCAGTTTGCTGCTTTTCTGAATGAACTGTGATGAACAATTGCATAAATGTCCTTTCTGAAGAGCATTTAGTCCTTTTGGATAAATATCAGGGAATTAGAGTGCTAGCTGGTACAGTAAGTGTGTGTTTAATTTATGAGACTACCCACTTTCCCTAGTGCTATATTAAGCTTAATGAAAGCTTCAGTTGTTCCACATCCTCACCAATACTTGGTTTGTCATTCTTAGTTTTAGGTATTTGATTTTAATTTGAATTTCCCTGATGAGTGCTGATGTTAAGCATCTTTTCATCTACTTCTTTAGCATTTATGCTTTTCCATTAGTGAAGTATGGTTTCACATATTTTGAGCAAATTTTTTTAAAAATTAGGTTGTTTATCCTATCATTATGTTATAAAAGTTCTTTATATATTCTGGATAGAAGTCCTGTATCAAGTATATATTCTCAGATACTTTTTTCCTAGTTAGTGGCTGACTTTATTTTTTTTTTCTTAATATATTTTAAGAGCAAGAGTTTTTAATTTGCAAGTACCTACTTATTTTTTTTTCTTCATAGTTTGTGGTTCATATGTCCTTTTAAATAAATGTTTGCCTAATCAAATGTTACAAAGTTTTTTCTATGCTTTCTTTTAGAATTTGTGGAGTATTCTGTCTTACATTTCAACCTATGATTCATTTTGAATTAATTTTTGTGGATGACATGAAAGATAAGAGAATATTGACCCTTGAAAAACATGAATTTGAACTGCATGTGTCCATTTATATGGGAATTAGTTTCAATAAGTAAATATACAGTACTGTAAATTTATTTTCTATGCCTTATACTTTTCTTAATAACATTTTCTTTTCTTTAGCTTACTTTATTGTAAGAAAAAGTTTATAATACATATAATATGTATTACATATGAAATATGTAATATATAATTATTTATGTTATCAGTAAGGCTTCTGGTCAAAAGTAGGCTATACTAGTTAACTTGTAGGGGAGTAAAAAGTCATATGTAGATTTTTAACTGTGCATGGTTGACACTTCTAAACCCCACATCATTCAAGTCAACTGTACATTTTTTTACATGGTTATCCAATTGTTGTCACATAGTTTGCTGAAAGTAAAGTCTTTAATATTCTTATTTCGATCCCACATTGTTCAGTCTTGAAATTGGGAGTCTAAGTTCTCAAATTTTTTTTCTTATTTTTCAAAATTCTTTTTCCTTTTCTGAGATCTTGGCATTTACAAATAAATTGGCAATTTCAAATGGACAAGTTATAAAAATCCCACCAGAATTTCAATTCCAATTAAATTGAACCTACAAATCAATTTGTAGAGAATTGATATCCTAAAAATATCGAGTCTTCTAATCCATGAATACAGTATATCTTCCCATTTGTTAAATATTTTTTAACTTTTAGCCATTTTCAAAGTATGGGTTGTTTAGTATTTTTCAGATATTTGCCCCCTAAGTATTTTCTATTTTTCATGATAAGTTGATTTTTTTGAAGTTCATTTTCCATATTTTTATTGCTAGTGTTTAGAAATTTGAGTAATTTGTGTATACTGAATGTGTTCATTTCCTATAACTCATTTCATTATTGGCAAAAAGTTGTTCACAATATCCCCCTATTGTTCTATTAACTTCAGCAGATCTATAGAGCTGTCCCTCCTTTCACTGTTAATTTAGATAATTTGTGTTTCTTCTTTTTTCCCCCTTATCTGTTCAGCTAGAGTTATATGAATTTTAATATTTTCAAAAGGCACCATTTCATTTCATTGTTTTTTCTTCTATGTTGTTTAGTTTTCTATTTTACTGATTTCTGCTGTTTTCTTTAATATGTTCTCCCTTCTGCTTACTTTTGGCTTAGTTTGTTTTACTTTTTCTAGTTGTTTAAGCGTAATCTCCATGAGATAATCATCAAACTCAAGCAGCAAACATTTTTTTCATCACTTGCAAAAGTTTCCTAGTGTCCCATTGTTGCATAGCTCTCCATCCACTGCTGTTCATCAGGCATCCATTGATTTGCTTTCTGTCAGTACAGATTAGTTTGCATATTGTGGGATTTCATTATAATTGGAGTTATATACTTATCTTCACTTATGAAGGATAAATTCTCTGGATTTAGGAATCTTGGTTGCTAAAAAGTTCTTTCACAATTTTGAAAATGTAAAACCAACAGCCTTTGGCTTCCATAGATATTAATACCTGTAGAACCAAAAGCATGAGACATAGGTCTATGGAGAGCCCAACATTTTGAGAAAAAGTTTCATCACTTTTTTGCAAGATTTTGTGTTACAAAACAACATAAAACTGTATAAGAAAAATTTTCAGAACAGAAGAATATAACAAAAGAAGAAACTCTGCAGTTTTTCTTAACAGAGATCTGGGAATTCCACACCCCTGAGCATGAGTAAGTGGATTGATTCCTATTCTTCCTTAACCCACTTCCTCTACAGTGAAACATGAGTTCTGCTGAAAACATTAAAAAATCACATTTAAAGAGTATTTGAAGTATTATATTATGGAGTTCACTGTAAGGATTTAAAAAATATATGAATTAGCTCTGTATTTGAAGTTCAAAATAAAATTATATAAAATGAGTTGTCAGTGCATGAAGAAAAATGAACTGGGTTTACTTTTTATTGCATGAGAATAAAAAATATTTTAGAATCTTTGCATACATATATATACATATATATATATATATATATATATATATATATATACATATATAATTTATTTTTGGTCATAGTCATCCAAATTATTGGATTTTGATTAACTACTTTGTGGTCTTGAGCTTTAAGTGACTTATTTTTTTGACTGTAGATATATTCTCCAGAAGTTTGTTTTACATTCAACACTTTTGATATTTTCACACCATTTAAGCTCCAAGTCGGCATAAGTAGTGATACTCTCACACCGTTCTATCTTAGAACTAGAATTTCACAAAAGAAAAAGATGTACTAACTTCCTGTTTCTCTAAAGAAATAAAAAGTAAAAAGAATTGGTGACGTGGTAAGCAGATGTTAAGATTATGGATAGAAGGGAGAATGTATTCACATATTAATAGTCCATCCACCTAAACAACATTGTTAACTTCTTCTCTGGCATGCTAATCTCAGTTTATTTCCCTAATGATGTCCAGTGCATCAAGAGGTCAGAAGACTGGGCAGGCAGATCCACACAACAACAAGACATCATCACTGGTGGCAAACTTGGTAGCAACTGATGACAACAGGCCTAGGAAGAATCCCACAGGCAGGCAAGCAAAACCACTGGGATTGTAGATTGGGTAACTTTACAGTTTATTATCCAAATCAGGGCACTTTTGAGAGAGAAACGGTAGGCTAATTACACAAGACAACAAGTGAATCCAAGACTACCATACAGGGCAACCCATATGGATGATCTTCTTAGCAATAGGCAATAGAGAGAAGAAAGGCAAATGGTAATATAAAGGAGTCAGAAATCCAACCCACCAAGTTAGAGTGCTCAAAAAGAGCTGTCATGAGAACAAAGAGTGCTTTCTGAATGATATTGCTATACTTTGATACCCGACCGAAATCTCAAACTCATCTTTTCATGCTAACTAGCAGGGTACTTGCTAGAGCTTAAAGAGCCTGAACCAAAAATGGAATCATCCTGGAAGAGCTAGATATGGTTTTTCAATAACAAATTTTGAGACTTTTAAGCCTAAATGTAGAACCACATATTTTATTTTATTTATTTATTTTTAAAGATTTTATTTATTTATTTGACAGAGATCACAAGTAGGCAGAGAGGCAGGCAGAGAGAGAGAGGAGGAAGCAGCCTCCCTACTGAGCAGAGAGCCCGATGCGGGGCTTGATCCCAGGACCCTGGGATCATGACCTGAGCCGAAGGCAGAGGCCTTAACCCACTGAGCCACTCAGGTGCCCCTAGAACCACATATTTTAAATCAGTTTTTCCCCAAGCACGCTCTGAGAAACACTAGGCCTGAAAGATGTAACATGTTACAGAGGAAAGAAATGATCCCATTATTAAATACATTTGGGAAATTAATGGATTAAACAAAATTAATGCTATTTGTGACTGCAGAACATTAGTCTTTAATACACAAAGTTCATGGACTCTCCAAGGGTAGGCAGTAATGAGCAATTTTTATTTTTGTCTTTGTTTTTTCTCAAATATATTTGTCTTAAGTCTGATCTCCCAGTAGCAGAGCTTGAGACAGACATTCTTGTGCAAGTGATTTACTGAGAAAGTGCTTTCAGGAGCAAAATACAGTTTTAGCTGAAGAGGAGCTTCAGTTTGATCCCCTGGAGAACATAAATTATACCACAAAATCAGTCCCATTTTGTGCAGGTGTCTAGCTTGTTTGTATTCTTTTTCAGTCAATCATTGGTTATGTGTTGCCTGGATTTTCAAGGTAGGGGAGATGCTTCCTTCTATGCCAGACAGCTATTATTTAATAAAAGATAATTCTCTAGAAAAAAAGAAGAAGTGGTAAGCAGCTGAGAGATAGCTGCTCCTGACAGAAAAGGTGATCTGGGTGAGGCTGCCATCCTCTGACCTAGTAACTGGTTTTCACTAAGTATCCAATGAGAGAAGTGTTCTTTTAATAACAGTGGAAAAAACATTGCTCTGAGGAGAATATGCATCACACAGTTTCTCTATCTATTTTGCCTTTTGTTATGTTAAGCTCTGGGACATCCGTTCACATTCTGACAGGAAGATCTCAAACCCCATCATCAAATAGTCTCTGAACTAATGAAACCACAAGCACATGGAGCAGAAATCTTGACATCTGGGATACTGACAGCAAATTCATATAGGAAACTAAGCTCAACTTGTAAAAGTCTAAATTTTCAAATAATACAGAATCATCAATATTTTATTTTTTTTAATTGAAAGGGGCTATGGAAATCTCAAAAATTCCAGGACAGTTTTTAGATTGAATGTCTCATAGTTAGAATGTATCAGTAATTAGAATTGCTATTTGCAAAACAAAAACAAAAACAAAACAAAACAATTCTTTCTCAAGGAGAATTTATTATCTATTAAAAAATATTTCCAGGGGCACTTGGGTGACTCAGTCAGTTAAGCTTCTGCCTTCAGCTCAGGTCATGATCCTATGGTCCTGGGATCAAACCCCACATTGGGCTCCCTGCTCAACAGAAGAGTCTGCTTCTCCCTCTCCCTCTGCTCAACTTGTTCGTGCGCTCTCTCTCTCTCTCTCGTCAGATGAATAAATTTTTAAAAATCTTAAAAAAAAAAAAAGAAATGTCTCCAGTCTTAACCTGATTCCCAACTTGATAGTATTTTTACAAAATGAAATATTCAAAATAGTATTCCAATGTTTTCGTTGCATCTACAATACTAATTATTCAAAAACCACTATTATGGGTGCCTGTATGGTTCAGTCGGTTAAGTGGCTGCCTTCAGCTCAGGTCAGAATGCAGGGTGTTAGGATCCAGCCCTGCATTGGGCTCCCTGCTTAATGGAAAGCCTGCTTCTCCCTCTCCTTCTGTTGCTCACCCTACTTGTGCTCTCTCTCTGTGTCAAATAAATAAATAAAATCTTTTAAAACAGCATTAAATTATACAAAATTTATAGAAGATGGAAATAATTTAATTGAATCAGAAGATCTTAGATTTTCAAATAAATTCAAAACTAGTATTATCCAGTCAGTTGTACAAATAATAATAAAATAGATTTCAGTATAATAAAGATAATTTTGTATTTTTTAAAAATACTACATTCTTCCACACTAACTACCTAAAATAAGTTTATTTGAGGACATCAAAATTTACCATTATCAAAGATACTATTTTCTTTGTATAAAAAATACAGAATGATATTTACAATATCCTTTTCCTTTTATAAAATATATACTTAAAATTCATATCTTCCCAATCCATAAAAAACTTTTGACAGGTTGGACTTCTTCATAATTAAGCATTTCTGAGTTTCAGAGGAGTGTTAAGATAATAAAACAGTAAGACACAAACTGGGAGAAAATATTTGCATATCACATACCTGATAAAATAGATTATTCAGAATATATATAAAGAACTCTTGAAACTCAATAATAAGAAAATAAACAACTCAATGAAAATGGGAGATTTTAACCTACTTCACCAAAAAAGAAATAAATAGAGCAAATAAGCATATGAAAAGATACTCAACATCATTAGTCACTAGAAAAATGTCATTTAAAATTTAAAACCAGGTATGAACATGGAGCAACTGGAACTCCATACATTGTTGGTGGGAATGCAAAATGCTAAACCACCTTTAGAAAACAGTAGCAGTTTCTTACAAAGTTAAACGTAACACTTACTACATAACACAGACTTCTGTTTATAGGATTAATACAGTATAATGAAAATTTATGTTCACAAAAAACTTGAATGCAATTATTTATAATGGCTTTCTTAAAAATCACCAAAAACTAGGAAATTGAAAAAATGGACCTCTGGGGCACCTGAGTGGCTCAGTCATTTAAGCATCTGCCTTTGGCCCAGGTCATAATCCCAGGGTCCTGAGATTGAGCAGGGATCCTGCTTCTCCCTGTGATTCTGCCTCCCTCTCTCTCTTTCTGTCTCTCATAAATAAATAAATAAAATCTTTAAAAAAAAATAGACCTCAATAGGACAATGAGTGAGTAATATTGCAATGGACTATTACTTGGCAATGAAAAGGTAAAAGCTGCGATATATAAGATACATAAGATAACATGGATAAATCTCAAATGCACCATGCAAAATGAAAAAAAAAATCTGAATCAAAAAAGGATACATGCTCGATGGTTTTATCTCTATAAAATTCTTGAAAAGGCACCACTGTAAGGGTAGAAAACAGATCAACAGTTGCCTAAGTTTGGGTTGGAGGAAAGAGCTGACAGAAAGAGCCACGGACAAAGTTTGTGGATTGATAAAGCTTGTCTATATCTTGATGTGTTTTGTGATTATAAAATTCTTTGTGTTTGTCAAAATCACAGAATGGTACACTAAAAGGGGTAAATTTTATGATATGTAAGTTGTGCCTTAATAAGAAAAAGTAGAAAGAAGTAATATATATCTATGTAATAAAGTGATTTTTCTTCTTCTTTTTAAAGATTTATTTATTTGAAAGAGAGAGAGCACGCCAGCATGTGAAAGCAGGGGAAGAAGCAGAGGGAAAGGGAGAATCTCCATGCAGACTTCCCACTGAGCGGAGAGCCTAAGGCAGTGCTCAGTCCCACCACCCGAGATCATGACATGAGCCAAAATCAAGAGTTGAATGTGCTTAACTGACTGAGCTACCCAAGCACCACAATAAAATGATTTTTCTTATCAAAATATTGTGATATCTAATTTCATAGTGGTGCTCTAGCTTGAATGGAAATTATATGCCACCTGCTGTACTATCCCATTCATGAGGGAACATCACCTAAAGAAGAGTCAAGGGGGAGTCTTTAAAACTGACACTGGTTTGGTTAGCCTCTGAATAAAACTTTAGTTCACTCAGTTTTTAAGAGTGTACCACAATCTATATTTTCCTATTTATATGTGAATTACTTTAAAAACCCCATCATACAATTTATTCTAATATTTTAATAGAATCTAGAATATTTTGTCATATTTAAATGATCATCCTCACTAAAAAGATTTCTTTTTTTTTTTAAAGATTTTATTTATTTGACAGACAGAGATAACAAGTAGACAGAGAGGCAGAGAGAGAGAAAGAGAGAGAGAGGGAAGTAGGCTCCTCGCTGAGCAGAGAGCCCAATGTGGGGCTCGATCCCAGGACCCCGAGATCATGACCTGAGCCGAAGGCAGAGGCTTAACCCACTGAGCCACCCAGGTGTCCCTAAAAAGATTTCTTTTAATTAAAAATATCTTACTTGTTGAGCTTTGTTTATTAAGAAACAAAACTGACTAAATTAGAAGACTTCAAAAAATAGTAAATATTAATTCCAGGTATACCTAAACAAATTAACAGTAAATCTTCATAAATAGAAATTGTCCTTAAAGCATGAAGTTAGTTAATAACATTTTTACTGTTTTGGTGAAGTTCACCAAATCTACTCACAAAGAAAAAAAAAAAAAAAGATAACCCAAGATGGTTACTTACATAAAATTCAGCTTGAGCCCTCTCAGATTTCTTTGTTAATCAGACTCCATGTAAAGGAGAAACTCTGGAAATGTCCCTAGAGCATGGTTCATGGCCCTCTAGTATTCTGTCCTGGTTTTGTAAATGAAAAATCTTGTCATCTTATCATAGAGTCCCAGAAAATTGTGGCAACTTTATTGCTAAGTGAACCTTAATAACCCCAAGTTTAACTTCAAGAATTACTCTTAGAAGCATTTCACAGCTCTGCAGGTTGCTGAGGATACAAAACTTTCCCCTCTCCCAGAGTTATTAACTCACACAACAGATTCCTTGAGACCTTCACAGTACTGGTTCAAAAATATTCAATTACAATAATCACATTTTTTTCCTTTTCTTACAAAAGTCGTTCCTCCAGATTTTACATAGCAAAACAAACAGGTCAAAAAGCATTAACAACATATTCACTTTGCAGCAGGCCAGTCTTTAAAATGAGATTACTATTTTATTGATACTGTGAAATACCCATGAACCCTCAGGATATGTTTTACGAGGCATACAAAATATACTTGGGATTTTTTTTTTTTACATGATTTTGGAAATCTTCTCAGAGTATCATGAATTCACAGAACTAATGGAAGACATGCCTACCCAAAGGGCTAAAGCTTTTCTTGAAAACCAGTTCCACTCAAGTTGCTTTTATTGGAAGGTCATGTTTTACACATTAAGTTTTAGCTTTTGGGAATCTATTCTGGAAACCTACAAAATAGGAAGAAGCAACAATCAGTCTCTGTAGATACTTGCTAGAACCTGCAACAAGTTATTGGATTTAAGGAAATGGTGGGTATGTCCCCCCACAGGCATCATGAAACCCAGACTGGTGTTGCCAACATCAATCGTATGTTGCAACCTTCCTTTCGAGGAACTCCCTGCACCCTGTAATCCAAGCAACTGAAAATCTTTCATACATCTTGTGAAACAACCTCTGTGGTTGTTCTACTGAGAATATCCTTCCTCCCTATCTCACTGGGCCCAAATCCTACTCATTCTGCAAGGGTCATGTCAAATGTACATCACTACATGAAGCTTTCCTTGACCATACAACGTTGGAGTAATTAATCAGATTCCTCCTTTATTGAAACTCCAAAAGCACTTCATTTATAACTAATGACATTTAATGACTATACATTACAACAAAGTTATTGATATACATGTGTTTACATCCATGACTTGATTATAATATTTTAAGAGTCACGAATTTTTTCTGGTTTATATTTAATCTGCTCACCCTTATCATATATCCAAATCTCAATAAATAGTTGACCAAATGGAGGAAGGAAGGACTACTTCATTATTTCAAAACAAGCTTAATTGTATTGGGCATTGTAAATACAATGTTGAGAATGGAGTTCCTGTTCTCAAGACACTTCTGTCCTCAAGACAAGACAAAATCTATAGGTTTCTTGAAACTGGGGTGCCAGAAAGGTAATAATAAAATATAATGTAATAAAAATTCTGCTAGACATTAGCACAAGGTATTTTGAAAACACACAGCAGAGCATCATAACTTTGAGTGACAAGGCAATCTTCCCAATAAAGGGACAGTGTAAACTGCATTCTCACATTTCCCAGGCAAAAACTGAGAGTAAGGATGAGGTTGTGTAGGTTAAAAACATCCAGAAGTAAGGTGGGGTGTCACCCCTTCTGAGGCTGCAAGTATTTCTGCCTGGAGAGAAGCACAGAGATAAGACATTGGAGAAACTACCTGAAACAGCCTAGTCCCATTTAAAACATGAGGAATCCATGGAGGCCATGGGGTGGGCTGGTCAATGACTGTCCATCTTCCTACCACCCTCCTTCCCCAGCATGTAGGAACATTTTGGGCTCATTCTCTATAGACACAATTCAACAAATTATCTGACACTTGCTTTATGATGCAATTTTAATGAAAATTCTATATTCTGTGTATTCTGCAGTGACTGGGTATAGTGTTCTGCAAATGTTAATTTGCTCAGTTTGGTTAAGGTTGTTCACATTTTCTGTAACTTCTATAACTGAAGGGTCATGTGTTTGTTCTCAAAATTACTGAAAAAGGTATTATAAATCTCCAACTATGACTGTGGATTTGTGTATTTCTCCTTTTTTATTTCTCCACTTCTGCCTTTATATATGCTGTAATTAGGTAATTCTTGCATATACATCCAGTATCCTTAGGTCTTCCTGCTGAATTTAGTATCATTAGGTCTTTCACGGACACTTTGAAATGTCCTGCATCATCTATGATAATTGACTTAAGTCTACTTTATCATTATAAACATAGGGAAATATAGGTCTTTTCATCCTTTTGCCTTTATATACCTAAAGATGTATACACATAGCACTTAGATCTTATTTTATATTTTCTGACAAAATCTTTCGACGAGACATTTTTTTTTCTAATACCAGATGTTATTGTGTGGCTGAATTTCAATATATTCTGCTATTTGTTTTCCATTTGTACATCTCTTCTTCACTGTTTTCTTCTTTCCTTGCTTTCTTTTGGGTAAATCAACAATTTTTTTGGAATTCCATTTTAAATCCTCAATTGGCTTTTGGTTACAACTTTTTGCATTTTTAATTAGGCACTCTAGAGATTACAATATGCATCTTGAACTAATTAGAATTTACATCAAATTAGTATTTTATCACTTCATGAATAATGTAAGAACCTAGCAAAAGTGTATTTTTATTGATTCTCTCCTCTTGCATTTTGTGCTGTTGGGCTGTTGATTTTACCTCTGTATATGTTATACACCCCACAATACATTAATACCTCTGTTGTTTTACATAATTTCTTTAATTTTTTTAAATGTCTATTTTTTTAAATGTCTATTTTTTTTAATTTTTTAAATAAACATATAATGTATTTTTATCCCCAGGGGTACAGGTCTGTGAATTGGCAGGTTTACACACTTCACAGCACTCACCATAGCACATACCCTCCCCAATGTCTATAGCCTCACCCCCCTCTCCCGACCCCCTTCCCCCCAGCAACCCTCAGTTTGTTTTGTAAGATTAAGAGTCACTTATGGTTTGTCTCCCTCCCGATCCCATCTTGTTTCATTTATTCTTCTCCAACCTCCCTAACCCCCCACGTTGCATCTCCACTTCCCCATATCAGGGAGATCATATGATAGTTGTCTTTCTCCAATTGACTTATTTCACTAAGCATGATCCCCTCTAGTTCCATTCATATCGTCGCAAATGGCAAGATTTCATTTCTTTTGATGGCTGCATAGTATTCCATTGTGTATATATACCACGTCTTCTTTATCCATTCATCTGTTGATGGACATCTAGGTTCTTTCCATAGTTTGGCTATTGTAGACATTGCTGCTATAAACATTCGGGTATACGTGCCCCTTTGGATCACCACTTTTGTATCTTTAGGGTAAATACCCAGTAGTGCAATTGCTGGGTCATAGGGTAGTTCTATTTCAACTATTTGAGGAACCTCCATGCTGTTTTCCAGAGTGGTTGCACCAGCTTGCATTCCCATCAACAGTGTAGGAGGGTTCCCCATTCTCCGCATCCTCGCCAGCATCTGTCATTTCCTGACTTGTTAATTTTAGCCATTCTGACTGGTGTGAGGTGGTATCTCATTGTGGTTTTGATTTGTATTTCCCTGATGCTGAATGATGTGGAGCACTTTTTCATGTGTCTGTTGGCCATCTGGATGTCTTCTTGGGAGAAATGTCTGTTCATGTCTTCTGCCCATTTCTT
>NW_019154085.1:53909632-53910234 GCF_002288905.1 Enhydra lutris kenyoni
TTCTGGCCTGCCAGGTCTCTGTGGATAAGTCTGCTGCCGATCTAATATTTTTACCATTGTATGTTACAGACTTCTTTTCCCGGGCTGCTTTCAGGATTTTCTCTTTGTCACTAAGACTTGTAAATGTTATTATTAGGTGACAGGTTGTGGACCTATTCTTATTGATTTTGAGGGGGGGTCTCTGCACCTCCTGGATTTTGATGCTTGTTCCCTTTGCCATATTAGGGAAATTCTCTCCAATCATTCTCTCCAATATACCTTCTGCTCCCCTCTCTGTTTCCTCTTCTTCTGGAATCCCAATTATTCTAATGTTGTTTCGTCTTATGGTGTCACTTATCTCTTGAATTCACCCCTCATTGTCCAGTAGCTGTTTGCCCCTCTTTTGCTCAGCTTCTTTATTCTCCATCATTTGGTCTTCTATATTGCTAATTCTTTCTTCTGCCTCATTTATCCTAGCAGTGAGAGCCTCCATTTTTGATTGCACCTCACTAATAGCTTTTTTGATTTCAACTTGGTTAGATTTTTGTTCTTTTATTTCTCCAGAAAGGGCTTTTTTATCTCCCGAAAGGGTTTCTCTAATATCTTCCATGCCTTTTTTGAGC
>NW_019154085.1:53910334-54024866 GCF_002288905.1 Enhydra lutris kenyoni
TTGTAAATTTTACTATTAGGTGATGGGGTGTGGACCTATTCTTGTTGATTTTGAGGGGGTTTCTCTGCACCTCCTGGATTTTGATGCTTGTTCCCTTTGCCATATTAGGGAAGTTCTCTACAATAATTCTCTCTAATATACCTTCTGCTCCCCTTTCTTTCTTCTTTTGGAATCCTAATTATTCTAATGTTGTTTTGTCTTATGGTGTCACTTATCTCTTGAATTCTGCCCTCGTTGTCCAGTAGCTGTTTGTCCCTCTTTTGCTCAGCTTCTTTATTCTCTGTCATTTGGTCTTCTATATCACTAATTCTTTCTTCTGCCTCATTTATCCTAGCAGTGAGAGCCTTCCATTTTTTATTGCACCTCATTAATAGCTTTTTTTAATTTCAACTTGGTTAGATTTTAGTTCTTTTATTTCTCCAGAAAGGGCTTTTATCTCTCCAGAGATAGTTTCTCTAATATCTTCCATGCCTTTTTTGAGCCTGGCTAGAACCTTGAGAATTGTCATTCTGAACTCTAGATCTGACAAATTACCAATGTCTGTATTGATTAGGTCCCTAGCCTTCGATACTGCCTCTTGTTCTTTTTTTTGTGGTGAATTTTTCTGCCTTGTCATTTTGTCCAGATAAGAGTATATGAAGGAGCAAATAAAATACTGAAAGAGTGGCAGACCCCAGGAAAATGCGCTTTAACCAAATCAGAAGAGACCCCAAATCGTGGGAGGGAGAAAGGGGATAAAGAGAAGTTAAAAAAAAAAAAATTCAAAAAGGAAAACAAATAAAGAAAAATATAAAAAAGAAATATATATATATATATATTAGATAAATTAGTTAAAAAACGTTAAAAAAGAAAAGGGTAAAAGTTTTTAAAAAATTAGCAGAAGAAAAAAAATTAAATTAAAAAAAAATTAAATTAACCGTAAGACTAAAGAATCATGGGGAGAAAGCCATGAGTTCCATGCTTTGCTTTCTCCTCCACTGGAATTCTGTTGCTCTCCTTGGTAGGTGAACTTTCTCTTGACTGGATTTCTTGTTGATCTTCTGAGGAAGGGGCCTGTTGTAGTGATTCTCAAGTGTCTTTGCCCGAGGTGGAATTACACTGCCCTTATGAGGGGCCAGGCTAAGTAATCTGATCGGGTTCGCTTTCGGGAGCCTTTGTCCCCTGAACGCTTTCCGTAGAGTTCTGGAGGACGGGAATGAAAATGGTGGCCTCCCAGTCTCTGGCCTGGAGGAGCCGAGAGCTCGGGTCCCCGCTCCTCAGTGCGCTCTTTCAGAAAGTGGTCGATTTTCTGTTTCTAGAATTGCTGTTCTTCTTCTCTTCGATCTCCCGCTGGATTTGTAGGTGTTTGCAATGGTTTGATGAGCTATCTAGCTGATCTCCTACTACCTGATGTAGTCTCAGCCTGCTACTTCTCTGCCATCTTGACTCCTCCTAATTGTCTCATATTTAACCAAAGATTTATTCGATTTCTTCCTGCAGTCAAGCACTTTTCTTTAAAATATTCCCTTTCAACCTGAAAATCATTCTTTACTATTTCCTAGACTATGGATCTCTTAGCAATGAATTCTCTCATTTTTAAACTTTCTTCAGATGTCTTTATTAGGTTTCATTTAGTTATTTGCCCCAGAACGTTATAGCTACTATACTGCTGCAATTTCGGCTTCTATAGTTTGTGTTGAGAAATCATCCTTCAACCTTATGGTTACTCCCTGAACACACTATATCTTTTTTCTTTGGCTGCTTTTAGGATCTTCTGTTTATCTTTGATTTTCAGCAATTTGACTACAATGTGCCTAAGTACAGCTTCCGTTGTGTTTATCTGTCTTGGAGTTTATTGAACTTCTTAAATATGTAGGTTGAATTCTTGTTAACAGTTTCAAAGAAATTCTTGGTAACTGTCTCATCAAAATTGCTCCTGGACTCTTCTTGATCTCCCTTTTTGGGTTTCTAATTACACCTATGTTAGATGTTTTGATGGTGCTCCACATCTCTCTCCCACCCTGCTCGGTTCATCGGTTCTTTGTTTTCTCTCCGTGCTTAAGACTGAATCATCATTTAACTTACTGAGTGTTTTGTCTGTTGCATTCAGCTGTTGTAAGTCAACGCAAGTAATTCTTCATTTTAGATGTTGTATCTTTCACTTCTACTAGTATCCTTCACTTCTTTTCTTTTAATTTCAAAACTCTTAAACATTTCCATCATTTTTTCAACTTTTAAAAAAAATTATAATGTATTTATGACAGTTATTTTAAATTACTTGTTTGTTTATTGCAACATTTACATCAGGTGTTTCTGCTTCCATTGAATAGTTTTTCTCTCCATTATATGGGTCAGTTTTTTCTGCAACCTTCCATATTCATAATATGATTTTGTGCCACAAATTCCATATTTTTAAATATTAGATTAAACACACACACATACATATATATGTGTGTATGTATATATATAATCTGTATGTTAATATATATATTAATCTAAAATATTAGATTAAACACACACATACCTCTGTGTGTGTGTGCATATTGTGTGTGTGTGTGTGTGTGTGTGTGTGTGTGTGTGTGTGTGTGTATCTCCTTCATCCTATGGCACAAAGATTATTTTCATGTCTTTTGGTTATTTTCTGGGAAATGGAAAAGATCATATCCACCACTAGCTGATGCTTCCAAAGAGCATGGCTTAGCTTAGGGACAGCATTTTTACCACTATTTTTTAAAAAATCTATTTTAAAAAATTTTTGAAAACAAACAACTCTACAACTTCAAATCCAAAGTATGGTTACCATTTTTTAAGAAGTTTTTCCCAATAAAAGATATTTAATTAGATGCACAAGGGCATAAAGAGAAGTAGACACTTTTACTACACTAAAGGGGATGTCTTAAATAGTTGGTGACTTAGGAATACTGACAAAGTTTCAGAATTATTATAAGTAAAATCTTGATTTTTTTAAAAAAATAAAAATGGAAAATAGAATATTTTCTTTCTTTTCTAAGATTTGTGAGCATGTGTGTGTGTGTATACAAATATATATGTAATGTATATATTTCAAGACAACTTAGTTCCCTCTAATAGTTAAGCCATTGACAAATGTTCTCTTATACTGGAGTCATTAGAGGGTCTTTCTTTTCTAAGCACAAGAGTTTCCTTCTTCTTCTTCTATTCCAAAGAATAAAATCTTTTTCCATATGTCTATGACAGAAATTAGCTTTTTAATTTATTTTAAAAGTAAAATTTTCCTTTAAATCTTCATCAAATTAGATTTAATTTCCACAATAATGAGAACTAATGTAACAATCTAATATTCCATCTCTTTTCCAGGGGAGAATTATATATTATAAATTGCCTTTTTCATACAGAATTGTTAAGTAACCATTTTCACTAAAGTTTCCTCAGTTTGAATCAGAACACTGTATAAAATAGAGTACAAAATAACTCATTTCTAAATGAAGATATGGAAAGATATGACTGGGGGGAAAAGAGATTCTTTTATTAAGTTTAACATCCTGGCAATTGAAAAATCAAACATATCACTCAAAACATAAATTTAGAAAAGAAATTCTTCTAAAATACACTCTAAGCTTTTATTATTTCCCATGCATCATTTTGGAGAATATAAATATTAACTTAGTACTTGAAAGATAATAAAATAATAATGATTGGTTGCAAAAAATGGTAGGATAACATGAGATGAAGAGAAAGTTCACAATTTGATCTGTCAAATGAGTTCATTTTTGTCACAAATAAGGTCACAATTTAATCTGTATTTAAACTCTATTGGTCATCAATATAGTCTCTTTGGGCTATATGAGAAATGACATTAAATAATGGCATGTAGAATATTCTCTTTTTATATTATATTTTCATAATTTATATTTATATTTACATATCTGTATTTAAAGTGACTTTCTGAAAATTAAGAAAAATATAGACTAGTTTACTTAAACAAACAGTACATTTCACCCTTGCTTGCTCCTTATTCTAAAAGATTAAGATCACACTGCCAAAGAAACATCAAGATATTTCACATTTTAAATTCTAAATACAACTGTCAAAATAGAACTATAGTCATTTAGTGATGATAATATGCCACTAAGTACATACTTAATTTTGTATTTTAAATGTAATCTCAAAATTGCATTTCTTTTCTTCATAACTCAAGAAGAACCATGCCTTTATCATTTAATCTTTCAAAAATTTAAATATATGGTGGGGGAAAATAAATGTTTTCTCATATAAAGTAATCAAAGTGACATAAGAATAAAAGAATATCATACCACTGGTCAATGCCTACAAAATATTTTTCTCTGATGATGATTCCAAGAAATCATTGTCATGATATCTAAGGACTTACTGCTATTTTAATCTTACTTATTTTTAAAATTTTTTTAAAGATCTTATTTATTTACTTGTCAGAGAGATAGAGAGCACAAGCAGGGGGCAGAGGCAGAGGGAGAAGCAGCACCCCCCAGCCCCGCCCCGAGCAAGAAGCCTGATGTGGGATTCAATCCCAAGACCCTGAGATCATGACCTGAGCTGAAAGTAGACATTTAACCAACTGAGTTACTCAAACATCCAAGTTTTACCTGTTTAAATAAATAAATAAATCCTGGAACTGTGTTACCCAAAACTGTGTTGCCCAGAATTCTGTTGCCCAACACACACACACACGTGTGTGTGTGTGTGTGTGTGCACACGTATTTTTTTTTAAAGATTTTATTTATTTGAGAGAGAGAGAATGAGCATGGATGGGGCAGGGTCAAGGGCAGAGGGGAGCATGGAGCCCATCTGGGGGGCTCAATTCCAGGATCCCAGGATCATGACCTCAACTGGAGGAAGACATTTAACTGACTGAACCACCCAGGCACCCTTACTATATATACTTGTATGCATAATTTTATCTCAGATCTTCTGCATTATGCAGTTTAATTCTATACTATTTCTTAACATTACAAGCATATGGCCACCCTACAAACATAGTAGGGTGGCATTTACACTAACTACAGTAGTGTGTGACTCAGTGTGCCATTTAACTTGCTAATGTATTTTGCATTACCTGTAAATAAGAGGGCTTATTGGGCTGAAAAATATCTGTGACCAGTTCCTTCTAGCACTACTGTAAAAATGTGTGTATTGTCCTGCAGTTGGCTGAGGGTTTCCCATGCATAAAACAATGTTACTTTTTGTCCAACCCAGGGTTCCTCATTTCCTCTCTTCTTCAGCATTTCCATATCTACATAACTCTTACACCTTTGTCTAAAGACCAGCTTTTCATGTACTCTCCCTCTAAAATCCACTACCACCAAGCATTTGGTAATTTTAATAGGTTCTACTGCTCTTGGGAGGGAGGGCACACAGCATAGCCATCGGGCAGCCAGTCTTTCTATCACTTTTGCCCACTAGCTCTCTCCCTCGAGAAACAAATGCATTGTCCCCTTCCCACCACCGCCTACACCTCAACCCTGATATCTCATCGAAGTTTTCTCTCCTCACTTAAGGCCCTCTTTGTTTATATCCTCTACCCCTAAGATATTTATGAAAGCATTTACTTCCAAAAAGAATGGAGCTCACTTCCCAAAATGGGTTATAATAATAAACATTTTATTTCTATTTTATTATCATTTGATTTGACATGAAACATCCTTCAAAAATAACCCATTTTAATTTTCATGAATTACATAAAATAATAATAATAATAATAAAGCTTTTCCTCATTGCAGTCTCATGATTTTGTTAATATTTGATCATTGCTTCTCTCAATCTCCATCTTTTCAACCTCTATGTTTAGTTAATAGGATTAAGGACGTTTCTCATTTCTCTTTTTTCAGGATTGAGGTTTCTTTAAATCATTTTTGACTTGTGGCTATGAGAACCAAACACATTTGGTCATTGTGATTACTTTCACTTTGAAGAAAATACACTTCTGTGCCCTTCTTGAATACGACCAATACCAATAAATTAAAATAGGAAGATATATTGATCAGGACTTGGAAAAAAAAAATGGCCTAAAACTCAGTACCTTCTAAGTCACTGCCATGAAGCAAATATACTTCAATATTGAACTCAGGTCACTTAACAGTTCAAGATTTACAAATTTAGACAAATGAAATATTTTGCAGCCTATTTTGCATACTTTATTTTTGCAAGTGATTTTTCAACACCTAAGCATTGACCAGGAAAAATTATTTCAGGAAACAAGTTATTATTCCCAGATAAAACATAAAATGAACTCTACTTTCAGCAGAATATGCTCTAAAAGGAATAAATATTGCAATATAAATTGTTGAATGGGATTAAAACAACCACAATTCAATTTTAGGCAAAGATGGGTTAAGATTTGCAATGTGCATCTTTGACGTCACCACAGAAATATAATGCCTTTATTTTTAGTCAGAAACAAACAGGTATAAATTCACAGTATATAGATTGCATTGGCATCTATAAAAGCTTTTCAACTATCCCTAAAAAGCTGCTCCACTAGATATAGATTGAAAGAATCCATTATTAAAAGAGGGATCAAAACAGGCTGCAATTATGCCCAGTTAATCCCCTGAAAACAGTGTGGTATTTCTTCATCAGAGTAATTATTTGCACAGGAGAGAAAATAACAACCATATAGGACAAATTAAAACTTTACCTTCAGATGCTACCTCAATTGTTATGCACGCTTCACTCTGTGCATTCAGTGACCAGCAAGAGAATCAAATAATAAGATTTTTCTTCTCTAATCAAAATATTTTAATGTTATTTATTCCCCAATAGTTGAAAATGGTTATGACATTTCCCAGATTTCCCCTTTCCTATTACGGTATATATCTGAGCACACTCAGAGGATGTCTTTAAATGCCCATGTATTAAAAGGGTGAGCAAATACATCAAGCATCCTTAGAATTTCTGTAGGCTGCACCTGAATGCATGTGCAAACACACATCAAATGACCACTGCCGTGTACAAACTGCTTGTTTAGGCTTTTTTAAATACGACGATCACATGTTTAAATGTCATGCTGGGATTTAGTTAACTAAGGTGGCAGGTTCTTAAGATGGAGAATTTATTATGTTGAAATTTTCCAAATGCAGGACTGAAAAGGAAAAAAAAAATCTGTCAACTTTTATTTATCTCCTATATAAATACAGGCAATTTAGTTCTTCCCCAAAATACAGGCGGATTAGATGAGTAAGACAGTAGTCAATTCATTTTGCATAGGAATGGCTCATTAAAAAAAGGGCCCTGCATTTGTATTAAGCTCTGATTGGACGGAGCACAAAATGAATTTACAGTGTCACTCAGAGATGTAGCAGGACTAATGAGGGAGGAATGGTGCGGCACAGGGTGGGGAAAGCTCTGGTGTGTTCATTCATTCCTTCAGCTGGTACCGCTCGTGAAACTGAGGTGTCCCTCATTATGCATGTGTCCCAGGGGCATTCTTTAATATTTTAATAAATAACAACATCAGCCCAACAAGAAATTAATGAATAGTATCATTAATAATGAGCTGGAGTCTTGTAGTGATAGGACAGATATTAAATTGAACCACTGTGGTGCTATCTCTAGAGACTTGGGATATTTCCAGTGGCAAACAAGGCGCCTGAATGAAGCAACCACCTCTCTGTGCCAACAGCTTTTACAACAGGTTGGGAGTAATAAAAGAGGATTTTCTGCACGATAAAGTTAAGCCCTAGAAAATCTGCTGGTGTAGATCGGTGTGAAAAGTACTGCCAAACGTGATCCTTAATTAAACTTTAATTAAGATAAAGCTTTTATTTTTTTCTCTTCCAGGAAAGTAGCAGCCAAATGGGCCCTGGCTATTTTCTACCAAAATCGAACTTAAAATCATTTTGTATTATACCATAAAAATTATGCTCAAATAATATTAAATCCACCAAATGAGGATATATTATTAAGAATAGTTGAAATGGCGTAATTGCCCACCACAATAAGGAGAACATGTGTGCAAATCTGGAGTTGTATGAACAATGAAGGGGTTCCCAGTCTCAATTTTTCCCTTTCTACTATTTTCATATTTAAGCCAGTTTAAATTTTTGTAGTTTTATGTCACAATATTGAGAAAATTTTTACATTGAATAGAATGATATGGGGTATATAACTTTTCAATTAACCTTGAGTCTCAGATTATGTTCAGATTGTATAAAATTGCTCATAACTTTAATTTTCTCATTAAAAAAATGTTTCAGACACTAAAAAAATTCTTAACCCTAGCTTTCATCCCTCTAATTACATGACCCATTGCTGATATCTTTATAGCTTTATTTGTGGTAATAATTTTCTTGCTGTGTTTTTTGTAAACTGAGATTGTATAACTTGGTTCCTGCTTCTCAGCAACACTAAAATTATGCAAAAAATATATGCTATACTGATAACCAGATACAGTATTTGGAATAATGTTAATAATGATTTTATTCAAATATTTTACATGTAGCATTGCATGTTATTGCTGTGGAACTCCTATTTTCTACTTACCTAATTTTTCCACATCATAGATGACTAAAATATGTGATTTTAAAATTATTTTTATGGAAATTTGAAAATCCTTTCTAACACAAAAGTTCTACAATTGCTATTTCAATAGAAGAGAAAAATGGTTACAAGGTACACACATTGCTGCAATTCTCTATGTTTTTTATCCATATGCAGTTAGACACTTTATTACATGGTGACAGACTTTAAACAGTTTGCCTCTTTTAGATTTGTAAAAATTTGATATAAAGTGCTTGAAGATAATCTATGCTAGTTTTATTTTATCTTTGTAGTCTACCACTAATCACTTATTTAAAGAATAGTTTCCAGATTTTTGTAGAGCCAATTTCTTATATGAGGCACAAGGTTAAGTCCATAAGTTAACTCCATAAATAAGATATCTATAAAAGGTATCTGGGTTTTAAGTGCCATGTGGCCTTCGACCAGCATGGGCAAGGGGGATCCAGAACTAATGCAAACTTTTCCCAAGGAAGACTTTGTAAAGGAGATCCACATTTTTGCTCTGACCATCTTCTTCTTTTTCTTCTCTTCTGTTACTGTGTTCATACAGTCTCTAGGAAAGTTTAGGAGACAGCATCCCTCCAGTTCTGAATAGTGGCAACTGGGTAGGATAAATTCACTGATTTTCTGTAAGGGAAGCTATAATTTCATGATAAGTGTTATGTCCTTACAAATAGTCTAAGACAGATGGAGTAGTCCTGTCAATTTCTGGCTTAGGTAAGAATGAAGGCTATAGGGCTCAAGGTGTTAAATAAGTAGAACACCTTGTTAGTTCTTTCTGATGTGTGGAAGTAGTGACAAGGTGTTGCGGAGAGGAAAGTGAGTCAATGAGATGAAATGAAGTTAGGGTTTTTAAATTTAGCAAAAAGACAATTGCTCATGACCCTATCTATCCTATTTTATTTGATCCTGAATCAAGTTAACTGCACATCCTTTTTACTACATGCATACACAGAACTTAAGTCAAATAAACATTTAAATTAGGTGTACTCTAGAGAACTTTGAGCCATTTCCAACTCAAAAGCTATATACTTTACCTGAGAAAGCCTAGTCTTTTAAATCGAATTCCATTAGATGTTGAATCAATAAGACTTACTACCTCAGAACTCAATTTGTAGTTGATTCAAAGAAAAAAATGACAACTGCATTGTATTAGATGTTATTATGCTTTCAATACCAAAGTGTCGCTGTTGTCTTTACACCTAACAAAAGAATATTCTAGGACGCCTGGGGGGCTCAGTCAGTTAAGTGTCTGACTTTGGCTCAGGTCATGATCTCAGAGTCCTGGGATGGAGCCCCACGTGCTTAACAAGGAGTCTGCTTCTCCCTCTCACTCCCTCTCTGTGCTCTCCCTTCCTCTCTCTCTCTCTCTTTCTCAAATAAATAAATAAAATCTTTTAAAAAAAAAAGTTGTTCTAATAGCGCAGTTGAGACTCTACCATTTATATCACATACTCTTAGAATATAATCTTACTGTGTGTGTGTGTGTGTGTGTGTGTGTGTGTGTGTGTATATATGCTAAATTGTAATCCTCATATTTTTGCCAATAATTTTTATGGATCATAACTGGATTCTCCTACAGAGGAATAATTCTAAATACAAAGATGTTCACTACAGAATTATTTATAATAGAAGGAAATTTTGATCATCCACAAATTATAACAACTGGGATTTTTAAGTGAAATGTATGACAGACTATTAGGTAGCAATTTGGTTGCAAAAATAAAAAGTAAAAAATAACTAATAAGTTAAATATTTGAGTCATGAGGTAAAATTTAAAACTTAAATTCAAACTTATTTTAAAGGAAAAAAAAACATGTACAGGAATGTTCATAGAAACATTGCTCACAATAGCAAAAACTTAGAAGTCTAAAGTCCATCAGAGAAGGACAAATACATAAATTTGTGTATTTCCATATTAGAATATTATGTAGTTGTCAAAATGACTTCACAACATAGGCATGCAACAATATAGTTGAATCTGAACATTATTAAATATGAAAGTATGTCTAAAATAATTAGGTTCGGCAAAGCAAAGTTATTATAATATGAGACTCAGTGAGATGGGATGGGGAGAATCTACAGATAAAGGTTTTTGTTACATTTCAACCTAGATGTTAGATTCATGGGTTTTTATTACATGCAGATTTTTGATGATGGTGAAGACAATGAAGACAGAGAAATAGGTAGAGGTAATAGATAGAAAAAAGGTAGACACACAGACACATAAATAGAAAAAAATGGAAAGACTAAACTGAACAGAATATCACTGAAGATTGATTAATCCATTTCTATATACCTAAATTCTGAGACAGATGTGAGAGTGAAAAAGGCAATACATTTTAATAGTTAGGAGCATAAAAATTTCAACCAGGCAGACTTGGGTTTGAGTCCCAACTTAACCACTTAAAGCATTTGAATAGAAGAATTATATAATCTAAGCCTCAGCCTCCTCACATGTAACTGGGATCAATTAACAATATCCTTCACACTATTGTATAGAATGTTATATATATAAAGCACTTTACCAAAAAGCATGGCACAGAGTGGATCCTCACAATAAATATTAAGATCATTAAATATATACATATAATTTAAATAAAACAAACATAGAAAAAGACTAGAGCAGAATATTTCAAAATCTTGACTTTGGCTATTTTTAAGCAGCATGACAAGAAATTTGTTTTATTTTCCTTTTCAGGATATGCTGATTTATTGGTAATGTTAGGACTTTACAAGGCATTTATGCCAGGAGCCAAATGAGTGGGGAAAACAGACTAAAGAAGGATGCTTAAGTCCCTTATTTGAGCAGTCTGAGAATCTTCACAGAGATGAGTCTTGGAGAAAGTATAATTTAACCAAAAGAGATAAGGAGGCTTAGCATCCTAAGCAGGACACAGTGGTGTGAAAAAATGACATGAGGAATAATATGCCTGTTACATGTTGTAAATAATGAGTAAATCATTTGGTTAAGAAAATAGTTTTGTAGAAGCAAATGGAGACAAGATAAATAGAAAGTGACATGTTGGGTAAATCTTAATTTCCAAAGCCAAGAGTTTGTATTTTGCCTTGTGTGCATGAGAGCTATGAAAGATTATTGAATATACATATATACACACACATATGTGTGTGTATATATGTATATGTGTGTGTGTGTGTGTGTGTATACATGAACTTATAAAGAAGTTTAGAAAGATTAAATTGTTGTAGAATGTTGTCTTCATTTGTGCTTCTCCAAAAAGAAGTGGGGCAGGGAAGGGAGAGAAGCACTAAGGGTGCATTAATGAGTAGACTAGCCCTTGGGCAGTTGGGTGCATTAATAAGTAAACTAGCACTTAAGAGATGTGGAACACATCTCATAATCGTGCCTACTGAAGATGGGAAGTCTGGGGCATGTATTCATCCACTCTTACCCCTTACTGATTAAAAGTTGCCCTTGAAGGTATTAACTCTTGCATTTTCAGATTGCCCCATCTGCGGGGCAGTTCCTGGGGTAATAGAGAAAGCCCGTAGGCAGAGATGGAGAGAGCCAAAGGCAATTGAGCATGCCTGAGACTATCTACCATGCATAATGGTGACCTCAGGAAGATCAAGGGGAAATGGGACCAGACACCACGAACAGATACATTGAAAAAGAATGAATCTGGGAGAAGAGAACACATTTAAGTTAACATTCAGCATTTGGAAATCTGTATCAAAAGTTCTTTTAAAACAACCATAATCTATACCTTCAAATTCCATTTGAATATCTATTCTTAAAAAATGAAATGTAAATAAAGATTGTGCAAAGACATGTTAATCAAAGCCCTATATAGATGGCTGAATTTGGATTGGAGGCAATTGCTGCCAAAGGCATTGGTCCTGCTAGTGGTGATGATGATGATGATGATGATAGTGGTGGTGGTAGATGGTGATAATAGTAACTAAATAATAATCAAAGTAGCTAACATTTATTAAGTGGTGAAAAGACACCTGACATGACTCTAAGTGTTCCACAATTAATAACTCATTTGTTTTTCATAATAATCCAATGGTATAGGTTTCCCCATTTTATGGATTAAGAAACTGGCACAGAGAGATTAAGGACCTTATCCCAAATATTCAAATTATGAATATTGTGTATACACAGATATAAACTTGGTTTTTAACATTTTGAATGGAGCCTCCATAGAGTTCTCTCCAACTGCAATTACATAGAAATGCTGGATTGTCACAGCATAAAAACCAGTAGAAAGAGAAATTCTTGAGTGCCAAAGCAAAAATGAAACTTAAAGCAGGATGTTACCACACCCAGGGCTCACTGCAGTACTCAAAGCATGAATCATGGAACACTACATCAAAAACTAATGAAGGACCGTATGGTGACTAATATAACATAAAAAAAAAGAAATAAATTAAAAAAAATAAATTAAAAAAAAGAAATAAAGTTGAACACATTCTAAAAAAAAAAAAAAGAAATTAAAAAAAAAAAAAAGCAGAATAGTACTAATACCAGTCAATGTTATAGGAGCGGAGGTGACATTGCTCCAAAATTTAGGACCTATAAATTAGGGAATACAGTTTTAAGCCTCCACAAAGCTTAAAAAAATAAAATAAATAAACTTACTGGATCAGGAAAGATTCAGGCATTATTTATACCCAAAACATCTAGGTAGGAAAATAAAAAGACATCAAAATCAAAATCAAAAACACAAGCTCATAATAACTATGAATGTGGAGTCAAAATTCTACTGCATGTACTCATTCAGCAAACATTTATCATGTAAAATAAAACAATTATAATGGTAGGAATTCACATTTGGTGGGATGAAAAATAAGATGAAGCTGAAATATAAAACAATAGTATCATGGAAATGAAAATGTTAGGGGAGAGATTTTAGTTAAAGTATGCTGGTTATCACACGGTATGGAGAAGACAGACATGCAGTTGGACTTGGCAGGTAAAGGGTGCCTCCTAAAACTCCATCGCAACCTCTGAAAGACAGTATGAATGAAAGAATAACTTCCAAAAAAGTGGATGGAAAAAGCTTTGTGGCATGGGGGAGGGGACGGTAAAAAAAAAAAAAAAAATCAATAATGTAATAAAAAGGCATTTGGAAGAGAAATAAGTAAAGCAAGAATATTATAAATATAACTCATAAAACCATAATTCATAATTCATATATATGAGTTATCTTAATAAATGTAAAATGATAAAACTTTCCTTTTAAGACAAAGTTTCTAAGGTTAGATTTTTAAAACTTGCCCACATGTTCTTTACAGAAGACACACCTACAACCGAGAAAATACTAACCCAAAGTTGCTGATATATTGGCAATATTAGTATGAGGCAATTGGGCTTTAAGGCAAAAGCAGTTTAGGAGGAAAAAAAAGGTCATTCAATTATAATCAAAACAACAATTCATCAGGAAGGTTTGATAATGCTAAATTCTTTGAGACTAAAAACAGCTTCAAAACATGTAAGAAAAAAACTACTAGAAAATTTTGAAACAAAAATAATCAATCATAGCAGGAGATTTTAATTGACCACTTCCAGGAACCAACAAGATAAGCAGAAAAAATATTGTTAAAATTTTGCATATTGGAATAACTACATGAACATTAAAGAAGATATTAATGAAAGTAACAAAAATTCTGGAAATATCACATTTCTTGACGAAGAATCACAATACAACTCAGTGGTTTGTTCTGCCAAAAGAAATACATAATATTAATAAAGTCTCAATTACACTACCTTTTATTTAATCACTGCTTTCTCATGTTTTCTGAAAACATTTGATAGTTTTTAGCACACCTAATAGTTCATGGGTTGGTTCTCAGATAGCTTTATAGATTGGAAGTACTTCATGAAGATGTTTCATTAATTCCAGTGTAAAATATTAAAAATATGATAAGGTAATGAAATGTTTGAGATTCATTTTAACTTTATTGAATTTGTTGTAAATAATAATAAAATATTCTACTGTTTTAAAGTAATTAAGTGCATATGCATGTATTTTTAAAATGCACACTTTTTAAAAAGCATGCTGATGTATATGGTACTAAATAGAGTGGTATTTATATGCACTTAAATGTGTATCGACCTCTCTAGAATAATATACAAGAAACTGGCAGAAGTGATTACCTGGGGAGGACACCAGCTAGCTGGATGACACACTTTAGAGGGAAGCTGATGTTCACAGCATGTCTTGTGTTCATTTTGAACCATATTCATGTTTTACTTATTTAACTTGTTTTTAAGATTTTATATATTTGAGAGAGAGCGAGCACAGGAACGGGATGGAGGGGAAGAGGGAGAGGGAGAATTGACTCCCTGCTGAGCAGGCAGCCCAACTCAGGGTTCTATCCCAGAACCCTGGGATCATGTCCTGAACTGAAGGCAGATGCTTAACTGACTGAGGCCCCCAGGTTCCCCAAGTGGCAACATTTGAAAAGCATCTAATAGTTGTTCAGAGAGCGTTATTGCAGGGGTCTCTGAAGGCTCTCCTTAGTTATGGATGTTGGAAAGTCATCAAATATACAGAAGAAATGCTCATTTATGAGACCATTGTCCACCATTTTGACTAATAATTCCTTTTTTTTTTTTTTTTTTTTAAAGTAACTCTAGGCCCAACTTGTGGCTTGAACTCAGAACCTTGGAATTAAGAATCGCATGTTCTAATGACTGAACCAGCCAGGTGCCTCAACTAATACTTCTTTGCATTTGGAATTATAACTGCCTTTTTCCTGCTATGGTCTGAATATTGTGCCTCAACCCCCCACCCCGCCCTGCCAAATTCATATGTTGAAATCCTGACCTCAAAATAATGGTATTGGGACAAGGGGCTTTTGAGAAGTGATTAGATGATAAGGAACTGAAATTAATGCCCTCATCTAAAAGAGCTTCTAGGGAGTTAACTAGTTCTTTCCACTAAGTAAGGACACAGCAAGAAAGTGGTGTCTATCAACCAGAAAGTGGGTCCTCACTAGACACACAATCTGCCGGGGCCTGGATCTGGGACTTCCCCGCCTTCGGAACTGTGAGAAATTGTTTATAAGTTACCCAGCCTCTCATATTTTGTTATAGCAGCCCAAACAGCCTAAGACACCCCCTTGCAGGCAGAAGTAGTTTTGCCATCTCGAAATAGTCTTTGTTTCTGGCCATGATTATTTGTGCTTTCCCAATTCACAGCCTGGCTGAAAAAGAGTGTGTTGACACTGACAGCTAGATGTTGAAAGAGTTTTCCACTAGACCTTTGACTCATGCTCTTTGTGCCAGTTTCTGCACCCAGAATTATGTGTGGACACAAATTGCACCAAGGATCTAGAAACTGTGAGCCCTTATACTTTCAAAATGAGGTCAGATGGCTAATTGCGCTGGCAACTGGTCGTCTGTTGGCATAACTACCTAACTCCAGCACAGTTGTTTGTATTTGTGATTTGAGGTCCAAAATGATTGAAGCCACAACAGTAGATATTGAAGAAAAGGACTCATTGCTTTTAGATCTCACCCTCCATCTCTTCTTCTGTCAATTAAACAGCCTCTCTGTCCTCTCACAAATAGGATGCTTATTTTATTCTAGCAATAAGTACTGGGCAGGATATTCACCATACTGATAAATTATGGAGTAAAGATATTACTTTTATTGAAGTGTATTATTAATTAGGGCATAATGAAATAGCTAGGTGGCCTTTTCAATTGACAGCTAGGAGTTAAAATTCGAAAGAGCTGTTTATTATAGAGTACAAATGGCATCAAGATCCCAAAGTAGGGTATGAGGAAGGTACGCCTGCCTATGTATGCACTAAATGTTCTTATTTCTAGTAACTCTACCATGCAGCTGTAATGCACTAGCCACCAAGGTTATGTTTTGTTTTTTTGATGGCTTTCTCTTAAGCTTTTCATTTCCTCTGTCGGGGAAAGATAGTGGGAAGTCCTCCATTTCTGACCCAAGTCGCTCTACACTAGAATGATACAATAAAATCATACTAGTGATCTTTGTGAAAGTCAGACTTTGTTCAAACGACAATAGCATCTTCTGTGCCCCCACTCCAAAAAAATCAAGCCTGAAAAATGGGAAGTGATCTACATACTTTGAAATTCCTGTATTCAGGGAGAATAAATGCTATGATGGGATGTAGCTTTATATATACTATGTTACACCTATGTTATGACCTTATTTACGTGCATCACTTCTATACCCATATCCATTTAAAGACATGTGTATCTGTGATTCTGTGTGTATATACACAACGGAGAATGCTATTTAGGTCTCTAAATGATTTCTCCCTGCCCTTAATCTGTATTTAATCAGGAAACCATTCTGTAATGAGAAAACTGTTCATTTTAGTCTTTTATGTTTGCGATCCCAAGGTTCCTCCTTAGTGATTACATTTAGTAACTCCCTTTCGCTGTCTGAAAGCACAGGCAGTTTTTCCATAATAAAAACTGGATTAGCATGTATCAGGAAGAGACACCACCAGCTGTCACTTTGAAATCAGACCACTCAGCCCTATTTGAGATGACAATGGATAAACTGATAAGTGACAGGCAGTTTTCCTATATTTATCTAGTAAGTGGCTAATATAGGCTAACACTTTCTGTAATAAAGCTATAAAAAGGGTCAAAGCAGAAGAAAGTTCCATTTGAATGTGATAAACATTATTGGTCGAGAGAAATTCACTATAGGACATTATACTACTTAATTTATTCAGATGAGCTATTAAAACTGTCATTAATATCTCTACTTCTCTTTCCTTATGCCTTGCTATCTTCTCATTTGATAATATTCAGAGTTATAAGGCATTTTTTGTGTAAATTCACAAATACATACGTTTAAAGACAAAATTCAATGATTAAAACTTTAAGAAATACTCTTCTTAGGACTTCTGCAAAACATCGTGTTTCAGAGACTTTTCTGAAACCAAAATTAGTGGAGGAATTTTCAATTCTCACTATATTTAGCAAATAATATGCTTCAAGCAGATCCCAAACATTGCTTAACACTGTTAAACCGTTCCTGACTCAGGAAAACTAAGGTAAAGGACATAGGAGCAGTGTGGACTAATGAGAAATCTAGGAAGGGCTTATCATTGACAATGACTCTGAGTACCTGGGAAATTAGGAAAGTGTAATGCTCTGATCATCGGCGTTCAGAATAATGGTTTTAGAGATTTAAATAATGAATATTGGCTCTGGGGTCTTTTAGTTAAATAATTTTGTTTTCCATTTTATGACTTAATTGCTTAAGTCATAAAATAAGTGTACTCTTTTCAAGTATTAAAAAAATATATATATATTCAAGAAAAAGCTAATAGTGCTCCCTCCCTTAATTTCCACCCTCTCAGCTAATTTAAGATTAGATCTATATCTATCTTTGCATGCCTTTCTCCATGTGTCCTCTTGCCCACATTACAGAGATCAGAGAAGTTAAGTAACTTGCAAAACAGAGAGATAATAGAGCCAAGGTTTCAACAAAAGCAGTCTACATCCAACACCTAGAGCCAACCCTTGCATTAAAAGGCTGCTTCTGGGGCAACTGGGTGGCTCAATGGGTTAAGCCTCTGCCTTCCGCTCAGGTCATGATCTCAGGGTCATGGGATCGAGCCCAGCATCAGGTTCTCTGCTCGGCGGGGAGCCTGCTTCCTCCTCTCTCTCTCTCTTCCTGCCTTTCTGCCTACTTGTGATCTTTCTCTGTCAAATAAACAAATAAATTCTTAAAAAAAAAAAAAAAAAGTCTGCTTCTGTTACATTTGGTGATTGAATGAATCAACAGGATGAGGTAAAAATTAAAGTTGATTCCCAACTTATGGGCAAGTGAGTCCTGTCATTAACAGATTGATAATGGTCACAAGGTGAAAGAAGAGGTTTGGAATCAGAGTGAAAGAGTAAGTCCATTTTGGTGAATTGAGTTACATTCTAAAGGACATTTGGTCTCCAGATGTTGCTAAGATTTCCAGCTGCCAATGTGCAGCAGCCACAGTGGCAAACAAAAGGTGTCTGTGTATATACATGGAATCAAAAGCATCAGCATCCAGGTCCTGTCCATAGCCCCATGTGAGAAATAGCAGATCACCAATGAAGCCTGGCCAGTTCCAGAGAATGAAAAAAAGAAGACTGAAAAGAAGCTCTCAGGAATTTAAGACCAAAAAATGAAAAAGAGGGACGCCTGGGTGGCTCAGTTGGTTGGGCAGCTGCCTTCAGCTCAGGTCATGATCCCAGCGTCCTGGGATCGAGTCCCACATCGGGCTCCTTGCTCATCAGGGAGCCTGCTTCTCCCTCTGCCTCTGCCTGCCATTCTGTCTGCCTGTGCTTGCTCTCTCTCCCTCTCTCTCTCTGACTAATAAATAAATAAAATCTTTAAAAAGAGTCACAGAAGCCTGGGGAGTCAGGAGTTCCACAAAGAATAGTTAAAAATGTCTATCACTTCAGACAGGCAAATGAAAGGAAACAAAGAAGACAACATTTGGTGTAGCAATTGGAAAATCATCCCATGTTTTTGCAAGAACAAATAGTAAAGAGGAAAATAAATTGCGATGGTGAAGGTTGAAGACGCTTTCTTAAAGCTAGCTGGAAGAGGGATTGGTAGCCCAAGGACATAGCAGGGTCAGTGAGGTTTTGTTTCTATTGTTTTGAGTGGTTTTGTTTTATTTTAAATAGAAGAGATAATTGTGTATATTCACAAGCTGCTGGAAAAGAGTCAGGGTAGGTAGGGAGAGTGGAAAGAATAAAATCTATCCTGTCTGTCATTTTATCCCCAGTATCTCCCACAGCATCTCCTACTGACTGGGTGCTCCCACACTCTCTGATATGAGGAATAATAAATGCACAAGTTTTCTCAGAATGAGAATTTCACCCTCTAGAATTTTCATTTAATGAAAGTTATATATTACTCTGAAAATTGAAAAGCTATATAATGACTGAGAATCTGGGAAAGGATTAGAAAGTCTCTAACCTCTCATGTTCTGGTTTATACCTTCAACCTTCACCTCCCTTTTTTTTGGGAATAGAACTTCTGGCTTCTACAATTTTCATCAGTCCTAAAGGTCCCCATCGGTGTCCTGGGACACTGTCATGCCATTTGGACCCAGACACTAGCCTCACCCCTCTCTGTGATATACAACATGTGGTGTTTGCTAAAGACTGAGGTAGTTCAAGGATCTGTTGGCATACACGTTCCAAAGTAGTGACATTGTCTCTATGTTTCTCCAGCTCTAGCCCTTGGCAGACACTGAGCAGAGCTGGTGAGACTGCCATCCACTGCTTTGCCTCCAGTGACCTGTGGTTGAATGTTCCCAGAGACTCCTCTAATTCCAGAGACTCCTCCCAAATGCTAAGATGCTAAAATATTTTAATTTTCAGGTTCATTATTTGGTGCCAGAATTTATACTCTGCATGGTGCTCCTTGAGGTTGCAGTGTGTTACACACACACACACACACACACACACAATGTGTATCTGAGTGCATTAAAATATCATATATAGGATGTTAGAAAATATAATTTCCTAAAGTTACTATCATGCAGAAATGCAAGGATTTCCCAGGTGAACACAAAATGGTTGAATTTGTTAGTAATGCTGCTATAATCTTAACTTTCAAATTTAAAGTTTTAACATTTAAATCTGGAGTGCTCTATTAAAGATTTTTGGACATAAGGCATGTTTAGGAAGGAGGGGATTCAATGAATAGAATCACACACACAAAAATACTGTGCTTTTTTAGCAAGAAAATAAGTGAAAGAACTGTCTGAACTCTCACTTCAGTGCTTATTTTGAATTTATGTTCAATTAAGTAGGCCCTTTGGAGTCTCAGCACTTTCACATATGAATATCTATTTAAAGAGATCAATGAACAATTTTCCAACATTATGCTTTGTTATTTTACATTCTCTTCCTGTGTATCATTTGACCAGTTTCTTTTTGGTTACCTTAATGTTTTTTTTTTTCTTTTTTTTTAAGATTATAGATACACTCCTAGTCATTTTTGCCATTATTTATAATACCCAAAAATAACATGAATAAGGGGTTTTTCGTTTGCCATTGTTTCACTCAACTGAGACTAAACTTAAGCTTATAAATGCAGAAAACCTTAAATAGAATAACTTATCACAGGGGAGTAAAGGTTTTTCTAAAATCTTCCATATATAATTGCTATCAGCCTGCACTTGATGTGCTGTTTCAGTAATTTATCTATTTAGATTTGATTTAGAAGTATGATGACTGATACGGATAATATCTCACATGTCTATCTCAAAACACTTCTTACTTTGGAAAAGTAAAAAAAAAAAAAAAAAAAAGTTCAAAATAATTATTTTTATCCTTCTGTTGCCAAGTAACATAAAAGCATTCTTAAAATTATCAGAGACCTGAAAACTTTCTTTTTGATTGTCCATTAGCCATTCATTTCCATTCTTCTTTGTGGAAAAAACCTCGTTTTGCTTGGGTATGGAGCCATCACATGCTTTAGAGGAGGCTGGGGATTTCACCAGACCCATGGGTGAGTCTTGATTAGTGAGAGTCAGTCGTGGTAAATCTGGTCTCCACAACCACGGTTGTTCAAGAATGGGTTTGCAATGGAATTCTGATGGAGGAGCCTTTGGGGAAGAGAATAGTAGATAAATCTCTTAAAAAGAGGCACCAGAAGGGGCACCTGGGTGGCTCAGTGGTTTAAAGCCTCTGCCTTCCGCTTGGATCATGATCCCAGGGTCCAAGGATCGAGCCCCATATCCGGCTCTCTGCTTGGCGGGGAGCCTGCTTCCTCCTCTCTCTTTCTCTCTCTGCCTGCCTCTCTGCCTACTTGTGATCTCTGCCTGTCAAATAAACAAATAAAATCTTAAAAAAAAAAAAAAAGAGGCACCAGAAGAAGCATTTTCTCACCAAGGCCTTGAATTGGGTATGTTTGAGGGTGAGAATATGAAGCTTGGCATCTTCACATCCATTTCATGACTATGATAATATAAATCTGAGGTCAAAAGGTAACATAATGAGGACAGCAGAGCTGAGTTACGAAAAATATCCAGATGCTTGATCATACAACCAGGTAACCAATCTTGAAATCTCCCTACCTCTTTATTCCTTGTTCAGCAAAAAATAAGTTTAGCAAGATCATAAAATACAAACAAGGCCAATATAAAAAGTTAAAGGTATTTCTATATATTAGTAACACACAGTTGGATTTTTAAAATGTCATTAGATGAAATATTTAGGGATAAATTTAATTAGCTATGTATAATACTTATGCACTGAAAACTATAAAATTTTGCTGAAAGAAAAGAAAGAAGACCTAAACAAGTTGATTTATAGATTTCAAAGCAGTTTCAGTCAAAATGCAAGCAGAGGGGCACCTGGGTGGCTCAGTGGGTTAAGGCCTCTGCCTTCAGCTCAGGTCATGATCCCAGGGTTCTGGGATTGAGCCCTGCCTCGGGCTCTCTGCTCAGCAGGGAGCCTGCTTCCTCCTCTCTCTCTCTGCCTGCCTCTTTGCCTACCTGTGATCTCTGTCTGTAAAATAAATAAATAAAATCTTTAAAAAAAAATGCAAGCAGAGTTTTTGGTAGAAATTATAAACTGGTTCTAAAATGTATGTGAAATGAAAAGACTTAGAATAATTAAAAATTTTTGAAAAAAGACAAACTTGGAGGACTTACTTTATCCTATGTTAAGATGTAAAATTAAGCTACAGTAAGCAATGTGGCATTGGCAAAAGAATAGACATTTAAGTCAATAGAATCAAATAGATGAAAAATAGAATTATACATGTAAGGTAAACCCATTTTGACAGCTGTGCCAAGATAATTCAAGGGACAAAAGTAATCCTCTAAAAAATAGTTCCGGAATGGTTGGATATTTATATAAAAAATAAGTAAAACTTTACCCTTCCACACACCATTTACAAAAACTAACCTGAAATGGATCACAGATCTAAATGTAAAGACAAAACCTGTAAAGTGGACAGAAGGAAACAGAGGAGAAAATCTTCATAACTTTAGGACTGATAAGGTTCTTAGTTATTATCCCCAAAGCCAAATTCATACAAGAAGAAAACTGATACCCTGGACTTGACCCAAAGTTAAAAAAATAAATAAACTTACTCTCTTAAAATAAAAGAAGGAAAGAAAGAAAGAAAGAAAGAAAGAAAGAAAAGAAAAAAGAAAACTTCAGTCCAGGGGTGCCTGGGTAGCTCAGTGGGTTAAGCCTCTGTCTTCAGTTCAAGTCATGATCAGGGTCCTGGGATCCAGCCCCACATCAGGCTTTCTGCTCAGTGGGGAGCCTGCTTCCGCCTCTCTCTCTGCCTGTCTCTCTGCCTACTTGTGATCTCTCTCTCTCTGTGTCAAATTAAAAAAAAATAAAATCTTAAAAAAAAATAAAACTTCAATCCAGAATATGTGAAGCCTTCTTAAAACTCAGTATTAGGAAGACAAACAAACTCCTTTTTAAAACAAACAAAAATTCAAAAATGAGAAAAAGATTCAAATGCATCCCAATTAACTGCGAATAAGCATATAAAAGTCAACACATTAGAAAAGCATAAATTAAATTCAGAATGAGATATTCCTATATACCCATCTAAATGGGTAAAATTAAAGACACTAACCATACCAAGTATTATTGGGAATGTAAAACTGGAACTCTAATGCATTGTTTGTGGGACTGCAAAATGGTAGAAGCCATTTTAGAAACAAACTTGTCAATTTCTTATGAAGTTAAATACACTGACTGTATGACCCAGTCATCCCACTCCTAGATATTCCCCCCAAAGAAATGAAAAAAAAAAAAAAAAATGTTCCCACAAAGGCATGAACTCAAATATTCATGAAGTCTTTATTAATGACAAACAAAAACTCAGTTGTTTCTCAATTGATGAATGAATAATTTGTCAAATATCCATAGATTAGAATACAAGTCAACAATGAAAAGTAAAAAACAAAACAAACAAACAAAAAAATGAATGATACACAAAACAATATAGATGAATTTCAAAATATTATGCTATATTAAAAAAATACAGAAAGAAAAGATTTCATATTCCATGATTTTACTGATACAAAATTGAAAAAAGGCAAAGATAGAAAACAGATCAGTTTTGCCAAAGGTTAGTGGTGGGTTGGTAACAATGGAGCAAGAGTGAGTTTATCAGAATGAGGGAGAAATATTTGATATCATGATTATGGTGTGGCTTATACAACCATACACATTTCAAAATTCATTGAATTGCACAATTACATTTTTGAATTTTTTTAATATAAAGTATACATCAATAAAGCTGATTTTTAAAAGTATCCATATTTTGCTTGCTCTGTATCCCCTTTTCACCTTTCTTTGTCACCTCCGACCAGGGTAAAAATATATCTAATTTTTGATCCTTTGAAACTCTGACCATTTTGGACAGTGTAAACACTTTGAAAAATGTTTTAAACTTTTTTTTTTAATTTTACTAATTCTAACTCTGAGTAATAATATCTGTTCCAGGTATTACATTTCCTTAGGGTTAAAGCACTGGATTAAAGAAAGAACCATTTTGTTTCTTGTTGCAACATATAAGATGTCACTGAAATTCAGGCTACAGAATTAAATAAGAGACAATAAAATGTGGTCAGTCTCTTTTCTCCTTATGCCCCATGATCATGTAAAGTATAGTACATAAAATTGAACTAGTACTGGTCCTCACTCTTGATATCCCCCTGAGTCTCTGAATACATTTGAAAAAGATTACCAATCATTTTTTAAGTCTGTGCTTTCTCTCTGTCTCTGTCTCTCTCTAGCAAACCATACAGTTCTTCAAATATAAATTCCATTTTTACTTCTTATAATTAAGAAAGTTTGCAGCATTTAAAAGTGAATTAACTACAATCTTATTCTAAAATTCAAATTAAAATGCTTTTGAAATGTGGATATATTTAGTTAACTCTTTATTGCCACTTTTTTTGGCAGACTATGATGAAAAACAGTATTGGTACGGCATTTATAATGTTACTACAGCCAAGAAAAGTGAACAATTTTCTGACAAGAGCTCCATCCTTATGCCTCAACAAAAGAGACTTAAATAAATCTCAGTTCTTAATCTGAAATCTCAGATGATTAAGCCAAGAAAATCACATTTGGCATTTTAACACTTTCTAGCTTTATTTTTTTTCCCACTTCCATTGTGTATTTTAGCCATTTTTAATGAAATTTTATTTTTGTACATTTTTAAAATTACTATTCTCATGGGAAGCTAAGTATTTAGCAGCAACAGACAGGTTTGAGAGACACAAAGGTAAATTTGATTCTCTTCCAACTCTAGGTACTAATTTCAACAATTCCCTATGTTATTATTTAGTTTTCTCAAATATAAAAGCTAATACTCATGTGGTAAGAATGACAGATCTTCTAAACATGACAATCACAGATTACCCAACAATTATCCATATCTGTATAGATAAAAGAAAACTCAGGAAGTTTTTGTTCTGAGTCTATTTTCTTAGATGTATTTTTGTAATAGACCAATCTATGTTCTCTATTTTCACAGAAGAAGACAAACCTGTCTCTGACTGCTGGACATCTTTTATTTGTTCATATGAAGGTTGTTTCTGGAAACTCTACAAGTATATCCAAGCTATTTGCATTCATTTCTTTAATTAAAAGTAATAATAAGTGAACTTCAGGAAGATGATGAATAAGCAAGAATCCAAATATTGAGAATCACTGTTATCTTCTCAGATGCATATAATTCTGGTCATAACTTTTAATATGCTTTGAAATCCAACAAAATGTCAAAATCTAGGAGAATATTGGTAGTTTCATTATCATCATCATTATTATTATTGAAATCTTGCAACTTTCCGCTTGTTTTTTTTTTTTTTTTCCTGTGCTCATGAAAAAAAGAAATTCCATATTTTCTGGAACTGTGTGAAGATCATTTAGTAATAAGCTGCAAACACTTTTAGCTGGTGGAAAAGCTGGTCTCACAGTGCAAACAATACTTCTTGGTTTGAGAAGAGGGGGAGCTAAAGGCCAAAGGGTAAATTCCACTTGTAGCTTGCTGCATATTTTTGTGGGCAGAATCAATGCCAGAATGGTCAGCAGCCTTTCCACCACCAGACTAGCTTGTTGCTAATGGGATCAGCTTCCCTTAGATAGGACAGAAAAGTAGTTTTGAAAAACTAAATGTATTGATAAGTCGTGAAAAATTTACTATGTCTTATTTTTGTTAGATTTATAATTTCTGCAATTGCTTCATGAAAATTCGCTTTGTGAGGTTTGGTCTTTGTTTTATCCAGAGTGTAGGAAGAGAAGGAGGATGTGAGGAAGAAAAAGCCTGTGAAAGAGTTTGTTTATAACATTTGTTCTTATTGTTTAGAAGAATTTTTAAGCCATTATGGAAAAGGCCAAAAATAAGAAGAAGGAGTAATTATGAAGACAGTATTTTTAAGATTCCTTTTGAGAATAGGGGTAAAGAAAAAATTAAGCCAGTTATTAAGAATGTCTCCCCAAATCCAAGTTTCCTGTCTAATTAGATCCTGGCAGAAGTTATATTCTAAAGCATTCTTCAAAACATTTGGGAATTTTTGAAAATCTCTCTACTGGGGGCTGTATTGGCAAGCACAGGCCCAACAGTGAAGAAAATGAAGGAATCAATAAGACGTCCCAAGTCAAAGGAGTTAACATTCTTGTACTACACCTCCCTAGGGACATGTCTTTTACATATTAACTTGAAGAAATAAAAATTCAAGAGCAAAAGAAGACTACCAAATGTAGTGAAATATACATCATCTTAATTCAAAGCAATTCTTATTATGTTCAATAGGTGTTGATAGTATTTACCTGTGGAGGTAAAATATTGGGGTCAGAGTTTAAACATAAGCCTCTATTATCAAAGTATGAAATTCAAAGGACATTGAGTGGGGACTACATACATTCTCTTTTTTTTTTTCCCTGCCTGTTCAGACAAATAAATGTGTCAAATAAAGGTAAAAAGATTTTTAAAGATTTTTAAAAATTAGGGAAGATCAGTTTCTGATCCACACATCAAGAACTTAGAAGTTGCCACTCCATTCTAACAAAAAGAAGCTGAACATACTGAAACATCAACTTTGCTTGGATCTACAAGAGAGAAGAAAATACAGGGCAGACTGTTGCCCTCCCCCAAGATTGAAGAGACAAAGAGGTGAAGACAGGGACTCTCTACTAACTGTGGAGGGAAACAGTGCCAGCTGGGAAAATCTGAATTGTGATTAATGAATGCCTGGAGGCTCAGTATTGATAAGAAAGAGAATTAAAAACTCCAGGAGGGATCCAGTCATAGGGAAGATCACACAGTACTGTGAGATTTACCTCCAGAACTTTGACTAGGGCCCCACAGTAAATATCAAAGAAAAATATCCTCTTGCTTGTAGCAGAGGGAGAGAAAAGGAACCATTTTGAAATATACCAGGCCATTCTGTTCTTCTAAAAAGACCTGCCCTTTGTGGAAACTAAGTTAACCAGAACTTAAACTCCTGGAGTATTAATAAAGTCTAGCTGACCTAAGAGAAAGAAATACCCAATTCCAGCCCACTCTAGTTATTTTGTCCTGCCTAAGGAAAAAGTAAACCAGAAGCACTTGTGAAGTTCATAGTCTAGAAGCACAAACTAACTAAAACACTGAGACCTATTATTGTAATATAGAACACTTCTCCCCCTACAAAAATCCTGCAGTTCATATGATACTTAATGGTGACAAACTCAAAGCTTTCCCAGTAAAATCAGGTAAAATGCAAGGGTATCCCCTCTCAAAGGAGGCTAGACATTCTATATAATGCAATAAGACAAGAAGAGGAAATTAAAGGCATACAGATTGAAGGAAAAAATAAAACCATCTTAGTTCACAAATGACATGATTGTCTATGTTAAAAATTTTAAAGAATTGATAAAAACACTCCTGGAAGTAATAAGTGATTACAGGAAATTTACAGAATACAAGGTTAGTATACAAAAGCCAAAAATAAGTAGAAGCTCTGTATGAGGAAAACTACAAAACTCTGATAAAAGAAATCAAACAAGAACCAAATAAATGGGGTTTCTATGTTCATGGATAGAAAGACAATATTGTCCTAACTTGATCTATAGATTTAATGCAATCCCAACTAAAATACCAGTAAGTTGTTTTGTGGATATTGACAAACTAATTCTAAAGTTTATATGGAGAAGGAAAAACCCAGGATAATGAACACAATATTGAAGAACAAAGTTGGAAGGCTGACATTATCCAACTTCAAGACTTACTCTAAAATACAGTAATCACGATGGCATGGTACTGACTAAAAAATAGACAAATAGATCAACAAAACAAAATAAAGACTTCAGAAATGGATGCACACAAATATAAACAACTGATTTATGACAAAGGAACAAAGGCAATACAGTAGAGCAAAGATAGTCTTTTCAACAATGATTCTGGAACAACTGGCCATCCACATGAAAAAAAAATTTTAAAAAATGCACAGACCTATACCCTTCACAAAAAGTAATCCAAAATGGATCATACCTAAATGTAAAACACATAACTATAAAACTCTAAGATGATAGCATAGGAGAAAACCTATGACCTTGAGTATGTCAATGACTTCTTAGATACAACCCCAAAGGCATGATTCATGAAAGAAATAATTGATAAGCTGGACTTCATTAAAACTAGAAACTCGTGCTCTGGGAAATAGAATGTCAACAAAATGCGAAGATAAGTCACAGACTGGCAGATAATATTTCCAAAGACATATCTGATAAATGACTATTATCAAATTATATGAGGACTTCTTAATAATCAACAATAAGAAAAGAAACAACTTGATTTTAAAAATGGAGTAAAGACCTGAAGAGATATTTCACCAAACAAGGTATATAATCATAAATATGCATATAAAAAGATGCTTTCCATTATAAGTTATTTAGGAACTGCAAATTATAACAACAATAAGACACTGCTAAACACCTATTAGATTGGGTAATATGCAGAACACTGAAACTAAATGCTGGCGAGAATATGGAGCAACAGAGTCGTGCATTTATTGCTGGTGGGGATGCAAAATGGTATGGCCACTTTGAAAGACAATTTGTCAGTTAGTGTTTTTTTAAAAATCAAGCCCGTTTTTATCGTATGATCCAACAATCACACTCCTTGGTATTTACCAAAAAAGTTGAGAATTTAAATCAATGAGAAAACAGGCTCATAAATATATAAAGCAACTTTATTCATAATGGCAAATAATTGGAAGCAACCAAGATGTCCTTCAGTTCGTGAATGTGTCAATAAACTGGCACATTGGACAATGATGTATTATTTAGCACTAAAAGGAAATGAGCTGCCAAACCATGGAAAGACATGGAGAAAATTTAAATGCATATTACTAAATGAAAGAAATCAATCTGAAAAGGTTACACACTGTATGATTTCAAGTATATGACATTCTGGGAAAAGCAAAACTATGGAAACAACCAGAAGTTTCTAGGGGCTCAGGGGAAGAGGGGTGAAGGGAAAGATGAATAGGTGGAGCATAGAGGATTTTTAGGATAACAAAAGTACTCTGATACTATAATTATGGATACATGCCATTATACATTCAACTAAGCCCATAAAATGTACAACAAGAGTGGACCTTAATGCAAACTATGGGCTGAGGGAGATTATGATATTACGATATGTCAATGTAGGGTCATCAGTTGTAACAATTGAACCCCTCCAGTGAGGCATATTGTTAATGGAGGAGACTATGACTATCTGGGGAAAGGAGCTATATGAGAAATCACATATGTGCCCCCAAGTTTTGCTATGAACCTTAAACCTTTAAAAAAAACAAATAATAAATGCTCAGTTAAAAAAATAAAATACCAAAAAAAATTAGTCAATAATTTAATACTTTATCCACATGTACCTTCAAAAATATTCCTTTAAATGTAACTTGGAAGTCATTGGTTACAAAAAAATTGTTGAGGACTTCTAGTGGAAAGATTTGTGTGTAAAGATATTTGAGTTAAGTGTCATCCATTTTTTTCTATGTGGGTTAATGGACAAATCACTTTGCAGCTCTGGGATTTAGCTTTCCCATGAGTAAAATGAGGGCTTCCTGATTTACAAGGTATCTTCAAACTCTATGAATGGCCCTGTTATTTTCCCATAGGTGGCTTTAAGCACCAGCTGTATGCCATCACTAATCTTCCTGACCTATTCTGCATCAACGCTTTCTGTTCCATTCAATCACAGTTCATCTGAGGAGTTCATTCTACATGAAGGGTTGAAGAACAAAGGAGGATTTTTACTTCATTTCATCTTTCAGATATCATTAAGAAAACAGAAGTCTTAAACCAAAACAATTATCAAGATATTGACAAATTTCTGGTAACATAGCTGGTCTAGGGGAAAGTAATATTTTGAAATACATTATTCTGCTTCTTAAAACTGTCTCCCCACCAAACACTCAGTATCTTGTATGATAAAGTCTTAGTTGGCTTGGTCTATCATAATAAAATATCACAGACTACATGGATTAAATAACAGAATTTATTTTTTAACAGTTCTGGAGGCTAGAGGCCAAAGATCAGGGTTCTGGACTCTTTGGTTTCTGATGAGAAAATTTTAGTTTGGTTTCTGGTGAGAAATCTCTTACTGTTTTGCAGATGGCCACCTTTTCCTCACATGTGTCCTCACGTGACAGAAAGAAAAGGAGAGGGAGGATAATCTCTCTAGTGTCTCTTCTTTTCTTCTTCTTATTATTAATTATTACTAATACTACTACTATTGTTAGTCACCATACAGTACATCATTAGTTTTTGATGTAGTGTTCCATGATTCATTGTTTGCATATAATACCCAGCACTCCACCCAATACATGCCCTCCTTAATATCCCCATCACCAGGCTAACCCATCCTCTCACCCCCAACCCCTCTAAAATCTTTAGTTTGTTTCCTGGAGTCCATAGTCTCTCATGGTTCATCTCCCTCTCTGATTTACCCCCCTTCATTTTTCCCTTCCTTCTCCTAATGTCCTCCATGCTAGTCCTTATGTTCCACAAAGAAGTGAAACCATATAATTGACTTTCTCTGCTTGACTTATTTCACTTAACATAATCTCCTCCAGTTCGTCCATGTTGATGCAAATGGTGGGTCTTCATCCTTCTGATGGCTGAGTATTATTCCATTGTATATATGGACCACATCTGTATCAGTTTGTCTGTTGAAGAGCATCTTAGTTCCTTCCAGTTTGGTTATTGTGGACATTGCTGCTATAAATATTGGGGTGCATGTGTCCCTTTGGATTACTACATTTGTTTCTTTGAGGTAAATAACCAGTAGTGCAATTTCTGGGTCATAGTGTAGCTCTATTTTTAACTTTTTGAGGTACCTCCATACTGTTTTCCAAAGTGGTTATGCCAGTTTGCATTCCCACCCACAAAACAAGATGGTTCCCCTTTCTCTACAACCTCTTTGACATTTGTTGTTTCTTGCCTTGTCAATTTTTGCCATTCTAACTGGCGTAAGGTGGTATCTCAATGTGGTTTTGATTTGAATTTCCCTGATGGCTAATGATGATGAACATTTTTTCATGTGTCTGTTAGCTATTTGTATGTCTTTGGAGAAGTGTCTATTCATGTCTTCTGCCCATTTTTTGACTTGATTATTTGTTTTTTGGATGTTGAATTTGAGAAGTTCCTTATAGGTCTGGATACCAGTTCTTTATCTATAGTGCCATTTGCAAATAACTTCTCCCAATTCGTGGGAGAAATTTTTGTTTTGTTGACTGTTTTGTTGCTTTTTATTTGTTTTGTTTTGTTGACTTTTTTTGTTTTGTTGATGGTTTTCTTTACTGTACAGATGTTTTTTATCTTGATGAAGTCCCAAAAGTTCATGTTCACTTTTGTTTCCCTTGCCTTTGGAGATGTGTCTTGAAAGAAGTTGCTACAGCCAATGTTGAAGAGGTTACTGCTTACGTTCTCCTCTAGGATTTTGATGGATTCCTATCTCACATTGAGGTCTTTCATGTACTTAGAGTTTATCTTTGTGCATGGTGTAAGAGAATTTTTCTGTATATAGCAGTCCAATTTTCCCAGCACCATTTATTGAAGAGACTGTCTTTTTTCCCATTGGATATTTTTTCCTGTTGTCAAAGACTAGTTGACCACAGAGTTGAGGGTCCATATCTTGGTTCTCTATTCTCTTCCATTGACCTATGTGTCTGTTTTTGTGCCAGTACCATGCTGTCTGGGTGATCACAGCTTTGTAATATAGCTTGAAATCAGGCAACATGATGTCCCCAGCTTTGTTTTTCTTTTTCAACATTTCCTTGGCAATTTGGGATCTTTTCTGGTTCCATACAAATTTTAGGGTTGTTTGTTCTAAGACTTGTGGTGTTTCTTCTCATTGAATCAAGGACCCACCTTTTTAATCTCATTTAAGCTTATTACCTCCCAAGACCCTATCTTCAAATATACTCATACTGGGGGTTGGGGCTTCAACATATGAATGTTGGGCGAGACAGGAACATTCAGTCTGTGACACTTAATATTAACATCTCTTCTGGCCAGCCAGGTTAGAAAGAGACTCTTCTCTCACTTTTTTGGTAATTAAATTAGATGGAATTCTTCAAGATGTGTTTTAAATTCTGCTTCTTCTTCCCTCCTAAACACTTCTTCCTTTTTTTTTTTTTGCATTTTTCCACACAGATACAGGGAGTAATTAAGGTCAAGAAGATGAAGAAGAACAAGCAAAGACAGATAAGGAGTAGTCTCAGAAGGAAGAGAAAACCACACAAGTGATTATGTAATGTAATCCAAATAAATGTATTTTGAGGAGAAGAGAGCAATCAAAAGTGTACACATACTGCTCTTGAGCCCAAGAACATGCTGTGTGATCTATAAGCTGAGAGGCACAAACCCCTGCTCAGCCTTTACTAGCTGCTGGCATTTTACTGGGTGCTATTACAATGAAGGCTGAGAATTGACAATTGGGTTTAGCAATATAGAATATTTAGCAATATATCAGGTTCACTGGTGAACCTGATAAGCGCAGCTTCCCTAGAGTTGGGGATAAAATTTTGATTGAAGCATGTTCAAGAGAAGACAAGAGATGCTAGAGTAGAGAGAGTAAGTACAATTCTTTCAAGGAATTTCGGTGTAAATGAGCAAAAATTAAATGATACTGGAAGGGGAAATGAGGCCAAGAAAATTATTTCTTTTAAGATTAATTTCTTTTAGAATTTGGTTTTGTTTTTCTTTGTTTTGTTTTCTGTTTATTTGAATTTTCCAAAACAAGGGGAAAATTAAAAATGTGTTAGGAAAAGGAAGGATGGAGAATTGCAGGAGAAGTGTCCTTGAGTAGTAAAAAGGAAAAGGATTTAACACATAATTGGAAGATACAGCTTTGGTTAGGAGCATGGACACTTAATCTCCAATAGCAGAAGAACAGCTAATGTATGGGCACAGAAAAAAGTAAGCAAGTAGATGTGGTCATAAAACCTTGAGAATATTCTCTTCCAATCGTTTCATTTTTCTCAAAAAAAAAAAAAAAAAGTGAGGATTTTCCACAACAGAGTGTGAGAATTAAGAGGAGCCCTGGGAGATCTGAGATGAATAGAGAAGTGGTAACACTCATCTAGAAGGGTAGGAGAGTGAATGGATTGTGGAAGTGTAGGATTTTTGGACAGTTCTAAAGTTCCATTGGAATTCAAGAGTCATGAAATTGCAATGAAAATAAAGAGATGATATGACCCAAATGTGGTTAACTTGAAATCCACTCCCAAGTACCCTGTAACTAGAAAACACTTAAATATAATTGGGTTAGGTTTTTTTGTTTGTTTGTTTGTTTGTAATCCTATGTGTTATGATCATATGTATTTGTGTGTGAGATCAGATGCATTTAACTATTTTATTTTTTTCTGGGAGAGGGTACAAAGAACTCACCAGACTGACAAAGCAGCACATACCACAAAATAAGGTAAGAATCTCTGTATTCTAGGGAGTAGAAGCCAGGGTCAGTTGGAGGAAAAGAACATTAAGGAAGACTCTCTTGCTTGACCTTTTCTGATAGAGGCATAGCATTCTGCTGAGAAGCAGTCTTACTCTGAGCAAGGATCAACTGAAATTTGTTGAATAAATGAATATATTCACCCCCAAATCTGTGCCACCCATTTTCAAAGATAGATCCTTAAGTGTTTTATAATTTCTTCTATAAATATTAGTCTATGTAGGTTTTTGAAAAATCTTTTTTGAGGCAATTTTTAAAATTTTATTTTACCTGTCCATTCATATTTTATACTGTCTATTTTGTCCAGATTATAAAGTCTACTGGGTGGGGGATGGGTATTAAGGAGGATGCTTTTGGTGAGCACTGGTTGTTATATGTAAGTGATGAATCACTAAATAAATTCTACTCCTGAAACCAATATTACCCTATATGTTAACTAACTAGAATTAAAAAAAAAAAAAAAACTTGAAACAAACAAAAAATATTTTTTCCTTTAGATTTTATTTATTTATTTGTGAGAGATGAGGCACACACAAGCATGAGGAACAGCAGGCTCCCTGCTGAGCAAGAGCCCGATGTGGGACTCAATCCCAAGACCCTGGGATCATGACCTGAGCCTAAGGTAGTTGGTTAACCAACTGAGCCCAGGCATCCCCAAAAAATAATTTAAAAAAATATATACTGCTGTAAAGTTGGGTATGGTATTCTCATAAAAAATTTAAATTCTGACCCATATCTATAATTTTACCTTTTTATTCCTAATGCTTACTTTTGCATATTCTTTATTTTTCTTTTTTATCGGGCTTTCTATGGATTGCAATGATTTAGTTGGTCTTTTTAGATTTGGATGATGCAGCTCAGTTGATTTAACTTCTTATCACTGGGTTAGAATGAGGGCCAACTTCTCCAGCTTAATATCTAGGTAACATCAGGCAACTCACTTAAGTTTCTTGTGCTTCAACTTCTTATTTATAAAATAGCAATAATTGTCTACCTCAAAGAGGTGTTTTGAAGTCTCAAATGTATTTGAAAATGGCTTACAATTGTGGCTGGCATGTAGTAAGCCCTCAAGAAATACTATGTTTCTGTTCATTGTTTTCACTATTTTCTAATACAGAACATATTACGTATTTCCACTTTTCTTATTTTTTTAATAAGTTATTTATGGTGATAAGTTGTATTTTCTGAATTTTGCTTTGGCTTTAATTCACAAGTGTTGATATGTGCAAGTACTCTTTTTGTCATTCATTTCAAAATTGTTTGCCATCTCAATTGTGTTTTTATCTTTATACTCAAGAATTTTGTAGCATGTTGTCTTAATATGTTCCATTAGATAGGTTATTGGGGTCATGCCGGAATTTTTTGTGATTTATTTGTAAATTTACCATCATCTAGTGATCAAATATATAGCTTACCTTATTTTTGTGTTTTGGAATTTTTTAGAGTTCTTGTGAATTGCCCATGGTTTTTAATTCAACAATCTTTGTGACTGTTTCTTTGAAATTTGAATGTAATGTACTTTACTAGTTAATTTGGTTCAGATAGATAGATAGATAGAGCTATAGAAAACAGTATTATTTAAATCCACTTCATTGTTATTTATATTTATATTGTTGACTCATTTTGTCTATTTCTGAGAAAGAGATAATTTACTGAATATAGGTTGTCCATTTCTTCTTTTTTAACAGCCTATCTAGCTTTGTATTTTGAAGCTGTTATATTATTAAGTGAATAAAGACATATAACCACATATATTGTTGGTGGAGGATGCTTCTTTTTATTCTGTAATATGCCGCTGTCTCATTTAATGCATTTTTGGTTTGACTTTGCTGCCAGAAATTGTATTATGTAAGTAATGGTCTATACATATTTTTAATTCTTTTATTTTCATTTTTCTGTGTAATTTCATTTTAAGTGGTATTCTTATGAGATATATCATAATTTTTTAAGACAAATCAAGAGTCTCTATGTTTAAAAATATTGCTTAACCCATTAATATTTATCGTCATTTACCAGTCTGTCTGGGATTATTCGTGCTATATTTTTTTAGGTGTTTTATTTACACTGCTTTCTTATTCTTGTATTTCCTTCCCGTTCCTGCCATTGGTTGGGTTGTTCAAGCTTTCTTCTCCATTTTTCTTTTATTTATCTACGGTTTTGGAAGTTATATATCCATTTCTAGTCTTCTGTTAAATTTTTAAACAGTGTATTTAAACTTTAAAAAATGATTTCCAAGAGTTAATCCATATCATATTGTTCTCTTCAATGAGACAAATATAAATAAATAAATAATCATTCTTTTACATATTCCCTCTTCCCAGCTCTTACATGTTTGGACACATAAGGATAAGATTTTTTTCTTTTTTAATTTCAGGCCCCATTCTTTTGACTTTTGTCATCTTTGAGCTTTCACTTGGATAGAGCATTTAGTATTTGTACTTCAATTCTTCAAGAGATAGAATTTATAATCAAATATGGTACTACTCCATACTGTCAGCATTTTATTATCATAACATAAAATAAAGCTATAAAAAAACTTAGTGTGCATTTGTTGCAGAAATATTTACATAGCTCAATGGAGGAGAATAGAGAGTTCAAAAAGAGATAAATGTCCATGTGAACATTTAAGAATTTTAACCATTTAGGGAATATGAGTTATTTCATGAATGACCACATAATTAGTTAGCTATTTGAAAAACATAAAGTTAAATTCCATATGCTCATACAGAATGCCCAAAAGTGTATTTCAGATATGTAGAGAGACAAATGTAACATTTTTAAAAATATGACACGTGAGAAAAAAATTTGAAATATTTTAATAGTCTCAAAATGGAAAAAGTTTTCTTAATCAATTACAAACTTCCAGATCCATGAAGGAAATATTTACCATAGATGGCCAATTTGCATATTTTTGTATTTTAAAATATCTTATTACCCGGTTCCTGGGTGGTGTAGTCGGTTAAGCATCTGCCTTCAGCTCAGGTCAGAATTCTGGGATTCTGGAATCAAGCCCCTCATTTGGCTCCTTGCTTGGTGGGGAGCCTGCTTCTCCCTCTGCCTGCCATTCTCCTGCTTGTGTTATCTCTCTCTCCTTTCTGTCAGATATGCAAATAAAATCTTTAAAAAAATAAATATATAAAATAAAATAAAAGAACTTATTGCCAAAGATAAAAAACAAAACAGAAACTAGGAAAAAAAATCAACATATACCAGAGTCAAAATATTTGTAACTAGAATATAGCAAAAAAAAAAAAAAAACAAAAACAATGCAATAGAAAAATAAGAAAATAAGAAAAAGCAACTCAGGGAAGAGTTATAATTAGCTAATAAATACAAGGAATTATTTCAACCTCACTAAGAATCAGGCTAAGACAACTTAAAAATAAGATTTTATGTTTCATCAGAAAAATAATAAAGACATTTTAAATAATATTAATATCCATTTTAAATAATATTAATATCCAGAGACAAGAAAAATGTACAAGTTCCCAAATTTTTAGTAAAGCTTTGCAGGGGAGAATTTAAAATTTTTTCTCCACCTCTAGGACTCTATTTTAGAGAAATGTAAGCATGTATAAGTAAAGAAGACTATGTAATGATATTTATGATAGTATTGATTGTTTATTTAAAAAAAATTGTTGAGGCATCACACTGTCCTTCACTAAAGGATGATGAAAAAAATTATGATTCATTCATACCATAAAACACCTGGAAGCTATTCTTAAAGTATAAGTTAGAACTAAATACACTGATATGTAAATATTTTAAAGCATGTTAATAGTATAAAGCAATTTGTATATATTTACAAATACATATATACTGCATATATGTGTTATACATTATATATTTCTATTCATTTGGCATGGAAGAAAGTACACAACAGAAAGAGAAAGAGACAGAAAGAGGAGAAGGAAGAAAAAAAGGAATCAAAGAAGGTAGAAAGGGAGGGAGGGAAGGAAGAAAGGAGGAAATGCACTTATGACTTATGTAGGAAATATCAGTTGAGCATAAATTATATGCCATTCTTTCTTCCATGATAAAGACAGACAAGATTAGCTCTTAAGGAGCTCTTTTCCCAGAAGCTGACAAAGAAATGGAAACAAGTGCATGAACAAAAAATAACTATGCAAGGAAGTTATTCAAATAGCAATGATTTACAAATTAAGAAGTACTGTACAGTGGTGCCTGGGTAACTCAGCTGCTTAAGACTCTGGCTCTTGATTTGGACTCAGGTCATGATCTCAGGGTGGTGAGATGGAGCCCCGCATCAGCTCCACACTCAATGCAGAGTCTGCTTAAGATTGTCTCTCCCTCTCCCTCTGTCCTTAACCCACAACTCTCAAGCTCTCTCTTTCTCTAAAAAAAAAAAAAGAAAAAAAGAAAGGGAAAAAAAAAGAAAAAGAAGGAGAAATAGAAGTATTATAAAGACAGACATAAAAAAGACAGAGAGAGACAAATACCATATGACTTGACTCATATGTGGGATTTCAGAAACAAAACAAATGAACAAATAAAGAAAAAAAAGAGACAAACACAAAACAGACTCTTAAATACAGAGAATTGGGAGTTGCTGGGGGCAGTGACATAGATTAAGGGGATTAAGAGCCCACTTAATGTGATGAGCACTGAGTAATGTATAGAATTGTTGAATCACTATGTTGTACACCTGAAACTGATATGACACTGTGTGTTAACTACACATGAATAAAAAGTATTTTAAAAAATTGTTGTAAAGAAAATAATACAGAGAATACCATAGAGTATGAAAAAGAAGCCATGGCAAGTAACAGATTCCCCATGGTCAGTGACAGCCACATGGAGGAGGGCCCATTTATGTGAAAACCTGAAGGGGGAGAAGAAGTAAACCAGAGAAGGGGAAAGGGAATGTCAAGCCCAGAGAATGCCAAGGCCCTAGGTGAAATGAGTTTGGAATGCCACATTAAGGAAGACAAGTACCGCCACTGGCCCGTCATCGGCACAGACAGACAAGTGAGACCTGACACAGGGAAGGAGACAAGGGCCAGATCGCAGGAGGCCCATGGGCCACAGTGATTCAGGATGCAGATTTTAAAAACATGGGTGTCAACCATTGCAGATAATATCAGAAAAGTTTGCAAGAAAGTTGAATGTTTTGGTTTTTTGAACATAAAAGAAATTAATTTCAAATATTCTCGCAAATTTTGCTCAGACTCAATGGAGAAGGGAAAGGAGAAGAGAGAGTGATTACATCAGTTTCCCTTTTTTTTTTTCTGCTAAGGCCAGGTAATATTTGTACACTCTACCCCTAAAATGAAGACTCGGGGAAAGTTAAATGATATTTTAATGGAGTTGAAAAAATTTTATAACTGTAAACCTGTGAACTTAACTAGATAAAGTTCTTGATATTCTATGAGTTTTCCAGTTTTATTTGGCTCTTGAAAGAGAACTCATCCATTCCATTGCATATATATATAAAAGAATACATTATATACATTATATACTTATACATCTGTATGTATAAATATATTAATAATATATATATTTATTTATACTTTGTTCTAAAGAATTGTATTCATCGTATGCAAACTGGAATAGGAAGCATATGTTTGCTCATAAAGCCTATAGAAGCCATTAAAAGTTATCAGTGTTTCTCTAAAAAGACTGAACATTCATTCACAGTCCACCAAGCCTCTTTCAGGATAAAGAAGCTAAAGAAGTCAAATTGATCTACTCCTAAGACCTTTACCACAACTGTTTTGTTGGTTTTTTTCCTGAACAAAACTAAATAAAAAAACATTTCTTCACTCCCATTGTCCATTCTTGGGCAATGCTCAGCCAAAAGCACCTGACAGCTCTGTTGTCTTCCTCAACCAGTGACAAATGATTTGAAAAAGTGTTATTGTAATCTGTAAAATCACTAGACAACGGACAAATAATGCCCTTCCCATACAACACCTCTTGAAATTTCTAATCAAAATTTTGCATCTGGAGCAGCTTAGGTTTGACAGAGAACCCCACCATGAAATGCCAATGTTTATTCATTCAACACCCTCCTGCCTTTAAAAGAAGATTCTGGCTTTGTCTTCATGAAGTGAAGAGTGTGCTCTTACATTTTCAGACAGCATTTGACAAAGTTCCACATCAGAGATCAAGGTCTTGGTAGAGAGATTGAGGTCTACAAAAGGAGGAAAACAGAATGGACATAAATGTACATGAAATGGATTGAATGTTGGCTAAAGGGCAGGTGAGGGTATGGTCATAAATAAAAACTTTTCACAGTGGCAAAAGGTAAATGGAGAGAGATTATTGCATCAGTATGAGGAGTCTACTTATTTATTAACCATTAAGGTGAATTTGGCAATCAAATTGAAAGGAAGTTATCTGATTCTCTAAACACCATTATATTGGAAAAATGGAGAATAATATTGAAATTCTATTTCTTGGAGGAGAAAACAACACCGAATTGTGTTATATAACATATATTATATAAACAGATACAAATTAATAAGGTTTCAGCTGCAGCATTAGCCCATGTCTTTTGTGTATTCTACCTCCTCACTATTATAAAGATGGGCAAGTTGGGCAAACTGAACGAGAAGAAAAAGTAGAAAGTCAAGAGTCCACAAAATAGATATGGAAAGAAGGATTTTTCTTCAAGAGAAACAAGAAATTACAGACTCAGCACTGAGCTGTCATTGTTTGTGGGCCCCTTTGCCCTCTAACACAACATCCACAATTTGATTGTCAGATAAAATACAAGACTTTTAGTTAAATTTGAATTTCAGATAAACAAATAATAAATAGTATAGGTATGGCCCATGCAACACTTATGGCATATAATTATACTAACATTTATTTACTGCTTATCTGAAATTCAACCTTAATGGGTATCCTGCTTTGTTCTATTCTTCTTGTTGTCTAATCTTACAACAATGCCAACCAACATTACTAAGGTTTCGTCAGCCCTCCAGGGAAAGAATGGGACCCTGGGACACACTATTTGGAAAGAAAGCCTTGTATGTGGTGGCAATGGAATGAGAAAGAAATAATTATCATTATTAAAGGAGACTTTTTTGTGAATGTCCTTTGAATTGTATCTTCTTTAAAGAAGTGTACCTCCTGCTTTACTTTTCCTGCCCTCTGTCTTTTGAATAAGATGATTTGTATGAAGTAACATTTTGCTACAGCTAGCACTAATATTCTTATACATTTTGAGGATATTTTTGTGTTTTGTCTTCTTCTAAAAGAAAAAAAATTATTTTAGATTACCTTAACATATCAAGGCAACTTTAGTCAACATGAACCTAAATCAAGTTCCTCAAAGCTTCTGTCAATGTAAAGTAATAATAATAATTTTTACAAAGCCACATGATATTGTCAGGAGAGACATGAAGTTTAGCTTCTATATCTCCCACTAGGGAGCATTGTACCTTTAGATGAGGATGTGACTTGTTTGGGTCTCAGATTACTCATGTATGGAAAAAAAAGTTGAAATAAATAATTAGCTTATGTTAAAAGTAGGGCTTTTTTTTTTTTTTTAAGTCTCAGGACTTTAAAATTTTAAAAATGAGAAATAAAATACATTTGACCCTTGAGCAATGTGAGGGTTGAAGCAGTGACCCCTCCCTGCAGTCAAAAACCTACATATCGCTTTTGACTCCTCTGGAAACGTAACTACTAAATAGATTACTGTTGACCAAAAGCCAAAAGATACCATAAAATGTTGATTAGCACATATTTTGCATATTATATGTGTTATACACTGTCTTCTTAAAATAAAGTAATCCAGAGAAAACTGTTATCCAGGAAATCATAAGGGAAAGAATACATTTATAGTATTGTATGGTATTCATCAAAATAAATTCATGTGTAGGTGGGCCCATGCAGTTCTCACCTGTACAGGTCAAGGTCAACTATATTTACACTGTAGATTAAAGCTTTAAAAAATGTAATTTCTCCATTACATTGGACCCTTCATACGTTCATTTATAGTTACAGGACCAATGCAGCTTGAACTATCTGGCATAGTCCAACTTTAAAATTCAGTTCCAGGACTTGCATTTCCAACAGCACAATTGACTGATGACTATGAAAACTCCCCTTCTATGAAAATCTAATTAAAGTGTATAAAATATAACATAAAGCCTTTAATGTTCATGACAGAGCTCATGAGACAGTAAGAGTTATCTCCAAGGGTAGAATTTGAGGAAAATCGAGCTGCCATCTTGCGTCCTCGCGTGTGTGCACCTAATCTCAGCTGGTCCGCCCAAGACCCCGTGAGTGCCAACCCTAGTCCCCCGCGCGGTCCCATTTCCGCTCCAGCAAGATGAAAGAAACTATCATGAACCAGGAGAAACTCGTCAAACTGCAAGCACAAGTGTGCATTGGTGGGAAAGGAACTGCTCGCCGAAAGAAGAAGGTGGTTCATAGAACAGCTACAGCAGATGATAAAAAACTTCAGTTCTCCTGAAAGAAGTTAGGGGTAAACAATATCTCTGGTATTGAGGAAGTGAATATGTTCACAAACCAAGGAACAGTGATCCACTTTAACAACCCCAAAGTTCAGGCATCGCTGGCAGCGAACACTTTCACCATTACAGGCCATGCTGAGACAAAGCAGCTGACAGAAATGCTACCCAGTACCTTAAACCAACTTGTTGCCGACAGTCTGACTAGTTTAAGAAGACTGGCTGAAGCTCTGCCCAAACAATCTGTGGATGGAAAAGCACCACTTGCTACTGGAGAGGATGATGATGATGAAGTTCCAGATCTTGTGGAGAATTTTGATGAAGCTTCCAAGAATGAAGCAAACTGAATTTAGTCAACTAAATTGAAGAAGATACTGGGAGCTGCTATTTTATATTATGACTGCTTTTTAAAATTTTGTTCATGGATCTGATAAAAATCTAGATCTCTAATATTTTTAAGCCCAAGCCCCTTGGACACTGCAGCTCTTTTCAGTTTTTGCTTATACACAATTCATTCTTTGCAGCTAATTAAGCTGAAGATGCCTGGGAATAAAGTTTGAAACAAGATTAGTAAAGTTCTTTGCCTAGGAAAAATAATAAATAAATAAAATAAAAAATTTAAAAAAAGAAAAAAGAAAAAAAAAGAAATTGAGGAAAATTGAAAGTAAGAAATGGAAGTGAACTCAAGGACTTAGCTCTACTGGTTGTGAGTACGGACAGAGAGGCAATCTGTGGTTATTGCTCATCTTGGTAACCAAGGATTTGGGATTTAATAGACATTAAGATACAAAAAGCCTGGATCTATGTGAGCTAAAATTTGGGAATGAACACTTACAGAAAACCAAGATCTTCAAAAGGATACATCCTCAATGAAAGTATGGGTTTTAAGTACTTCCTGGCAGAGAGAGATGAAAAGGAAATTTACCTATCATGACCATGAGACTTGGTAAAAAATGAATTCTCCCTTAAGAATTATGTATACACAGGGGTGCCTGGGTGGCTCAGTGAGTTAGGCCCTCTGCCTTCAGCTCAGGTCATGATCCCAGGGTCCCAGGATTGAGCCCCACATTGGGTTCTCTGCTCAGCGGGGAGCCTGCTTCCCCCACTCTCTGCCTGCCTTTCTGTCTACTTGTGAGCTCTCTCTGTCAAATAAATAAACAAAATCTTAAAAAAAAAAAAGAATTATGTATACACATGCATTCACTATACACATACACACACACATATATTTACACACACTGTGTGTGTATGTGCATGTGTGATGTGTGTGCGTATTCCTCCAGAAAGCAAAATTAGGATTTAATCAAGGAAATTTCTATACCCTCAAAGAAGACCTTTCTTAATGACTGTCAGAGGGATTTCATAATCACTATGAGCCAGCAACTACTGTGTCTTTTGTTTTTCTCCTTTCCGGATAAGAACAATTAACTATGGTTACTTTATTTCTGCTCTACAACTGTATTTTGGTTTGATAGGGGAGCAAGAGGATAGAAAATTAGTCTTTCTAATGGATGTCATAAAAATGTCATCCAGCCTTAATGAAAAGAACTGCACATTACCTCAGGATCTCAGCTGAATGTAGGATTGTGTCTCTTGGTGAGGGAGCGTGTGATCTATCTTTGAAAAGAAGAGTTTGATGGATATCATAAAAAAGTAAACTCTGGGAAGAGTAGTCTACACGTCCACCAAATAATTCTCATTTTTTTCCTGGTCACATTTCAATGTCATCTCCTAGTCTCCTTGTATTCAAGTGTGACCCTATCATAACTTTGGCCAATGGAATCTGATAGAAATGCACTGTATCTCCAGTATCTAATACCAAGCCTTTAACATAGTGAGTGCTCAATAAAAAAGAAGGGACACCCTCCTTTACTCTCTCACATTTATTTTCAATTCAGTTACTCAATACATACTGACTGAATGCTCTCCTCCTTTGGCCTCTGGGGACTCTCTCACTTAGGGCTTGACCTAAGACTTCTCTCTTCAGTACTGGCTTATGAGCCACAGTATTTCACACACTCTCACTACTATCAGAATTTTACTTCCCTTTTTCCTGTGTTTTCCAAGTTTTCCAAAGTGACATCAACTAAACTGTTAAAGCATTATGAGGGCATTCTCAGTGGTTTCTTTTGGTTGTAATGCCCTAACCTAGGAGACACACATTGGAGGAGATCACTCAGGTTGTACGTTAGGTTAGTGGGGATTTGTCCTTTTTGATACAATTTTCCCATAGGGGTTACCCTATAGCCAGAATTTGACGATTAACCATTGAGAAAAAGTTTTATGAAAATAGATCACTGTACATGGTAGTTTCTGGGCTTGTATTAAGAAGCCCTTGATAGCTTGATAAAAGCCCGACTGAATGAGTTGTATCTAAAATGCCTCTTTGGAAAGCAAAAGGTTGCATGAATAATTGTTAGGCAAATTTTAAATTTTCTGTTATCTGAGATATCTTCAGAATAACAGCACTGTTTATCTTCCCTTTGTGTCATCCAAAATTATCTGTGAACCTTCTACAAAGAATTCTAAAATGGTAAATATATGCATTCTTTGAAACTAAACAAACACTTTTCAGACATGACCAGTTGCTTAAACACACTATCGATCATTATAATGAAGACCCCAGTTTGTTACTAACACACAAAGCATAATCGTTTGGCTTATGAATTTGGCTGTGAAAGAGCCCTTCCCCCCTCTCATTTTGTATGGTCTTTGAACGTAATTCCCCTACACTTTTATGTATGTAGACTAATTAAGAGAATAATATTACATTTGATTTTCCTATTTTTATCAAAAGTGATTATCTTTAACAAATTCTTTAAATTGTTCTGCTTTTGTATCAGTGATTAATGTATTGTGCCTGGTTCTTCTTGCCTGTTAATTGTTTTATACAAGTGGATGCTAATATAAGCAATAAGGTTTTATTAATGTCCCAATCAAATATATTGAAGCATATATGTGTTAAATACACGAGTGCTAAATAGGTGATCTTTCTTAAAAGAACATTAGGTTTTGAACATTGATCCATATTTATTAATTAATGTCTCTTTCAGAGCTTTCCTGCAAGATGATTAAAAATTGTTTATACTTTATTATACAACACAGTATATCTATTAACATATAGATTTATTCAGAAAGTATAAGTGAAACTATAACCCTTGAAGATACAAATTTGAATACAGACAGATTTATAATGCAATCCATATTTTTAGTTCAAAATAAATCATCTTTGAATAATCACTTTAAAATAAAGTCTTGTTCTGATAAGTTATAAAAATAAATTTCCTGGAATTAAATAAAATATAGTCTTTTGAAACCTGAAAAAAAATAGAGAAAAAAAATGTATGTTAATTGTGCTACTTTGATACTATCAAGTATAGTTTGCTTTACCAAGAAATACTCCAAAAATTTAATTTGAAAAAAAAGGGGGAATCATATCAAAAAATATTTACCTCTTTCTTCCCTCAACATTCTAATATCTGTTACCTTGAAATCTTTATTATCATGTTTGCCTGTTCAACCTTCAAATTAAGTTGCCACCCATGAGTGAATAAAATCTGGTCTCAGACTCTGAAAATTTATTTAGTTGAGCTTTAGTCACTTTTCTTTAAATGTGATTTTATTTTTTTTAAGAGAGAGAGAGACCAGAAGCATGCAAGTGCAGGGGTATGAGCAGATGGACAGAGAAAGAGAGAATCTTAAACGAGTTCCATGCCCAGTGTGGAGCTTGATCTCACAACCCTGAAATCATGACCTGAGCCAAAATTAAGAGTCAGACGCTTAACCGAGCGACCCAGATGCCCCTAAATTGGTATTTTTATTTTCGAAAATAGGATATGTAGATGACAACCTGACCACAACAATTTGTGACAATCATAAGGTACAAATGGTTCATTGCCATGATAAGCAAAGACTAAAAATCGATAGGAAAAAGACAAAGCATCCATGATAGTTTTAAAATACTGGGCTTAAATTCTTTGTTTAAAAGTCTTTGACACTTCTCTCCATGAGAGAAAGGCCTATGTATCTTCCCCTAGAGTCTGGGCAGGTTTTTCACCATTTCAGCTACCAGAATATGAGAGAATAATGTTGTGTCACCTCTAAGGCTGCATCATAAGACACAATACAGCTTCACCGGAACACTCACTCTTGGTAACTGCCCACCTCCCCTGAGGACCCTCTGAGGAAGCCACCATGCTTGGAGAGATGGTAGGCAGGTGTTCTAGTCAGCCGTCCTCATCTTTGAGTCAACCCAACCAGAAATATGAGTGATTTTCTGAATGTATTAGTATTAATTGTGTATATTAATATAGGTGTGTTTTAGTTTCCCATGCTGCTATAATAAATTACCACAAATTTAGTGACTTGAAGCAACACAAATTTACTACCTTGTTGTCTGGAGGTCAGAAGTCCAAAATGGGTTTCACTGTGCCAAGTCAATGTCAGCAGAATGGTGCTCCTTCTGGAGGCTTTAAGGTAGAATCTGTTCCCTTACCTTTCCAACTTCTGGAGGCTGCCTGCATCTCTTGGCTTCTAACTTCTTCCTCCATCTTCAAAGTCAATAATGGCTGATGGAGTTTTTCTTTCATTATTCTCACATTCACTCTCCTACCTCCCTTTTCACTTACAAAAACCTAGATGATTACTTCAGGCCCAACAGGATCATCCAGGATAATCTCCCTACCTGAAACTCCTTAACATAATCATATCTGCAAAGGCCTTTAACACAGAAGGTAACAATTTCACAGGTTCTGGGGATTGGAAGGTGAGCAGCTTTGGAACCCATTATTCTGCCTACTACAGGATGATAGAGTCAGGACCAGCTTCCTAATCTGCAGAACCCATTGTGAAATGAAATGCAGGACTCCACAATTAAAATTTATTAAATCTTTCAAGGGCACCTGGATGGCTCAGTCAGTTAAGCTTCTGCATTTGGCTCAGGTCATGATCTCAGGATCCTGGGACAGAGCCCCGCATCCGGCTTCCTGCTCAGTGGCAAGTCTGCTTCTCCCTTTCCATCTCTCTCTGTGCTCTTCCTCTCTCTCAAATAAATAAAGGAATAAATACATAAGTAAAATCTTTAAAAATAAAAAAATAGAAAATAAAAATAAAATAAATTAAAAAATTATTAAGACTTTCAAGAGGGCCACAGTAGAGTGTTAGAGCAAGCCTGGGGCCCTTCTAAGTGCAGAGCCCCATGAGATTGCGTGGGCTGCACATCCACTGGTGAAACTGGTCCTGGAAACAGCTAACGGGCATCTCTTCACTCCCAGGTTTTAGTTCCTCCAGCTGAGGCCCCAGACATTATGAAGCAAAGACATCCCATGATGCCTTTTGAAATTGTTGACCCTCCAGAATTCAATAACATAATAACATGATTCTTTTAAGTGCTACATTTTAGGACACAACAACGGTAAATAAAACACCATCCAGTAGAAATAAAATCAGTGACAAAGCATCACTTTTTGAAAGCAAGATTGCAAATAAATAAGCTAATATGTATGGAAAAATCCTACCATCCTTATTATTAGTCAAAAATGCAAATTAAATGATAATCATGCATCAGTCTGCCCCTTTCATATTGCCAATGGATTGAAACATGACACGTTATTGAAAGAGTGAAGAAATCTTTGTGTGTTTATAAGTTTGTCCAAACATTTTAGAGCAGCAAATTGTTAACATCCAATGACATTTTAAGCGAGTATGTCTTTTGACCCAATAATTCTACTTCTGCAAGTACTCTCAAACGTCTGCTCAAAGTTACTAGTACAAAGATTTTCACTAGAGCATCATTTGAAACTGAAAAAAATACATATGTAAAGTATATGTATAATAATATGTATGTATAATGTATATATATATAAACACACACATACATATACAACGAGAAAAAGGTTGCATAAATTGTGATATAGTGTTATTATGAAATAGGATTCGGCCAATAAAGATAGTTATTGCAGTAAGAATTGATATGGAAATATATCACATAGTGTTAAATTTAAAAACTAAAATCTACACAATTGTTACCACTTGATCTTGCTTTGGTAAAAAATGTGTGTATTTATGTACACATAAAAAAGCTAAAAGTTTCAGTGTCATCTCCTGCTTCTCTCCCCAGTTCGTCCCATGTTGTCTTTACTTATGCACCAGCCCTACTAAGCACTGGTTTTTTGTCTGTCTTCATGCCTGCATTTCTACTTTCTCTAGCTGGAAAGTTTTCCTCACTCTAATGAGCCTGATTCGCAGATTCTCAACTAGAATCACCACAGGAATTTTGTTGTTGCTATTTGTTTTCTCTCATCTTGTTTTCATACAAATATTCAAGCCCCTTCCAAGGGACCTACTTATTCAGAATCTCCAGGACATGGATAAGATAAAACTGTAATTTTAAAAACATATGCAAGTGATTTTAATGGGACTAAAAACCAATGACCTAAGGAAACAAAGTGATTTCTCCTGACAGTCATGACCTTTCTGCATATATACCTAAGAGTCATGTTTATGTATTTGTATTTATCATAATCGTTCCTTCTTCTAATCGGTTACAAGTTTCAATTCATATAATTATGTCCTGAAATATAATTACTCCCTTACTATATTTGTAAACTCCACCCCTTTCCCTTGTCACTGCCTTTATTCAGCATTCAGACCAGGGCAGTAGCCTCCTGTCCTGACTGCCTTCTCTCCATATATCACCAACCAATCAGAGGGATCGTCAAGAAAAAATGAATATCTGATGTTAACTTCTCTGGTTAAAACACTTTAGTAGCTTTCTATAAAGTAAATGTCCAGAGCAAAGACCAGTTCCTTCAGAATCTTCAGAAGACCTGTCTCATCTGACTCCACATCCTCACCCTTTGTTTACCTAATCCACTCTCCAGGTCCCAATTTAAATGTTATATCATTCCCTTAATGCTGCCCCACACATGCATGAATGTGTGCCCCCAAAACTAGGCCTTCTTTTTATTTGTTATCAGGATCTTTGCTCATTCTTTTTATAGCTGGCATCCTGTCTTTAATTAATTCGTTTCCCAGATATACTGTAGACTCCAAGAGCAGGGGCATACCTGCCTTCAGAGTAATTGGTGAAACTCAACATTTAGTGAGTAAATAAATGAATGCATTTTAAAAAGTGGATTAAGGACATCTGTTTCCAGTGCCCAGATGTTTTGTTTAAACACAACTTTAAGAATTACAGAATGCCAAGATAAATATTTTGATTTTATTAAAAAAAAAAAAGAAAGTTTCTTGTGTTCTCTCTACAGATACTTAAAAGCTTTAGATGAAAATGTTCATTATTTGTAAAATACATAGTTTTATATGTAAAAAACACAGTCATACACTCATGGATAGTGTATTAGTTACAGAATAGGCAGGACACACATGGTGCATCCCTAAAGAGTACTCAATAAAGGGATCTTTGTCTAGGTATGGATGGTGTAGGATAGCCTCAATGCAGGATTGCAGCACTAGCTCACAGCAAGCCTACCACCATCACTTTCTGGCTTCCAATCTCTCATTGCACTTTCATTGGTGGAATCCAGCTGGAAGCCAAAGGGCAAGGAGTTTAGGAGCCCAGGTTAATTTCCTTGGACACAGAAGATGGTAAAAAATGTGGACAATGTGTATCTGGGGCAAACCAAGACCATGCAGCTCAGTGAAAGAAAGAGGTATGGCTACATGCATAACCCAGACTTTTTATTAATTCCAGGCCTTTATCAGAACTATCAGCAAACATTACAACACCTTGGTTAAAGAAGAGCGATACATTTTTCTCTTTCCAAAAACGCAACAATAAAAAAAAAAATGTTGACTATAATAACTCTCAAGGATTGTAACTTTACCTCTGGGAGAGAGCAAAAATGGGAAATGGTGAGGGTAACTGATTTTCATGGGATGGTTCTAATAAAACCCTGTTTCATTTCAATTAATAGTCTCTCCTTTAACTCTCAAGAGCATCCTAGTTTGAATATCAGATTATGTGGTTAAACTATCAAAATGCATAAAACAGAAGTCTTAACGATAAGAACAGGAATGGCCAGGGACAAAATTAAAGTAGAAGTCTTCACCATATTTTGCTTAATCTTTGACCAACTGATTGTGAACTACCTAAGTTAAAACAGAGTGTTTAAATAATGTACAGTAAAAAGATGAATTCTAGTTTTAAGTAAATTTCTCTCTACAGAGTTTACCTTGCTAATAAAGATCAAAAATAAATCTTAAAATAAATAAGCATATAAGAAATTAAATATAGTGCAAAACAAGAAAAGAATTTTGAATGCATTTTCTTACTCATGGTGCCATAACTAGAAATGAATTATAAAACTTAAAATAATTACAATAATAATATTCTCAAAAAATTGTAATAAAATTATATTTCTCTTAAATAATATTATTATAGAGCCAAAGAAGAAATGAAAATTATAGCTAACACACTGATCTGGAAAATAAAAAAAACTGAAAACTATACAACCAGGCCCATGGAATTCAGTCAAAATGCTGTTCAATGGTAAATTCATGGCTGTAATGTTTTTATTTCTAAAAATAAAAATAAAAAATCATATATATGTACAGCTCTAGAAGGTAAAAAGGCAATATTAGCCCAACGAGTGTAAAGAAAAATAATAGTTAAAGAGAAAATCAGTGAATTAGCAAAAAAATAATTTTATTACTCAACACATCCAATTCTTAATTCTAATGAAATAGATTTGCTGTTCAAGATTCCCTAATACCAAAGAGAAGAAAGAAAGAAAAAGAGAGAGAAAGAAAAGAAGGAAGAAAGAAAGGTTATATTAAAATTGTAAAACATTTTAGTGTTAAAATTTATTAAAATATAGAATATAAAAACATTATTATTTAGAGTTATGAAGGGACTTTTTGTTGTTGTTTTACTTTTTTGCTTACATTTTTCCTTTCACCAAAATAACCTTATTTTACTAATGAGTTCTTTCAAATTTTCCTGAAATAGGTCTTAATCATTGTTGTCCCATGTGTAAGATGAGCTTACATTTATTGCATTAAGAACTCTTCCATTCCAAAGCATTAAAATTTTGCAAAAACAGGAAACCTAAGCTGTCTTTACTTCTTAGCAGAGATAAGTAATGCTAAATAAAAGAAGAGCAACTAACTTTACACAACACTAAGAGAATTCACCACAGCCAAATAGTATTTATGGCAATTACCATTTAATATTAAAATTAACAAACCATATAAACTTTTAAAAAGAAACATGCTTATTTCAATGAATACCAAAAAGGAGAATTTTATTTATTTATTTATTCATGTATTCATTTATTTATTTATTGTAAGCTCTAGGCCCGACATGGGGCTTGAACTCAGGACCCTGAGATCAAGTTGCATGCCTCACTGACTGACCCATCCAGGCGCCCAGTTAAGCAGCTTAATAAAATACAATACCCATTCTTGATGAAAAATATAAACAAAACCTTCTAGGCACACTAGAAAGAGTTCTCACCTGTATGGTAAACCATTTAATATATTAAGAAATATTATTAGTAAAGAGGAGATACCACTATTTGCAAATAATATGATTCTCTTCAGAGGCACTGGAGATAATTTAGACAATAATTAGCCTGAATAACAGAACGCAGGAAAGTGGCCAGTTACATCAATAATGCAATCACTCCCTTTGTGTCTCTTTTAAAAGTGAAAGCTATGGGCTTAGTGTTGAGTTCACTGTTCAAGCCAAACATGTTAATTGCACAAAGTCAAATCAAATATTCCCTCCACACTTTTTATCAGTTCGAAGTTTGCTCTCACCTACTGTACTTACATCAGAATGGAGCTTTGTCTTTCATAGCATTTGCATTTGTTTGGTGCAAAAATGTCTCTCAAATTACTAATAAAATGATAAACAGCAATGTGTGCCTGATTCTTCAGGAATTGTGTATATTTTACTAATGTGACTCAAATGTTACCCTGTTCTCTTAAATTAGATAGAACTGACACAAGCCCCCATCAATTCTGGGAGAAGTTCAGCGCTTTCCCAAAGACGTGTACACAGGCCCAGGTAATTCTCCTGGTCACTTCTGCCTCCCTGTTTGTTCCTGTTCTTTCCTACCACTACCTTGCAAAAGCACACTTGGCGTTCCCCACCGCCAAGGCTCTGCTCATTTCTGATGTTGGAGGATTTAGAAACTCTCCTACAGTCTCTTTCTTTCCTCCTGGAACTTTCTACAACCAAAAAGTTCAACTCCCTGTTTCTCTGAACAAATAAGAAAAATCCCTTTCCTGAGGAGAATTCCGCTGTCTCTTGCTAAGTGAGTTTACCTCATTGCAATATGTAATTACTTATGCATATTATCAACACTATCACCTTGAAAGACACTTTTGCATAGAGGTAAAAATCTGTCAAACTGCTCTGGGCCGAGTCCAGAATTCGCCACCCCTTACCAGCAGTGCGACCACAGGGAGCAAATCAGACTCTTTAAACCTTCAATTTCCTCATTCATGAGAGGCCATAGAAAGACCAACTTCAGAGGGTATTGTGAAGGCTGCATGAGGTAATCATTAGAAAACATTTACTGTAGTGCTCTTAGTAAGCCCCAAGTTAATATTTTTATTAATATTAATTTTATAGTTTGCCGCTTGAGCTTACTTTTTATTTAATGGAAATGTTTTTATAATTATAATGCTGAAGAGCAACAAGTACATAAGTGCCTTTTGAAGTTGATATTTTTTTCTCTTATAATATCAAAAGTCAATTGCAAATAAAGGCATGAAATACCCCACTCAAAACAGCAACAAAAATATTAGGGGTAATTCTAGCAAAGAAAGTGAAGGGGTGGGGCTTCTGGGTGGCTCAGTTGTTTAAGCAACCAACTCTTGGTTTAGATTTAGGTCATAACCTCAGGGTCCTGGGATAGAGCCCTGCCTCCAGCTCCCCACTCAGTGGGGAGTCTGCTTGGATTCTCTCTGTCCCCCTCCCTCTGTCCTGTCCTTCTCCCCTGCCCCCACTCTCTCTTGCAAATAAATAAATAAATCTTTAAAAATAAGAAGTTAAAAGTTTAAGAAGGAAATTCTAAGTAAAGAACCAACCTGGCGTATTTCTCAGTAAGAGGACAGCATTGACTAGATGATTAAACATCTACGTTTTTGTTTCTTATCTTTTTTGTTTTTAAGATTTTATTTATTTACTTGACAGACAGAGATCACAAGTAGGCAGAGAGGCAAGCAGAGAGAGAGAGGAGGAAGCAGGCTCCCTGTTGAGCAGAGAGCCAGATGTGGGGCTTGATCCCAGGACCCTGGGATCATGACCTGAGCGGAAGGCAGAGGCTTTAACCCACTGAACCACCCAGGTGCCCCTCATCTACGTTTTTAAAGTAGTTCTAATTTAAAAAAAAAACAAAACAAACAAACAAAAAAAAACACAGTAAGTTTCCTTTTTTTCTTTTTTAACTTCAGAAAATTATTCTAAATTTCATCTAGAAGAATCAACAGGCCAGGATAGCTAAAAATTCTTAACAATATTGTATCTCTATTGAGAACAATTTACTGACCATTAGAAAGTTATTATTTTTTCTGTGACTCTACTAGGAAATAACAACACTTAGAGGCAATAGCATACCATCCTTTCCTGGGTGAGCATAGAAGTGCAGAAGTGCATTGTTGCAAACCTGCTGTTTGTTTATTTTAAGACAACTATGTAGGAGAACAGGAAAAGAGGCTTCTAGCAGACTGCCCAACACAATGTTTCTACCGACTTCCTTCCCTAACAGATGTTTCTCCCCTTTTCTAATCTCTTAATAAATGTTAAGAACATGTAAAAAAAATTTTTTTAAATACATAAAATAAGACTTCTTAGCTTCGGTGTCATTGTATGGCCAAGCTTTTCCAGGCTGAAGAAATTATATTATATTTCTGTATTACATTCAAATTTTGGCCCTCTTACTTTGACATCAAAGGCATTTGTGTTCTTTAAAGCAAAAATATAAAATGATAGAACTAGCTTTTGCTCTTTTCTTCTACTAGACTGAGACTTCACTCTTGAGGGCACATATGTTTTTCTTCCTTCCAAGAATTCCATTTTATTTTCAAATAAACAAGAAGTGAATGCTTTCTGAGTGGAGGAAGACATGGCCTCAGAGCATTCTACTGCTTACCAGGTTGTTCATATTCCAGCCAAAAAATGGATTTATTATATTTTGAGTCTCTACTCAACTTATGGCCTAAGTTGGAGGAGCAGAGAGAGAGAAAGAGAAAGAGATTGGTTAAGAAGATGGAAAACCTGCCTAAGGGGAATTGAGTGAAAATATGAAGAAATATGTCTCAGGTCATTGGTTCTTGTTAACCATTTTTTCCCTACTATGTAGAAATCATAAAGGAAATACATAGATTACCAAAAATATGTGAATAAACTTTGTACTCAGGAAGCTTGTTCTATTCAGTTATAGAGTGCCACAAAGAATAATGACCCATCTATGAATTAATGAAATTAAAAAAGAAAACTTCACCTTGATTAGTTATCTTCCTCATTTCTCATCCTTTTTATTGTTTCTGAATCTTGGACTATTTTCACTAAGCTTCCTTAAAAATCCCTCTGTTATATTCTCTGCCACAAGTAAGGTTACCTGGGAAAGACTTCTTTTCATCCTGCTATCTTGGAAAGGAACGATTTCCTGAAATTCTCTTCTTTTCTGTTCTCTTCAGGAAACACAATCATTTCTATTCCTGGAATTACATTTATGGAAATGACTCTCAGATACAACTTTTAATTTCTGATCCTAGTTCCCTGGTTGTAATAAAATATTGAACATTTCTACATTTTATTTTTACATCTCAACCATGTTTTCAGATTCTTAACTAAAAAAATGAGATTCATATTTTTCTCCTCTTTTCTTCTCCACGTTATAACTAGTTCCCATATCTCAATGACTTTTGCATTACCCAAACTCCTTCCCAATCTTGTAGATACCACTCTGGCTCACACCTTTTATATTCCCTAAATTGACTATTAGAATCACCGCTCACATCTTATCCTTCTCCACTCATGCTCATCTATCCCATACACTGTGGCTAGACCAATCCAGCCAAAACACTACTGAGATCCTCTCTGCCAATAGAAATCCTAATCATTACTTTAAGGTCCCATATGAAACAATACTCCCTCTGTGGCATTTTTCTTGACAGACACCCTGTTTGTAATATCTCTCTCCTTTTATACTCCATCTCATTTTGGGTACACGTGCTTTTATGTCAACTGTCTTACCCTTATGGCTATTTCTGTGGGAAAGCACATAGAAAAAAAGAATGCAAAACTTTTCCAAAAACCAACATGCCAGAAATGACTCTAAGTCTCCCGTGGTGATAGTTGCATTCTTGGTTTATATAAATGTTCAACAAAGGATTAATTTGATGCCTCTGTTTTTCAACATTCTTTGAAATCTGATACATTCTTTTGATTGTTAGGCATCCAAACTGAACACCCTTAATGAATCAAAACCTGTGTCATCTAGGAAGGTTTTCAGCATTCTATAAAATGGTGATTTGGTACAAAACCACTCTAAGTAGAAAGAGTAAGACAAGACACGGAACTCAATCTGTATGTCCTATTGCAGTTTCATGAACTTCAAATTGAATTTCTGAAGAAAAGCAGCTCACTTTTGGGTGATGTGGACCCTGAGTGAAACCCCAGGAGCCTGTGATTCCTGGAGGCCACACAAAGCCCAGCTGTAATGATAACACTAGCCTCTACTCCTTCTGCTTCTTGGCCTACTGTCACTGATAGCTTTTTAAATAATTATGAAAGTCACAATTGCCCCACCCCCAGAAAAAAAAATGTACTTCTAAAATCAAAATATACCTAGTTCTTTATATAGATCAGAAATATCAATATTCTTTAGAGCTACTTCTCACCCCTATAGATGTAGCATCAAAAAAAAAAAAAAACAAACAAACAAAAAAAAAAAACAAAAAAAACTAGCAGCCCAAGAAAATTATACCTTATTTTTTGGATTTTCAAAATTTTAAAATTACTTTCATAAGTCTGGCCATCTAAAAGATGGGTTGTCTAAAAACAAAACAAAACAAAACAAAAATACTGCAACTAAAAGTTAGCACATTTGGCACATTTGGAGTCCATGTGTGATTGAGGTCACAATAATGTACAGATTGCTTGACCTTATCCCCTACTCCTTTGTTTTCCCTCAGAAGAAAAAAGTATGCTAATCAGAATTAAATATTCAAATTAAATACCTTAAGTAAGAAATAGATAGGTGTTGATCAGGAGACAGGGAAGGTTGAGTAGAAGCCAGAGAGTACTTCTAACCAAATTTTTGCATGCACAGTTTCAAAAACAAAAAATCAAGCAAAACCCAATGTCTGTAAAGCTTCATAATAACAGTGCCATCTCCTTTCACTTTTTTGGGAAAGAAACTGAAGGCTTCTTAGTTACTTAATTCTTTGAGGTGAATATTTTATGACAAAGTGGGGCTTCTACCTAGAGGTAGAAATTCTTAAGGTTTTTGGACTACAGAAAAATCTGAAGTCATCTAGTATTCCAAGGCAGTACAAAATGCAGAATTCCTCAAATTCTTTCCTACAGTTTGTTCACTTTCCTAATAAGATCTCATCAGATTTTTGCAAATCCCAACTAGCCCAGTCAAAGTTTGAGTTTTTACTAATATGTTTGTATAATATTTATAATTGGTAGAGTGATGAGACGTTGGGTAAATGACACATAAGATAACATCAGACTTAAGTCCTAGAACGTATACTCAAAGCAACGAAAGTTGGGAGAATCTGAACTTCACTCATGATAGAATTCTTGCTTAAAATTAAGCTACGCTTCTCCCTCTTTTTCTCTCTCTTGTAAAACCCACTCTGAAAGCCACGTTGCTTTAACTTTCATAGCAGGTCTTCTACCACAGCCTTCAACACCTGAAAAATTAGTGGAAGAATTTGACTGATTATAGAGGCTGTTTTCCTTGTTCCAAGGCTTGTTCTAAAAGGGATACTCAGCAGAACTTGCATTTTTTTCTTTCATTTTGTGCTGTCTGCATGAGTAATTACCTCCCTGATTTCTGAGATGCAATTGAGTAGCTTCTACATTAGAAAAATCCAAAGATTGATAGAGGCATCGCTCCTAAAGGATTAGTTTGCTGCTGTAATTCCACGGAGTAGGTCATTCAAATAGCAAAATGCTACAAAGTTTAATTTCTCCCGTTTTTAAAAAAGCCAGATATTGTTACCAATTTCAGGGAAACTGGAAAGGTCCCATGGGTCTGTTAAGCCAGTGATGATCTTTCAAATTCCCCGGAGGGGTTGTTTCTGCCCTCAGGGAATATGTTATCCCAGAGGGGGGCTTTGCAGTAACCAAGGCAGAGATCACTTTCTTGAAAGATAAAGCTGACGACAATTAATTTCCTCATCTGTAAATTACAATTTCTAAATATCTGTCCTGATAACTTCATAGCAAGCTGAAATCAGCTAAGCAAATCCCTTAGCACTATTGAGCTGTAAGAAGCTGTATAACCTGGTTCAATAAGGAAGAAATGCTTCTTTTAAAACAGGTGTCATCATTGGATGAGGCAGCCTACCTTGGTCCCTTAGTGGGCTGGGGGCCGCCATAACAAAATACCATAGACTGGTGTTTAAGGGTGGCCTAAACAACAGAAACTGATTCTCTTACAGTGTGAAGGCTGGAAGTCTGAGATCAGGGTGTCCACGTGGTCTTATGAAAACTCTTCTCCTGGCTTTCAGATAGCCATCTTCCTGGGCCGCTACATGGGGAAAAAGAGAGATCTCTAATATCTCTCTCTCTTTTTTCCATTTCTTTCAGATCAGACTCCACCTTCTGACCTTATTTAGCCTAAATCACTTCCTCGAAGGATCTATCTTCAAGACTGATGTAAAGGTTTAGAGTTTCAACATATGAATTTGGAGGCACACATTTTCAGCCCATAGCATAGCCCAAAATTAAAGAATCAATGAAATTTCACACATTTTAGAACCTCAAAAATTGCATAACGCCAAACTTGCATTACATCTGGGTTTAGACTCCCATCTGCCTCTTTCTTCCTCTCTTCCTCTTTCTTTCTTTCTTTCTTTCTTTCTTTCTTTTCTTTTCTTTCTTTCTTTCTTTCTTTTTTTCTTTCTTTCTCTTCTTTCCTTCCTTCCTTCCTCTCTCTCTCTCTTTTTTTTTCTTCTAACCAATCAGTCTGGTGTTCCCTTGTATCGGGCAGGTATCTGACACATATACCACAGAGATTGCAAAAAACATTACAAATAAAATTATTTATAGCTAGCCAAAGAAAAAGGAATCAAGTTTGTTTATTCCCTGGTACTTTTCAACTTAGCTTATTTATTATATTTACAAGCTTATTTAATTTGTTGCAGATGTTCAGGGGAAGGTTTTGTAAGCATTCACTGTTAGAATGTTTTTTCCATTAAATCCATTCTCCAAATGTCTAAATAATGACAAAAGACCTCCTAGCAGAATATTAAGCCAGGAAATTCATCCAAACATTACAACTGTAATCATAAATGGTATATGCTATAGTTGCTATCTGATTAATTTGGGCTCAGTATAATGTTAGAATGATTACTTTTGACTCAATTTTTTTCTCATATAAAAGCAAACACTAAAGTGGAGAAGACACGGGAAGAAATGGTGGCCTCTTAAACTAAATTCTTAATGAAAACAAAGAATTGAGTTTTCAGGTAATCTTGCTGTTTTCTTCTTCTTTTTTTTTTTTTTTTTTTAAGATTTTATTTATTTATTTGACAGAGAGATCACAAGCAGGCAGAGAGGCAGGCAGAGAGAGAGAGGAGGAAGCAGGCTCCCCTAGAGAGCAGAGAGCCCGATGCGGGACTCGATCCCAGGACTCTGAGATCATGACCTGAGCCGAAGGCAGCGGCTTAACCCACTGAGCCACCCAGGCGCCCCTTGCTGTTTTCTTCTTAGTGATACTGAACATAGACTCCTACTTTCAAGATAGAATGACGTGGTTTTTTTTTAATTATTATTTCTTTAAATATTTATTTTCATTCTATTTATGTAGGCTGAGATATTTGTCTTTTTAAAAGTTTCCCGTTATACTATTTCTTCTTGGCTTTTAAAATTAGTTCTGCTCCATAGTCATCAGTTTAAGCGAGAGGCGGGATCTTCGTTAAGTGCGCTGCACATTTCATTAATTGAAATGCAACCTCTTAAGACAAACCGCAGATGCTCAACATATTTAGCACAGTGTCTTCTAACCAGCTGTACTAATCTGGGCAGTAACACTGCCCTGTAGCTAAACATCTGGACAGAGCTAGAAACCAGAATAATAAATACTTTAAGAATTCCATCATACAGATGCCTACAGGTGACATCACAAAACAGAAAAACAGAAAAAGAAAAAGATACGCATTTGTTACCAAATACAGTAGTATAACTTGAAAGACATCATGCAAATTTCCACTACTGCTCTCTACAAATTTGACTTAAAGCAACCACATTTTCCATTCTATACCTAACTGTCAGACTGCATAGCACAAAATCTTAGAATTCAAACGGAGATGATGTAGTACAGTTATAAAAATTGCACTGCATTTTGAAGCAGTAAAGGCCCTGGTTCTTTGACCGTTTAGTACTTGCGTCAGAAATAAAATTAAATTCCCTAGGGAACCTCATGTCAAAAAAAATGCTCCTGTGCCCTAAGTCTGCCCACTGCATTAAGGCACTGTTGAATTCACCACAAGAATTTTGAAAATGAGTCACTTGCCTCTAAAGAGGCTATCATGGCAGCATATTTTCCTCTCTGCACAGAATGTGTGACAGTAGTTGACATTATTTGTTTTCATGTCAACAAGGGCGGAACTTGAAACCCTTTTGACACCACTTGCTTTGGGTGTCAGGATTCCAGGATAACCAAGCAACTTTAACATCCATCCTCCCAGGATGGATTTAAGAATTTTGATATTATAATGGAAGGAGTAAACTCTCCCTTAATGGGACATTTCCACTGTAATAGATAGGAATTCAGAGATGATGTTGATCTGATAAATATATTTCTTCTAGACAGAGCTCAGGTGGAAAAAAATCTTTCCTTGATTTCACATTAGAGGTTGGAAACAACCATGGTGAGGAACGCCTGGGTGGCTTAGTTGGTTAAGCATCTGTCTTCAGCTCAGATCAAGATCCCAGGGTCCTGGGATTGAGCCCTGAGCCTAGAATCAGGGTCCTTGCTCAGGGGGAGACTGCCTCTTCCTCTTGCTCTGCCTGCCACTCCCTCTGCCTGCCACTTCTCATGTTTGTGCTTGTGCTCTCTCTCTCTGTGTCATATAAATAGGTAAAATCTTAAAAAAAAAAAAAAAAAGAACAAAAAAACAAGGTGATACCACACTCAAATAATCTGATCCTAAAATTAACATAATGAATCCACATAAATGAGGATAATTGAAAACTTTAGTTTGATTCTAAGGAAGAACAGACATTCTGAACGCTGAATTTTTTTCCTCCATGCCAGCTAACTTACTAATTAAAAACTCTAGGCAATCTGAGAAAAAAATAAATAAATAAACTTTTTTTTTTTTGTGGACTTGTCATTCCATGATTAGGCATAAACATTTAGAGTCCAGAGTTCCCTTTTACCCTTCAATGATATTTCAGATGCATACAGACAGCGACTGAGAATTTAAATCGTTCTGATAGATGTAAGCTTAGATCTAAACATCAATGAAGGAAAATATTGTTCTTTTAAGCTATCAGGCCAGGATATTTTTTTCTATCTTAGGTTTCAGAAAATTTTCTTTCCTTTATATTCAGATGTGGAATGTTTTCATAAAAATAAAATTTAGGAGAGGCTTGAAATTTTGATTGTCTTTTCCATTGCAGAATAAACTAGTCAAGTGTGTGTTGTTAAGATCTTACAATGTTACTGTAGCAGAAATCTATATACCAGAAATTTACCATTTGATAAAGACAAAAGAAAGAATATCCTTAACATTGGTAGTTGCACAGTAATTTGCACAGTAATAAAAAAGTAAATACGTTTCTTAAAATTTGTTTAGAAAAGATTTTCTCATTCTAACATTTAGTGTCTTGATAAAAAATGGCCCAAGATTTTGGAGATCCTAAAGACACTCTGTCAGAGGTCAGATCTACATAAGAATCAAGAAATAAAAATTGCATTAGGGTCCTAGTTATAGGAAAATAGCAGAAAGAATAAGCTAAACATAGAATAAGGTATGGAGAAAGAAACTAACATGTTTACTTAATTTACAAACCCATTTATGTGTGTTCATACATGATTATATAGCTAAAAAGATAGTTTAGTAGATTGACAGACATATATGACTATCTATATCCACAAATCTATGCATATATTTTCTCCAGGATCTAAAGTCTAATTTCCAGTTGAAATTAACAGAATATCTCTCTTGGGTAACAAGAAACAAATTTTACTCTTATAAGTATAATGGTCAGTTAATATTTTATACTTATTTCAAAATGCTTTGTTGTATTACATGGTATATCGCCAAATATAAGCCTTAAGAAAACAACATGTAGGGAGAGTAATCTTGTCAATTTACTTGGATAACAAGTTTGATTCAAACTATTATCTGGAGACTATCCAGGCCAGATAACAGTACATATAAGAGGGGGTATCTTCAACAACATATTTATAATTTTTTTAAGTAATTGGGAAAGATTAATCCCAAAATTTGTAATAAGGGCCATATCTAGAAGTGTCAAAACGTTACACACACTTGTGTGTGTTTTCACATGTATTTATATATTGTTATATTTATATTTAATAAAATATATAATATATGTCATATATTATATTATATATAATATTTTACTATTTCTATATTATATATTATGGTTTAAAATAATATATTTTACATGTAGAATATAAGTATACATACTGATATGTAGTGGGATGGCTTAGACAAATTAAAGCTAAGATTTGAATATGATGGCAACCCCAAAAACCAAAAAATCATTAAATATACAGAGAGAATGGTAGCTCAGTGTCAATTTACCATGCCCAGCTTCCTCTCCTCTAACTGCCATGCCAGCTTTTGAAAACATTAGGTATGTTGTTGCCTTAAGCCACTGGATTTGGATGTTCTCTGTCCCTGGAATGTTCTTCCGTAGTATAGATGCAATTTTCTCCTTTACCTCCCTCAAATTCTGTTCAGCCTTCACCTTACCAATAAGAACGTCTCTGGCCATATGTAGCATTGGTCTTCTGCACCCTTAATTGCTATACTCCCAGTCTTCCTTACTTACTTTGGGTTTGAGCGTTGTGTTGCTGATTTTTATGTAGCCAACTTATAATTTGCTAACATACTGCAAAATTTACTTATTACTCCTACTATCTCCTTCCTGCCCACCAAAATGTAAGCCCCACTGAATATATATTTTAAGTCCTTATTGCTTTCAAACGTTCCAAAAAAATATCTATCTTGGTCACAAGAATGGCATCTCTCTACTCATACTAAGCTGTTATCTTTCCTTTTTGCTCCAAGCCCCTGGAACTTCCCTGGTGAAAGGGTTATAATTTAGTGGAAGGAAGCATATTTCGGATGAAATGTAACTTCTGAAATATTCTCATCCATATAAAAGTTCATATGTGATGATAGTTCTAATATAATACTCCTAAGCAGCTTTCTCTGGCTACATCCACTCTGTTTTACTGTCTCACTATTTCATGTCTACTTCTCTAAAAGCCACATACACCAGATGGGATTCCCCCATGAAAATAGGACACCTTCATGGTCTGAGGCAGTGAGGGATTTAAGACATAGAGATGGCATATCTGACTTTATAAAATGTAAATTCACTGCATCCTTTTAATAAAAAGTAACACCTCACATTTCTACAGCACTTTATTTCATGGCATCTTCACAAAATGGAGTTATGGCAGGTATCATCAGTCTTCATTTTTCAGATGAGGAAACAGGGGTTTAAATAAATTAAATAAGTTACCCAAGGTCAAATTTCTAGTAAGTGAAAGAACTAAGACTATAATATGTCTTTTGGCTTCTAATCCAATGCTGCTTTTCCTAAATCATTCTGTGCCCCTTATAGCAAAGCCCAGGTCACGGTAGCTCTGATGTACTGAAGCACTGATACTAATCTGAGGGCAACCTGAGCCACCACTCAATCTAGTTCATTCTGCTACTTTTGTTTTCCCTAGCTTTTAAATTTCATTATGCCCTCCAAAAATAAAGTAATAGTTGTGGAGTAATAACTGTTGAGAACCAACTTATGACACTCATTATACTAGTTGTTTTATATGCACTATTTCTTTAAGCTTGTATGGGCATTGAAAAGGAAGTTTGAGAGAGACAGAGAAGAGAGGGAGGGTGGGAGGAAGGAAGGGAGAGAAAGAGGGAGAGAAAGAGAAAGAAAGAAAGAAAGAAAGAAAGAGAAAGAGGAAGGAAGGGAGGGAGGAAGGAAGGGGAAAGAAAGGAAAGGAGAGAGAAAGAAAGAAGAAAGGAAGGGAAGGAGGGGAGAGAGGGAGGAAGGAAGAAAGAAAGAAAGAAGGAAAGAAAGAAAGAAAGAAAGAAAACATCTGTTTATTTTGTTTTCTCCTAGGCATTTTAACAAATCAATGGACTGGATAGATTTCAGACATTTGTATTCTTATTTTTCTGAATGCACCCCAAAACAGCATAAATATTCTTGGTATCCTTTAGAAAGATTGAAATCATTCTCTACATTTACATTCAGAATAAGACTTTTTAAATAATCTAACAACAACAAATATATATACTAATCAATTCATGTCCCTAATTTCATAGGACCTCTTAAAGATCCAAAAGAATGTTCTGTTCATTAAGCAATAAACTTTAAACAACTGGCAAAATTTCACTAAATCACTTTATATTGCTTACTGTTGGCATGGTGTGCGATAGTTAACATGTTCTCTACCCTGGTGAAACACCCTATACTGAAAAAAGTGTAGAGCAAATTTCCCTAGTCTTAACTTGATGCCTCTTCTCATTTTATTACTTACAACACTTCGCTCAATTTCCTGGTCCACTCCCCTGCCACATCTGGCACATAAAGGATTAAGGAGAGGATTGAATAGAAGCCTGCTGATTCCCAAGGCAACTGAATCTCTTTTCTGCATACTAAAGCCCTACTGTCATGCCATATTTTCCCAAGCAATTAATGGGATAGGGAACTCCTTTGTTAAGAAACTGAAAACTAGTTGCTACCCTATTAATTCATACACATCACCAGAAAGTTTGGCAAAATTACCTGAGACAAGTCCAGACATAATACCAGCTTCATTTCAACCACATGGATCTGGTGACCAAAGATACCTGCCCTAAGGATCACTCCAATCATCTCTCCCTAGAGAGTGACGTGTGGGAAGGGCAGTGCTTATCAGAATCCTGTACTTATAAAAAGCAACTGGATAAAGAAAGTGAAATAACTAAACGAAACAAAGAAGGCAAGAAAACCAAATACAGTGTGTTGAAGGACAGCAGATAGGTTACTTTTACACATAGGTTGAAGGATCTTTAATGAGTAAGTTTAAGAATTTAAGAGTAATTCAATCAAGAAATGGGCAGAAGACATGAACAGATCTTTCTCCAAAGAAGACATACAAAAGGCCAACAGACACATGAAAAAATGCCCAACATCACTTGGCATCAGAGAAATACAAATCAAAACCACAATGAGATACCACCTCACACTGGTCAGAATGGCTAAAATTAAGTCAGGAAGTGATAAATGTTGGTGAGGATGCAGGGAAAGGAGAATCCTCTTACACTGTTGGTGGGAATGCAAGCTGGTGCAGCCACTTTGGAAAACAGTATGGCAGTTCCTCAAAAAGTTGAAAATAGAGTTACCCTATGACCCAGCAATTGCCTACTGGGTATTTACTCTGAAGTTACAAATGTAGCGATCCAAAGGGGTTCCTGCACCCCAGTGTTTATAGCAGCAATGTCCACAATAGCCAAACTATGGAAAGAGCCCAGATGTCCACTGACAGATGAAGGAATATGTATATTTAGGGAAGGGTATTACTCAGCCATCAAAAAAGATGAAATCTGGCCATTTGCAACGATGTGGTAAGAACCAGAGGGTATTATGCTATGCAAGATAAGTCAATCAGAGAAAAACAATTATCATATGATTTCACTCATTGTGAAATTTAAGAAACAAATCAGAGAAGCATAGGGGAAGGGAGGAAAAAATAAAACAAGACAAAATCAGAGAGACAAACCATAAGACACTCTTGATCATAGGAAACAAACTGGGGGTTGCCAGAGGGGAGGTGAGTGGGGGAATGGGGTAACTGGGTGATGGGCATTAAGGGGGGCATGTGATGCGGGAACCTGGGTGGCTCAGTGAGTTAAGTGTCTGCCTTCGGCTCTGATCCTGATCCCAAGGTCCTGGGATGCTAGTCCCACATCAGGCTCCCTGGTCACCAGAGAGTCTGCTTCTCCGTCTCCCTTTGCTACTCCCCCTGCTAATATGTGTTCTTACTCTCTCTCTCTCTCTCTCTCTCTCTTTCTCTCCTTCTCTCAAATAAATAGATAAAATCTTTGAAAAAGAAAAAAAGTAGGGCACACGATGGAATGAGCACTGGGTGTTATGTAAGACTGATGAATCACTGGACTCTAACTCTGAAACTAATAGTGTATTATATGTTAATTAATTGTATTTAAATTAAAAAAGAGTTAAATAAAGAATTTAGGATTAATTAATTCTAAAATGTACATTTTTTTCACAGTTTAATATCTCTGAGCAATGAAATAATTGATATTGCTATGCCTTTATAATAATACAAATATGTATCTGGCTTACCAAATTGTTTCTGTTACATAACAGCCTTGAAAAGAAAGGTTTAAATACTCCACATACCTGGAATTGACTCAGAAAAAGCTAACAATGTCTGGTTTAAAAAAACACAGATTTTATGTTAAAATTGTAAAGAGTGAATTGAAGTCATTAGAACAGGAAGTAAAACCCTGAGAAAGTGATTAATGATTTAATGTTTCCCATCAAAGTGGGAACATTAATTCCACACACTGAAGCAGTAAAATTGTGGTTTTGATGATGATATTGTATCAGAAAACAATGAAGGTATGAAAATTATGCTTCATATATGTTTCAGATAAAATATAAATATTACAGGATCACATAGTCTTATCTTACGAAGTTGAATTCAATGAAGTTCAGGTCAAACCCCATCAATGAGGACTCTCAGGATAAACCAAACTTTCTTTCTTATTTGAATAAAATATCACAATTGTAATATTACTAGAGCTGGTGCAGTAGTTGTTAAGCATTCAGACCCAGATATTAATGATAGGACATATCTTCATGGAGTCAACCATCTCTAGAAGCCAGCAAGGCTATTTTAGGTGACTCCAAGTTACTCTGGGGACATGGTATATTTGTCAGTAGACTCAGACTCAGCGAATTTGCATAATGTATGCATGTCTGTTGGTTTAGTAGCACATTCAATTTTTAACATAAATACAGTCAATCCACTTAATAGTAAAGGACTAAAAGTAGAATTGAATGGGAGATGAAATGGAATGGCCTAAAGAAAAGTAGACATGAATTAGTGAGACAGTAAGACACAACTGGGTGTAATCAGAGAAAGGGATTTGAGAGTATTATATTAGAACTATCATAAGACTATAAGCTTATATGTGTACTCTCCTGCACCCCCAATTCCTATATTTCCATTCTTCCTTACAAGTTCTGTTAGAATTGTATGATAGAGAAAATGGGGAGAAGGTATAGTTAGTTGAGTGACGGCCTCTGAAAAGCTATGTCCAAGTAATAACCACTGGTATCTATGAATGGGAGCTTGTTTATTAATAATGGCCTTTATAGATGTAATTAACCTAAGGGTCTGAGATGAGATCATGCAGGATTAACATGGGCCCTAAATCCAATGACTAGAGCCCTTCTAAGAAAAAAGAGAGGGGGATTTGAGAGACAGAGACACACGAAGAAGAAAGCAGTGCAGAGACAGAGGCAGGCAGAATTGTAATTATGAAGCTACAAACCAAGGAAGGCCAAGGATAGCCAGCTGCTACCAGAAGTTAGGAGAAAATCATGGAACACATTCTCCTTCAGAGCCTTCAGAAAAAAGCATTCTTGCCTGACACTTTGATTTTGAACTTCTGGCCTCTAAAACTGGGAAGAAAATACATTTCTGTTGTTGTAAGTCACCAAGTTTATGGTAATTGGTTACAGCAGCTCCAGGGAACTAACACAAAGGTTGAGCATAAAACTGTAGGAAAAAGACAAACTAAGGAGAGAAAACAAGGTATTGTGTAAATGAAATGAGCCAGTAGCCTGCAAGCCATTACTCACTCTAGAAATATTATAAGAAGCAATAAAGGTAAATAGGTAGCATTAGCACTGGCTGCATTTTTTTTTTTTTTTTTTAAATTTCAGGGGCTACCAAATGAGCTGCTCTTCAGCTTCCATTTGCAAAACAATAGGAAGTGTAGCAGGGAGGGTAAGCATGTGGATATTCAGGGCTAGGCTGCCCGGGCTCAACCCTTCTCCATTGTTTAGCTTGGGCTTTATGCTTGTATATTTGCTCTATCTGCAAAACGGGGATGATGATGGTCTCTATCTCATGAGAATTAGATGCATTTATACATAAAGTTCTTAAAACAATATAAATTCCATGTATACCTTTATTTTTATTACTCAAAATATCATTAATACCAACGTTTGCAAACCCTCTAATTCTAGCACAATCATGTCACAAGTCCAGTGTAAAGATATAATGTAGGTGTGAGTACATCAAATCACATCACAAAGGAAATAGACATGAGAGTAGGAACTCTAGAAAGGTAATGAGAGAATATAAAATTTAATCAAAGTTCTTTAGAAAATGCTGACTCCTGTGCTCCGCTCCAGGAAACCAGCATCCAATGGCGCAAACCCATTAAGGTGTTGGAGCCATCCCATACTGTCACTCCTCAGGTCCGTGCACTTCCTTTGACCAAGAGTGTCCTCTCTGCCCTACCTTGTCTCTTTCTCTGTTTGTGATTTTCAATTACATCCTTAATATTTTTTTCTATTCAGTCTCCTTATTCTTCCCTTTGTTGAACTCTTTCATTTTGATTCATTATGTCTATATCCTTATCACTTTTCACCCACTTTGTGAGGTAGCATATTATGCTATAATTTTTTATTTTCTTAATTTTTTTTAGATTTTATTTATTTATTTGTCACAGAGAGAGAGAGAGAACACAAGCAGGCGGAGGAGCAGTCAGAGAAAGAAGGAAAAGCAGGCTCCCCACTAAACAGGGACCTGGATGTGGGGCTGGATCCCAGGACTCTGGGATCATGACCTGAACCAAAGGCAGATACTTAACCAACTGAGCCACTCAGGTGCCCCTAATTTTTTATTATATTTAAAAATACCACAAAGAGTGATATCTATCACTACCACTATGATTCGGCATAGGGGAAAGAAGATAAGGAAAGAATGAAAGGAATGAGGAAAGGACTAAAAATAAATTACATCCATCTTTGATTTTGTGTCTAGGTGAAACTCGGGAACAGAAAATCTTGTACTTATTAACAGATTATTTTCCAAAGCCCATTTATAATGCTATTTATACATGAATCCTTAGTGACACTACCACCCCCTGTTGAAGTGGCAGAATTGAAACATCTGTGTTCCATTGAATTCAAATTTAAGAAAGTAAGTAAGCTTAAATTTAGAAATTAAAAAAAAAATTAGAAATGGAGTCTCTATTTGAGGTCTGGAGGCGTGTGTCATGTCTGGGTCTCACAGCAAGAGAGTAGGGTTGTACCGCAGCTCTGTTGACCCTGGCTTTAGTGGGATGAATGCTGTTCCTGTGACCTTTCAAACCCATCAGCGATTCTGAATGCTTTTCTCCCACACGTTCCTGAATTCCATGTTCTTCAGCAAATGGAACTTGTGGGGGCACCTGGGTGGCTCAATCAGTTAAGCATCTGCCTTCAGCTCAGGTCATGAACTCAGGTTTCTGGGATGGAGTATTGCTTGCTTCTCCCTTGCCCTCGGCAGAGGGAGAAGCTGACTACTTGTGGTCACTTTCTCTCTCTCTCTGCCAAATAAATAAATAAAATCTTTTTTTTTTTTTTTTAATGGAACTTGCTTTCTGAAGCACATCATTTATGTCCCTATGATGAGAACTATGTTAAGTGTTGAGGGACAAAAAGCAATGGACTTCTGTATGTTGGTTCTAGGGATGATCTTCACTGAACCCTTTATGGAGACCCTTAATTATATTAAAGTTAAATTTTCAAACAGTCTTGCAGGAGAAGAACCCCAGTGGCTGGGGTTCTTTGGGCAGATTTTTCAGAAAGTAAAGCAAAGTATTATCTCTTATGTACTCAGTTTGTGAACTAAAACCTGTTAAGCATTAAAGCAACACTTAGTGTAGAAATTTTGAAGGGAAACAGTGTCCTGTGACCTTGGAAATTCAAGCAAAGATGGAAAAAAAAAAAAAAGTTAACCATAGAAACAGAATTACAAACAATGTCTTTAGGTGAGACAGAGCAACAAAATGACCAGAATAACTTTTTTTGAGAAAAGATTCAGGAAGAACGCTGTTTTGAGAGTAAATTTATAAACCTCGATATATATACAAATGAAACTGTAGTTTTTGCATGCATAAAATGTAGAAAGTCTATTGCATTACTGTATTATTTTCAAAAATCTACTTACTGTAATTGCAATCACATAGAGTGAGAAATGTTCCACATCTAATAAAATGTTAAGATGGGAAAGAGTAAGGTTACCTGTTAATGGATAATTATGACAATAATATGACATAATGATAATTATGAATATAAAATATTCATTGACCTATATGATCAAATGTCTATTGGGTTAGAAATATGGGAAGAAAAAAGAGGGCAAAATAGTCCTGTTCTTGGGGATCTAAAACAAAATCTATGAGTAAACAATATGAAAATAATCCATCTATCCAAATGGTAGCATATTATAATAGGTATCGCAAAGTGTTGTGAGCATTCAGAGAAAGGCACGGAAGGGAAGTCTTCCTGGAAGATAAGGAAAGAATAGAGAAGAAATTCAGGCCATAGAGAGATATTTCTAAGTACATTTTATATTTTATACACACACACACACACACACACACACACACACACACACGCAGACATATGGTTAGTCTTTAATAATGGATAAGTAATGTCATTATATTCAAAATAAAAATGAAAATCCTTGAAATAGAATCACTGACGGAATCCATAATACATCAGTATTGAAAAATAAAGAGAGCTAAATGCAATTATATCACATTTACGTCTTATGTGTCAAATATACATTAATTACCATAATAAACAAGAAAATTTAAATTTAAAAATATCCATGTGGAGAGGAAATGATCAAGTCTCAGCTTTTTAAATTTCTCCTCCATTTTACTTCAGATACTTCCTGCATTTACTAAAACACATGGTATGACTGCTCATAATAAAATATATGCAAATACAAAGCATCCCTGGCATGGAGAGTCCCCCAAACTCTAAGTGTCAGCTATGAGAAAAAAGCAATTGAACAGATTTTATACTCAGCCCATCAAGAGTCTCCTAAGTAAACTCTGAGGGTTTGGTAAAAATGATAAAAATCTGCTCCCCAGTGGGAAGTCTAGTTGACTACAATAGCTAGACATGGAGCTCTAATCATTATTCAGCATGTTTTATGAAAAGGTCCAAAGTCATTGGAAAAGTCTTTGTTTTTTTTCTCACTTAAGTGGCACACGAGGAGGTGAAAACTTACAAAAGCCACTGAACATAGTTCTTATTAACCAACATTAACTGCCTGCCCTGGGAATTGAGTCCTGGTTCTCAAAAGCAAATAATAAAAAGTAAATTTCATCACACAGGGATTTTTTTTGGGGGGGGGTTGGGTTTATAAGTATAAGAAGGAGATTAAACAAAATGGTCTTAAAGGCCACTAAGGTCCTACAGAGAAGGCTTGCTTCCCAGGATTCAAATCTATCGCGAGAATTACCTGTTTTTTCAGAGACAGCTTTCTTTTGATCTCTATAAAGTGGCAGTTTTCCCTTCTGCTCCCATTGCACACCAACCTTTTACTGGAACTCCAGTCAGTTTCATTGTTTATCTAAGTGAATAAAAATCTACTACTTCATTGCAGATTAATCACATAAAGCATTCATGTTATTTTGATAATTGGTACAAGTAATTTTTTAGTATTTATATGCAGTGTATTAAGGAAATTTAGACAAGATTATTAGCAGATACATCCTGATGGATTCCCTGTGGTGTTGGTTCTCTGATAAAATAACCATTTGACATGTAATATAATAACAAATAGGAGATCTAGTTGGCATTATTAGACTTTAAAAATAGACCTCAGATAGGCAATGAGTGATGTATGGAATTGTTGAATCACTGTATTATACACCTGAAATTAACATTACACTGTATGTTACCTAACTGGAATTAAAATAAAAAGTTAAGAAAAATAGACTACCAGGATATTTGCTTTATTTTTCTCCATTACCAGCTGCTTTATTACTGAGTTAATTATTTAAGCCAAAAAAAAAACGTTATGAAAAGGTAAGGTAAGCTAGCTCGTACCATTCTCAACTTGGTTGTTTATGATCATCATACAAGGGAAGCAAACCTTTTTGGACCAAATTCAGCAACCTATGTAAGGTCCAGAAATTGGGTTAATAAATGTATATGTTGATCCACAATTCCCTTTCATGTTCCTTTCCTCCCTCCTGGCTCCATTTACCATACAGGTATCAATTCTGATCTATAATAGAAATTAATTGATAATATTGTACACATAAGCCATTAGAAATGCATAAAGTAAAAGATAGATTAACACTACTGAACCCCTTTGATTCCCATGTTTTCATTTTACCCTTCCTAGACCTTTGAGTTCTAGATCTCTACACAGGAAAATGCTTCCTCTTTTCAGAGTCATCAAATATCCATGTTGATCTGAAACTAAATTGCTTTATTGTAATCATAAAAATCCTAATAAAAAAAGCTATCATTAGCTATACCACGCATTTCAAAATCAAATGCATACCCATGCCAGGAAGTTAATTAAAATGAGTAAAGTTGTCAGGCGTGGACTGTTATAAACTGGGCAAATATGACTCACCCAACCAAAAGAGGCAGCCACCATTCAGCAACAGCTTATTGTTTCCAGAGGGCATAGAGCTCACCAGCCTAATCTTTTGATGTTCCAAGAGAGACCAGAATTCTAGATTTTTATGGAAAGAAATCTCATGTTTTTTAAATTCTGGCACCAATCTCAACATTTTAAAAAACATTATTCAAGTCAAAATAAATACATCTGCTGCTTGGATTAACCCAGTTTGGACCTCTGAATTAAATAACAATGCACTTCAATTGGAAAAAAGGTCATATTTGACTCTTGAAAGCCATGATAGACAATTGCCATTCCCATGTCTTTCTCTTCTAGAAAGTCATCTTAATTTTATTTCTTTCACATCCCTTTTTATTTCATGTATCTTTCTATCATTTAATTCAAAATAAACCATAAAGGAATGGAGTTAAAAAGAATAATGGTAGGAAATACTACCACAACAAGTGTGAGTAATTGTCTTTTCCCAATTATTTTCTAAAACACAAGTTTAGATTTTCCACTCTGAACATCAATAAACCTTCAAGGAGAGTATACATTCCTACTGGCTCTTGTTAACTGAACAGAACTAAAAGATCAGTGTTCAATCCCTACAAACCAGAAGAATTTTAAAACTGCCAGCACATCTTACTAAAACTAGAAAACAAACATACAAATAAACAAACAAAGAAATAAAACTCTTAGGACATCGGTTGGAAAACTTCTGAATTCTAATCCCTGCTATCATTCAGAATCCATATATTGACATTCATAAATCAAATCAATTGATTCAATATTTTAGAAAGAGAGAGAAAGAGAGAGCAGGGGGAGGGGCAGAGGGAGAGAAAGAGAAAGAATCCTCAAGCAGACACCCCTCTGAGTGGGGAGCCAGACATGAAGCTTGATCCCACAACCCCGAAATCATGACCTGAGCCAAAATCAAGAGTCAGATGCTTAACTGACTGAGCCACCTAGGTTCTCCTCAATCTGGATTTCTGAGCAGCCCTTCCAATTGTCTAAGAAGACAATATGTGAAAGGAAAGAAGTCCTTCCATTAATAGCTCAGAAGTTTGATTAAAAGAATAAGGATATTTTCCAGGTAATTTCAGTTAAGGGTCAATGAAAGCATCACAATAAAAGAATTAATAATTTGATTGGGTCGTAGTATAATTACTCTATACAACATGGAATCAAACCATTCATTTTCATTGGGGAGTTAAGAAACACAAGAACTGAAACAATTCACTAATCAAAAAACAAAGGTGATTATTTTTCTACCAAGTCATTGCTCATTATGATTAAGAGAGAGCATATAGCATTCTCTAGTCATACCCGACGATGTATAAGAACTTAATGAAGACTTGTTGATTTAGTAAGAACAGAAAAATGCAGATTAATAGCCTTTATAAACATAGACATGAAAAGATTGGGCATATTTTTAAGAAATTGAATTCAATAATCTACAAAAAGATGACTACATCATAACCAAGTAGAGCTTATCTCATAAATGTAAGATTTCCTTAATGTTGGAAAATCAATGTAATTCACCATATTAACAGATTAAAAAAAGAAGAAGAAAGAAATGACATCTCAAGAAATACAGGAGAAACATTTGATAGAACTCAACACCATCTCTGTTAAGAATTTTCAGCATGTTGGGGCACCTGGGTGACTCAGTGGTTTAAAGCCTCTGCCTTCAGCTCAGGTCATGATCTCAGGATCCTGGGATCAAGCCCCACATCAGGCTTTCTGCGCAGCAGGGAGCCTGCTTCCTCCTCTCTCTCTCTCTGCCTGCCTTCTGCCTACTTGTGATCTCTGTCAAGTAAATAAATAAAATCTTAAAAAAAAAAAAAGAATTCTCAGCATGCTAAGAATAAAAGATACTTTCTTTAGCTTGATAAAAGGCATCTACTATGATCTAATATTTATAATTAATATTATAATTTAATAATATTGGGAACAACCTACATGCTTATCCATGGGCTACTCGTTGAATAAATTATGGGCTATTCATTCAATCAACCAATTACTTTAATAGGCATATTAACTAGAGACTGAATAGATAGGATGTAGAATGATTTACAAACTATATTGAAAAATGAGAAAGCAAGATGCTCCACCCTTTCCAGGAGCAGAACTTAACCTACCATAGTGACTTGCTTCTAAAAGATGGAATATGGAAAAGGAAAAATAGTAACATTATAGTAGGAAAACCTAGCAAGCACTACCCTAATCAAGTAATCAAGTTTGCAATCATTAATGCTAAGTTATGTTGATAGGAATTCCCCCTCATAAAATGCAATGAGAAAGATACATCATCTCTGTGATCTTCTCCTCCAAAACCCATAACCTCAGCCTATTCACGTGAAAAACAAGAGACAAACCCCACTTGATGGATATTCCACAACATATTTAACCAGTACATCTCAAAAGTGTCAAGGTTATATAAAAAGGAGAAACTAAGAAAGTATCACAGATGAGACTAAGGAGATAATAACTAAATGCAATGTAAGATTCTTCATGGAATCGTGGACCAGAACAAGGATGTTAGTGGGAAAACTAGTGAAATTCTAATAAAGTCTGGAGTTTAGTTAATAGCAATGCACCAAAGTTGGTTCATAGGTTTTGAAAATGTATCATAGGAACAAAAGATTTTAACCTCAGGAGAAACTGAATGAAGAGTATATGGGAATTGTACTATCTCTGCAACTCTTTTATACATATATTTTTCCAAAATGACAATTATTTTTGAAAAGTGAAGTAGAAAAGAAGGCATCTAATATATTACCTTTGGTGATAAAACATGTAAATAACTTTTTCTTATTAAGAAAACATAGGAAATATAAATTTAGAGGCTGATGATAATGGTTTAGTATAGGAAATGTGTAGAATTGAAGTGAATGGGATATACATTGAGTAAGATTTCCTTGAATATATCACCTATTAAAGTTTTGTTTTTTGAAACCTGTAAATGCTTTACATATCTAAAGTATAAAATTAAACCAAAAATAATAAAAACATTGAATACAAAAAGATACGTTTGATCCTAAAGGTGTCCTTGCTTGATTTTTTTTTTTTTTTGCATTAAATACTGAGGAAACAGAACAATCTAGAATGTAGGAGATCCTGTAGGACAACTGAATTATACTTTCTAAAGGATCTAAAGTCATGAAGAACAGAGTGAGGCAGAGGAAAGGGAGTGGAGGAAGGGGCACTGCTCTAAGGGACACTTCTTAGAAAGCTATAAGAGTCAATTGCATTATGTGAACCCTGATTGAATCCTCAATTAAAAGGGAAAAAAAATCAGCTGCAGGAAACGTATTGGAAAAATGGGGAAATTTAGTATTTAGTGTGGACTCCACATTGAGTGATGCTCCATAAGTATTGATGAAGTTCTTGGGAGTGATGATTGTGCTGTGTTTGTCATAGGATATCTGTGTTCTTAACTGAAGCATGCTGAAGTTTTTAAAGGTGAGTTATCATGGTAGCTGAAATCTACTTTCAGATAAATTGGCAAAAGGGAATTTGTGCCTATTTAGAGTGAGAGATGGATCAGGTTTAGAAAAATATTAAAAGTTGGTAAATCTGGGTGTGGGTTACACTGCTGTTCATTATAATGTTCTTTTAATTTTTCTGAGTTTAAAATTTTTCAAATAAAAATTAGATTGTCAAGAGTCAACTTAGTCTTTTTTTATATTTTTTTCCTTCTGTGAGCATCCATTAGGCTGGGTACTTTGCAAGTCTATAATTATTGGCCCATTCATGTTTTCCATTTCTCTGATCAACTTTGTTAACTTTTATTCATAGGAGATCATGCCATCCATATTTTCAAATTCTTTAGCACCCATTACATATTAAAGAGTGTACATACGGAGTGTTGTGTAAGTTATGAAAATACTGCCTAAAAATGGTTCCAGTTCCTTCCATATTTGTCGTTTTGTTGTTGTATTTCTCACATGGAAGCATCTAGGCTAAATATAAAAACAACCATGAATAATATAGGCTAATGTTCAATGCCAGTTACCATGCCAAATGAAAACCATCAGATCTGAGAGTCCACATACTAGTTGCTGGGAAAGGTTCTTGTCATAACCTTTTGGGGTCAATATAAGGAAAAGTGGAGTCCAATGTCATTCACTGTTAAATGTACAAGTATATTTTTCTGAGTTTAACTTCTGTTGTTCCTGCATGCCTTCCTCTCTCATATATTTGAAAGAACAGGATACAGAAAGCCATAGCCATACAAATTGGTCCCAAGCCAAATGATAGCACTGGGGTGCCTGGCAAAAGCAAAGGCCAAACACACAGAGGGGAAAGATTTCCTTAAATGCAAGATGTTTTCCTAAGTACAGCATGGCATTTTGGGAGATGTTTTCTAATTGTGTCTCTTTCTTCTCTTTGAGTTCATTTCCTATACTGTAAACATCAAGGAACTGCTGTCTGAGCTTTAAAGAAATGGAAGACAATATTTTTTACTTCTCAGTCTTAACATTAAAACCTAAAACTTAGAAAAAATCCTTGCCAAATATGTACTATAAGTCCAGCTCATTTGTCCACAAATAATATGAAATGAACATTTCACCCAAAATTTTTAATGTCCTTGATATGAGTCCCTAAAAACCAACTCAAGATTATTCAAGAATTTACAAAGCTAAAAAAAAAAATCACAAAGCTGAATTATAATAACAGGTGGACATTTGTCCTATTTTTTAGATTTTTTAATATTTAGCAAAAGAAGATGATAATTTAAATAATTCTAAAGGTGGAACTGGAAAACTAAAATCTCATTCTAGGGTATGTAGATAAGCACATGTGATTTCTGAATTCAAATCCTGGCTTTCTCACTTCATAGCCACATGATTTGGGGAATGTCACTTTACTCTGTACCCTTGATTTCCTCAACTCTAAGACATGGGATTGTAATAAAAATAAACTGAAAGCTGGAAACATGTTGGACTAAACAGAAAACAAATCAGTGCTGGATAAACTATGACAAACATATTTTAAAGCTTAGCTCCCAGAAGACAGAGAAATCCCAAAAGACAGAAACTAAGGGGGAAATGGAGCCATAGCAATAATGTCTGATTCTGTAACAGAGCCTGAGTGGGGAAGTGGAACGATCAAAGTTAGTTGTGAGTAAGAAGAGTTCAGACTGTATTGCCCACAGGGAAAGATTATGAAGGACTAGGGATACAAAAGGCATGGAATTAGAAATAACACCCCTTAATCACTAAGACCCTCTAAAGACTGCATTTTCAATAAAAGAAGATCATTTTTTGAAAGAGGGAGGGAAAAAAATCTGACCACTTACTCAAGGAAAACGAAGAGTTTGTTTTTGTCTAAGACCTAGATGAGAAAAAAAAAAAAATTTCACCTGAGATTTTGAAAACCTAGACTGTGCCTTCCAGAGGCTTAGAATCTAAATATGTATAATATATCTATGGTATAGTAAAACCTAAGCTGCATAATTAAACTAAAAAGCAATTAAGGCACAACCAAGGAACACAAATTGATACTAGGAAGTGATTGAGACTATTAGCTGTCAGTAGAGCAGATGGGAGAGCATCAAGGTATATGGTTGTATTAATCCAACAAAGAACATTTAGTTGCAGAAGGACATGGAAGAGGGGTATCTGGGTGGCTCAGTCTGTTAAGAGTCTGCCTTGGTTTAGGTCATGATCCCAGGGTCGTGGGATTGAGCCCCACATTGGCGGGGGAGGGCGGTAGTCCCTGCCCAGCAGGAAGTCTGCTTCTCCCTCTCTTCCCTCTGTTCCTCTCCTTGCTCATGTGCTCTCCCTGTCTCTCCAATAAATAAATAAAACCTAAAGAAGAAGAAAAAGGAGAAGAACAAGAATAAGAACAAGAAAGAGAAATGATGGAGAAGGGCGAGGAGGAGAAGGAGGAAGAGGAAGAGGAGAAGAAGAAAGAGGAGGACATGGAAGCGGGGATATTGAGGGTGTTTGAAAAAAGGGGATTCAAGACTTAAGTTGAAGAAGATAGGAGCTGAAACTGTTGGATGCTGAGAGACAGGAAGTGGTAAAATGGGTATAAAGAATGGGCATCAAATTATGTCAGAATAGGTGCAGTGGGTTAAGCAGAGTGAGAGAGCTAAAGAGTAAGGTGGTCCCAGTGAGAAATTTGTACACTACATTTAGTGTGCTCAAATTTAAGATTTCTCTGATGGAGTGGATTCAGGATAATGCCACAGGAGAAAATTTCTAAGCAGCAAAATTTTAAAAGTTTATAATTGTCAATGTTAAGTTCAGGGTGCCAACCATTACCCCTTTCCCTGGGATTCTGGCTGATAGAAACAAGCCAATAAGGATCAAAATCTCAGCTCATTTATAACTGTGCCATACTCCAAATGCCCAGCTTCATGACAAAGTGAAACAGAATCACACTGTGTTGGCACCTGAGACTAAACTGAGGACCTTCAACCACCTGCCTAAAACACTCTTTGGGATCCACTTGTTGGGAGTATTAAGTTTGTAAAGCAGATTTTAACTTATCCATTTGGGTTTTCCTATCAAAATAAGTCATTAGTGGAATAGAAATTAAAAGAGAGAGTGGTGACCTTCTGACCTGATTATGCTTATTACCATGTAGAAAGAGGAAGTGGAGAATCATCCAATACCCTTTGTACCAGGTCTTGAAGCAGACAAAAATGATAAAGGGAGAAAAGAAAGGGGAAAGCAGAAGGGAAGGAGAACAAGAATGTGACAGAGGCCCATGTCCCATGTTTCAAGCTAAATAAGAATTCCCATCAGAAAAGGAAAAAAACCTATGGATGTCAAGTTCTGTCCCATTTTACCAACATATTAGCCACTCCTTCTCTTTAGAGACACAAGGAAGAGGAGGAGATTCTCTCCACAACTGCCCCCTTCCTAACAGAGGGGAGAGCAGAAGTGCCTTCCCAAAGAAGCATGAATATGGAAATTTACAAGTCTTCCCAGCATTGAAATGAGGTATAGCTCATCTACATGTATGCCATTGTCATCCATGGTCAAGGTAGAGTTACAGTTTAAAGAACTGTGGTAAGTCAGTATAAAATCTGCAGATTTTATCACATGTCTAAGAAATTTTATCCACCAGATTATAATTCTAGACCATCAGTTTTAAAATCATAAATCCTAAAATAAATGGTTTCCTTGGCCTTGGTAAGCCTTGTCTATCTCAGCAATGATCACAGCCATACAAGTATTCTCTGAGACACATGAAGAGGACCATGCCTAGTCATTCCTTTAGTTGGAACTTAAGAATGTTTAGTGTTGGTCATAGCTGCACTTAAATTATTAATCTACCTCACAATAATAAACATCTTATATTCCGGAGGTTCCAAACTATATAGGTTTACAAACACTCTTATTACAGTAAACCAGTTGTGATCATTTCTCCACATTATCTACATATTTTAAATTTATAGGGAAAAAATCCTCTGATCCCAATGCATCCATTACAGTATCATAAACTAGGTTTTTATAAACATTGTCTGTTCTTACCAAATCTCCTTCTCAGCTACTCTGCTACCTGACATCAATCCTAGTTACATAAATTTGCCTCTCAACCGCCTGGCCCACTTTTCTCTTGCCTTCACAGGCTCTCATTTCTTCATGGGCAGGCACTTGCCTCTTCATCTATTACCCATCTCTGGCCTTCTTCTCCAAATGTGACCAACAGCCTAATGAGATACAATGTGGAATGGCGGAGAGAGCATGTACGACTTGGGGCTGGGATCAGACAAGTCAATGGTTCAAAGGATTCTACCAGCCACTAGAAATAAAAGCATGTATAAAATATCTAAATATTCTGTGTTTTAGTCTCCTTAGCTATTAAATGCATACACTTATATATTAAGTATATATGAGTATATATGAATATATGAAATACATATTCATATATATATTTCCATCATAGCCCTGTTGTATAGAATAAATGAGATAATGCATACAAATACTGAAACATCCAACAGCGTCTGCATAAAGTAGGCATTCAGCAAATGTTAATTCTGCTTTCAACAAAATGTGGGCACCATTTTTGAAAAATTGCCAACTCCTGTCACCATGTCTGAACACCACTCCACTCTGCCCATGTCAATTACTTACTTTTTGTACAGAAAATCTATGTCCAACACTTCCAATGAAAATGACATTTTCCTGACTCTGTTGCCAGCTGGCTGAGTGCTAAGTTCAGCCCACAGGAGGCAGTGATGAGACACAAGAGGGCCGGAGAAAAGGAGAAGCCAGGGTGTTGGTCACCTTTTCTTCCTTCTTCAGGTAGCATCTCCAGCAGCAGCAGCAACTCCCACTGGACAGGTTGTCCCTCAATGGTCCCAGCTTCCTCTTACTAGGCTATGAGGGAAAATGTGCTCATGCCTTCCGTTGCTTCTGACAGCTTGCTGGCAAACTTGGGTGTTCCCTGGCTTGTAGAAACATCCCCTCGATCTCTGTGTCTGTCTTTATATGATGTTCTCTCCGTCTTCATGTCTGTGTCCAAATTTCCCATTTTTATAAGGATACCACTCAGATTAAGGACCCACACTACTCCAGTATGACTTCACACTAACTAATTATATCTGCAATGACTCTATTTCAGATCACATTCTGGGGTGCTGGGAGTAGGAACTTCAACATAATAATTTTATTTGGAGGGACACAATTCAACCCATAACACAGGCTAAAGTGCATGTGAGAGAATGTAAGTTTTTAAAGGTTGCTGCAAAAATCTAGACACGTCTTTGAATATAATCTTTATGCTATAAGAATAGAAAATCTGCAAGCATCTTCCTTTCTTTGCTGAAAAGAAAAGAGATAAAATTCAAATGTAATCAGGGCTTTCCTTTATTCAGAACCCAAGGTACTAAGTGATTTGTGAATATATCAGTTTATGTTTCATTTATATTATGGTCCTGAATGACGTAACTGCATATAATTTATGATGGCTCTTCCAATTAGTTGGGTTCCTTAAAAAAAGAGGTCACCGAGAGAGGGTCTGGAAGCGTGCTAATTAGAATCAAATAAGACAGATTGGCATTACATGACACCCCTATGAAAGGCATAGTAAAATCAAAGAAAGAAGAGATTTACTATAAATAGTTACAGAAAGAAGACATAACAGGACACAAATAAACTGAAACTAAACAGGACACAAATAAACTGAAACTGACGCCTTGCAATCCAAGAAGCAGACCAAAATATTATTGCTTAAAACAGCCTCATAAGTAGAAAAGAAATAAAATGTTATTAACACAGAAACAAAGCTTAAAACCAAATGGGAGGGAAATTATCTAAAGACCTCAAAAGCAAAGTTGTTACAATAAAGTATTTCAAATGTATGTTTGCATTTTGCTTGAAGCAAGAAAAGCACTGACATTATATACAGAAGGGCTAAAGCAGGTTGTCCACCAACTTCTTCTCAAGGCTAAGCACCTATTGATGGTATAGGTTTGAGAGAAATAATTTTCTGGAAAAGACTGTTTGGGGGAAGTACAAATTTCTTGAGAGCTGACCGAATTTGATCCTCAAATCTTTGAATTTTGAATGGAGATATTAGAAGTTAGGAATAACTTCATTTTCAAAGGCTTTGAAAGAAGGGGAGACTTGAATTCACCTGTGGGGCACAAACTCTCTTTGATTTGATTTTAAAATCACCATAGTAAGTATTTCTAGTAAAGGAAATGCAAAACAGAGCTCCTTTTCTCAAATGAAGGACTTTACTATGTCTAAGAAAGTAACTGGCTCCGTATGATTTTATGAAACAGTTGTTTTGTTATAAGAATAATGCGTCTCTAGGTCTCTAGCTCCATGTATACTCTTAAGAAACATTTGGAATAATGGTATACAATCCAGTGATTCTCTGATAATTATTACTTGGTGTGTGTGTGTGTGTTTATTCAAACAGTTGATGTCAGGAGATTAGGAATTAAGACTGGGAGGACTATAAAATCTTAATGTTCTCCTCAAACAAGGGGACAACCTATAAGAAGAAATAAGTCTACATTTGATGATTTGCAACTGAACCTGGACAGTTTGTGGTCCATGAAGTTTATGCCAAGGAAAATAACACAGATCTTAGCAATATAGTCATGTCAGATTATGCATTCTAACACGAGTGTCCTGTTGGAGACTAAAGGTAAGGATAAGTTCTATGGACAGGAGCTGGATAGTGAATAGATAATCCTGAAATGGAGATAATTTAAGATTAAAAAAAAAAGGACATTATCTTATAGTGGGATGAAGAAAGATGTCTCCCCTTGGGGGGATTTAGAAGTGTGCAAAGGGCTGGTGACCACTCGGTGCACAAATATACTGAAGTCTCCCCAGTATGGCAGTGAGAGAAACTGCTCTTTAAAATATACCCAGCACCCAAAGAGTCATACCCAGTACTGAGCCCAGTGTAAAGTAGCCCTGTTTGGGGCACTATCTTGTTATCCTTAAGTCTTAAAGAACAATTTGTTAAATACTGCAATCTGGTCTCATCTGTGTTGTAGAACATTCAGAGCAGAACCTATGTTCATATTTGGGACCAACTAGTGAAAAGAAGAGCATCCTTATGCTTCCTCCTAAAGGTTGAATATCTACAACAACATTTTCCCTAGGAAGGTCAGTTTTTCCAGAACTGCAGGAAATGATGGGCAGCAGGGCAAACAGGAGGTCTCAATGGGTGACTACCAGCGTAATACCAGGCATAGAAAGAACTTTACTGGAGAGTAATGGAGGAGTTGATTCTTCTAATTTCTAGAGGGAAAGGCTATCTAAGGAAGATGGGAGTTTGGGGGTTAAGGTCCCAGTATTACTCATAAGGTAATCCCCCCAACCCCGCAAAAAAACAAAAAACAAAAACAAAACAGATATTTCAGTTAAGTGCACTTGTAAGTTTCTAGACTTTGTATTTTGTTTTCTGTATAGTGATCGATTCATCTTTGAGAAAGATGCTAATGCACGCTGTTCTCATCAAAACATGCTTTTTTTAAAAAATGGATTTTAGAAGGAAAGATAATGAATAGTACATTCATCTTCCCATTGCACTTAAAAAGATAAAATCTCTAAGTAATTTAAAAAAAAATTTTAACTCACTTCAGCTGAAAGTTTTCTTTTTCTCTCTTCCCAAACACCCTTAACTCCCACATTTTAAAGTTTCCGCCTGTCCTGGAGTGTCATTGAAAACTCCGAGTTTCACCTCCTCTCCCTGCCCACTCTTTGATAAGCTTGTTAATGAGTAATAAAGTAACCAAAAGGTGAGGAGAAGAAAGAAAAAAAAGAGAGGTTAAAGGGCCAGAATAATCAACACACTAATTAATCTCATCTGACTAATCCTTGACTCATAGAGAAACATGAGAAATGTCTCCAAATATTAACATCATTCTGACTAGGTAGACTATTGATATTCTCACAAGGGAAAGAGGGGGGGAAACTCCACCTTTGCTGTAATTATCAAGTAGAAAGCATTCCGGGAATATACTTCAGGCATATAAGGCAAAAGCAGTTTAAATTTCTTTTAGGCATCTTCTAGCAGTAACATAGGCGGAAAGAACTTTGGTAAGGGCAGGTGAAGGGTCATTTTCGTCTATCTTTCTGTCTCCTGACATAGCAGCACTTGCATTTTCAGACCCACTATTGTCAAGCCTACCAAAAAGAAGAAGCTATTCTGCTTAGAAAATACACATGGGTCTCACATTTTTTTCCAATAAATATGTTCTGTGAAATATGCATAAATCAGATTTTTTTAAAGATTTTATTTATTTATCTGACAGAGAGCAAGAGATCACAAGGCAGAGAGGCAGGCAGGTCGGGGATGGGGGTGGGGAGCAGGCTCCTTGCTGAGCAGAGACCCTGAGATCATGACCTGAGCTGAAGGCAGAGGCTTAACCCACTGAGCCACCTAGGCACCCCCATAAATCAGATTTTTTAAAAATATACCCTATTCTGTCTAAAGAAATTGTATAATATTTTTCATAAGAGTAAATGTCATTTTAAGATAATTACCTTATAATATTTTTTGAAATTGAGGTATATCTGTTGAGTCACAAATAAGTTAATGTACAAAAAAATTATTCTACCTCTGCCCCCCTAAAGAAATGGCTAATTAGAAATGCTTGGACTAACATTTTTCCCATATTTACTAATAAGATAGTTCATCAACGTGAACAGAAAATTTCAACCTCCCTCAATTGGTAGTGAATCCCATGCCTTACTAAAAGGAAATGCTTTATTTGATTTAAATGCTCCTCCTTATCTAAGGTCACAGCTAATTAGTGTCAGGGTTAGGTTTCAAGTTTGCCTTTAATTTCTGGCCCGATGTTCTATCACTGGACTGTGTTGTCTTCAACACTGCTCTGTTTTGAACCCTGGGTTCTGAGTACTTACCACATTCAAACATTTCTCAGCCTCTCCATACCTGCTTTTCCTACTTTCTAACCTGCTTTTCTACATCCTCCTAATTTTTTGTTGTCCATTATGCAGCCCCATAATGCCCCCTCAGAGGTAACCTTAAGGAGAATTCGTTAAAGTTAGGCTAAAAAGTTTACCAGTGACCAGTCCTAATTTCTCATTTCTTGAGGAAACCATCATAATGCCTTTAAGAATGACAGGTCCAGCTGTTTCAGGGAAACAGTTCCAATGTCATACAACCCTAGGAAGGAAAAATCTTTCTTTAAGAAAAACTCAAAGTTCACTCAAAAAAATGGATATAATACAGAAGTGACAAAAATATTATTTTTTCTTTCTTAGGCCTTTTTGTTGGTTTGCATTTTCCTAGACCAAGTGGAGAAATTCATTTTAAATGATGTACACCCACTAAGATCTGACCTGATTAGTTCTTGCACTACAGAAAGAAATTACTGTGTTGAAATGAGTGAAAACCTTCTATGGTTAACTCTGCTCCCTTCATCAAGAGAAAAAAAGAGGGAGGGGAGGAAGAAAAACTGGTAGATGATACCAAATAGCTCAGAATTTATCGGGACTTTACTATTTATTAAAAAGTGGAAAACTATATACAGCTTCAAAAAGAAACTCCATTATGAAGCTTCTATGGCATTTTAAATTTCCATATAGCCTTAAATATCTGGGAGGAAAAAAAAAATTAGAGAGCAACATGAGTTGTAAGTACCTGGGCCAGGGTATACCATTCCATTTGAAAAGAAAACTAGATGCTCGGGTTCTTTTATGGAAAACATATTCAACTTCCCCAATTATCTCTCTGCTAAAGAGGAATGGAAGAACAGAAAGGAATGGGAAAACATTTGTCATGCTAGTCCCTCTCTAATGCTTTCTGGGACCTATTTATCTCTTGCTTACTATGTAATCTATACAGTCTCTAAAAGCTGTCCTGCAGCTTTGAGGTTCAGTGAAGAGTCATGGTCTATGGACCCCACAAAGAGAACCACTTTCCCCTCCCTGGTATCAGGTATGGCTCCCCGCGGCTGCTCAACCTTAGAAACTTGTGGAGTGTCCACAGTCTGGGGAACTACCAAGGTAATTTTGCTCTGGATAAAACTCAGAAAGGAGCAGTTCTTCACATGCTATTGATCACAGATGGAAATATATCTTCCTTAACTGGGTATGCTGCCCTTTAAAGTCTCCCACTTCAATGTAATGGGACAGATAGAATATTTTTCCATGTTAGGGGGTGAAAGTTTTTCTGAGGCCTCCCAATTGCTCTTTTCTTACAGAAAGCAAAATCCAGATTTCCTTTGGGTGCAACAGACATCAAGAAATAAAAAAGAAAGGTCTCACATTATGCAATGCAAAATGACATCCAAATAAATCAGATGTTAGAAATCACCCGCAGCAGAAATAAGCTTCCTTTTCGGAATATTTTGGCACCTGACACAAGAGTAAAAGACTTGCACAGACAACCTGAAAAAAAAAATTGTTACACAAAAATTAATTAAATAATATATTCCTTACAGGCTCGTCCTGAAAATATAGGTTGTGGGCTGTCTGTTCAAACACAATACTTTGGGAAATATGCTTAACAAAGGAAGAAACAGTAATCACACTTGTAAAAACAAATTGTAGCTGGTTTGAGTGACGACAAAATACAGACTCTGCTTAAATTACCATAATTTGAACAAAGCAGGTATGAAGGGATGTAACCATTATAAATGCTTCTGGTTGAAATAGTCAAATAATTGTTGACTTCAAAAAAATCTCCTAAACAGAAAAAGATTCCCTTAAGTCCTAATTCAAATGGGTTCTAATTCATTTTGTTAGAAATAAATCCCAATATAGAATTTTAGCAGGCTAATCATTTTTATTTTAAATGCCATTAGTTTCTTTTGCAATTTCCCCAATGCTTCTTCCAAAGATAACAAAATTCTCCCCAAAATAAGTTAGAAGGTGATGTATGGAAGCAGATTAAGGGGAAGCACATGCCTCATTCTTTGAAAAGGTGCATTTTTAATCTTTCTGCAAATACTAAATAACAGAGAGCTGAAGAACAGAACTTCATAGAGTACACCTGTGTGAAATATTAATGAGACAAGTTCCCAACCTATAACTCTTCAATGAACGTTAGCTAGGTAGGGAAATTGGCTCAGCAACATCTAATGTATTGGTTGAAATGTTAGAGGTGATGTTTAAAGTTTGTAGCCTGTCAATGTGAGTAAGAATATATGCTAGTTCACTTGCTGCAATAGCTTACATCTTTTCTGGATTTTTCTTGATAGTTGGACAACTAAAATAATTTTAGCAGATAAGGTTCTCTAAGTTGTACACCCAGTGTCATTACATGCTTCTTGGTCTTTCTTCTAAAATGAGAGAACTCTTTGTCCTATAGATAATCTTGCCTTAGGCAGAAAGAAAGGAATGAGCAAAATATTCAAAATTTTCTTTTGATACATTATTTTTTATTCTGACTGTATTATGACTGGAGACCTAGACTTCTCTGTAACCCACTGCTATGGATACTAATGTGAATTTAAAACTTCCATAATAAAAATTTTAAAAAATGGATATTAATGTGAATTTTAAAACACCACAGCACAAAGGAGAAAGCATGATTCTGCCCAGAGATATTTAGAAGACTTCATTAAAGGAATGATATTTGAGCTCTGAAAACTCATAGGGATTTTCCAAGTGAAAAAAAAAAGGACAACAAAACTTCAAATTTGAGAAATAGCATGTGTAAAAGCATGTGGCCCTATAAGCATATAGTGTACTCAGGAAATGACCAGCTTTTCTGACCAGCTATGCAATCAAATATATGAAGGCCAATGTTGGATAGCAGCCAGCATATTTGCAAGCCAATGCAAATTTATTCTCCAAATAACAGCATTATGAAAATCCCCATTTTTAAAAGGTGATTCAGCATATGCCTAACTCCACCCAGCCTTACAACCATGCTCAGAATGGCACAAAATACATGTTGTAGAAAACTGTCAATTGAATTGCCAAAATTGATAGAGTATACTTTCTTGAGCTGAGAAACTGCAGGTGCCTTTGTTAGAAAGGAATAGGATGCAAAATTCCGGAAAGGAAATGAGGAGTTGAAGTAAATCTTACATCTACAAAAAAGATAGATACATACATGAAAAAATTACATAGAGGAAAAAATGTTACTCCATGAGATTAACATTGGATAGGCAAAACTGAGTCCATTAGACTGTGTCTGTACAAAGGGGATGAACACGATAGAAGGTATTTGAAAAGGGAAGGATGAGAATATAAGTTACTGGGCCTAAACACAAAGGCTATTGACTGCTTTTTCCCATTTGGAGGGCTGCTCGAAAACCATATAGCACAGATAATAGATTCTAACGATCTTAATCTGAGACTACTTGAACCATTTATTCAGTCCGGCCCAGTCCTTGGATCATTTCTCTGCAGGTGGGAAATTCCCATAATAAGTAGAATATCATGCAAGGCTTTGTTTTTCTTCATTTAAATTCAGTTTAGATAACATAGAGTGTATTATTAGTTTCAGATGTAGAATTTAATGATTCATCAGTTGCATATAACACCCAGTGCTCGTCCCAACAAGTGCCCTCCTTAATGCCCATCACCCAGTTACCCCATCCTTCCACCCACCACTCCTCCAGTGACCCTCAGTTGTTTCCTAGAGTTCAGCATCTCTTATGATTTGTCTCCCTCTCTGTTTTCATCTTATTTTATTTTTCCTTCCCTTAGCCCTATGTTCATCTGTTTTATTTCTTAAATTCCACATATGAGTGAAATCCTGGTATTTGTCTTTCTCTGACTCACTTATTTCACTTACCATAATATCCTATAGTTCCATGGGAAATTTTTAAAAAATAGTATGGCCAGATTTGTTTCTTAGATTATAAACACTGGTGACAATGTAAAGAAAGGCCCAGAGTAAAGAGAACTACGAGGCTCTATGATGCATAAAGAGTGAATAAAAACTAGCATGACTTCAATGATGGTTTGTATAAGGAATAAAGTCATGTATGAGCAATTGACAGCTGATTACCGCCGCCACTTTGTCCAGAGCCAATGAGAATGAAAAACTGAGCTAGCAAGAGCCAAGTCAAGCTGCTCCAACAATTAGACCATTTCCCTCAGTGTACCTGCCAGGATATAGTGCAGCTTATGAGAGGACACAGAAGAAGTAAAGTGAATCTGGTCAGAAGGAGATTAAATTTGCAATTTTGTAGGAAGTGTTTGGAAAGAAAGGAGAGCAGAGCATTATTTTTATGGAAAGAGAGATGGATTTCAAAAATCCCTTGAAAAGTCAGCACCTGTTCTGGGATAAATAATTATAGGCATAATAGAATGCCATTTAGAAAGTCATCACATGAGGAGGAAAATAAATGAACTCAGATGTATTATTCTTTTGTGGGTACAAAAAGTATTTGAGGAAACATCACATTGACTTGGCCATTAGCCTTTCAATTTCTTTCTTGGCTGGTAATGATTAATAATTGCAGCACAACGCAGGATCATTAAGGACTTTTAAAATCATCTATTTAGGCTCATGACTGATACATACATATATTCTTTAGCTATTCCTTGAACATCAAAAATTTTAAATCTAGTACTTTTAAATGTCCCAAAAGGAAACTAGTTATTTAAAGATATCCTGTGATAGATGTTTGGTAAAGGAAGAATCCTTTGGTAACATGAATAATTCCCCCATATTTATAGGTTAGTCACTTTGAATTTTCATGTACTGAATTATGCTTTCTTAAAGGGAGTATATCCTGACTAGCAATGATTTTATGTTACAAAGTGTATATCTTATACTTATTTCAGATTTCAGTGCAAAATGAATGCAAATATTATTCCAATCACCTTTATACTATAAATATGCCAAAATATCTTATCCAATGAAAAACTCCCTACTGCTAAATACATGTTTTCATGAAAAACAAATTAGATACATTTTCCTAAGGAGAAGAATTTAAATGTATTCTTTGAATCATGCTCTATGATTTTTTTTCCCCAAAGCAGCTTATGCTGTTCCTTACAAAGTCAATGTTTACCCGTATATTTATATGATTTTCTTTCTTTTGTTTTCCCTCTATTTGGCAGAACACACAGTACTATATAGGCATGTGTCTGAATATTTAGCCATAGTATGCCAGGAGTCCACACAATGCTTAGGACTGTTTAGTTTAACAAAGAATGTGGTTTTTCATGTGCTGGCACATTTGTATGGATGGCTCCAAAAACTCTATTAATGGCAGAACATACTTGTCACTTGAAATTTACAAAAGTGCAATGAGTTTAAACAAACCACCACCAACTTTATAAATATTTTTTTAACTTGATGAAAAAAAAAAAACACAAAAAACAAAACCCTGATGAGTATTGGAAGCATGAGGCAGTGCATTGGAATTTAGGGAAACAAACTCTAGGACCACATCTTAGTGGTTGCCTTTTGAATTTTTCCATGTTCTGCTTCTAACAAAGAGATAACATGAAGCTCAAAATATGATTTATGATCTTCCATATATGTCATTTATAAAAGCTGGAACAACCAAATATTCCATAGCTAATCTGCCCATAGTTGATATCTAATCTGTGATCTTTGGGTTGAGATAGTGTGCAGTTGAATTAGGGAAACATTATTTTAAAATAAGGTGATTACTGGATTTAAACATAATAAACTATTTTCCCTTCTGTGGAAGAGAAGTGATGAGAAATTAGCTTTTCTGTCTTTGAATTTTTTTTTAATTATTTATTTATTTGACAGAGAGAGAGAGATCACAAGTAGGCAGAGAGGCAGGCAGAGAGAGAAGGGGGAAGCAGGCTCCCTGCTGAGCGGGGAGCCCAATGTGGGGCTTGATCCCAGGACCCTGGGACCATGACCTGAGCCGAAGGCAGAGGCTTAACCCACTGAGCCACCCAGGTGCCCCCTGTCTTTGAATTTTTATGGATAACAAGAATTTTTAATACTGAGGCAGGCAGATGTTTGAAGCATTTGCCAGTAAAAACTGTTATAAATGTCCAATAAACTATTCTACCTTTCTTGAAGGGCTTGCCTTGTCATCTCCATTTGTGCTTCTCATACTTTAAAGAAACATTTGGGATGTGGTTAAAAATGAAAATTCTAATTCAGTTAAATCTGGGCTGGTAGCCTGAGATTCTGCATTTCTGACAAGCTCCCAAGTGATGTCATTTTTGTTTGTCTGTGAACTACAGTCCAAGGATATGGATGGTTTTCAAAATTTGGGGATCTAGTCTGTATCATATTTAATGATGGGTGAGTTATCTTTTCTAAACTTCATTTTACACAATTTACTCTTTACAGACTTGTAAGGATAAAACAAGCATAAAGACTACATAAGGGAGGGAAGACTGGGTGGCTCAATCGATTAAGCGTGTAGCTCCTGATTTCAGCTCAGGTCATGATCTCAGGGTGGTGAGATCAAGTTCTGCCCTTAGCGGGAGTCTGCTTGAGATTCTCTTTCTCCCTCTCTAAATACATACATACATACATACTACATAGTGGTATGAAAATAACTACATAGGGGTATGAAAATAACATAAGATATGTAAGATATATCCCAAAGGCTTGTGTTTGAGTAATAGTTCCTCTGTGCACATATGCACAGTCTTTGTCCAGTTCTGTCAACTGCCTGAACCATAGTTTCCTCTTGCATAGTTTGGGGATGTATATCCTACCTACTTCATAATGATGCTGGAAAAATAAGAGTTGCAATGTGTCTCATGTATATACTATGATCCCTCCCCACATACAGGGGGCCAGGTTGTTTGCAGGGTCAGGGAGCGAGAACAGGAAGCATAGACTCTTGAATCACCACTTTGTGTTCCAGAGAGTATTAGAAATAGGCAGATCAATTTTAAGAAGGAATACATATTAAAGAAGAAGGATAAGGAAAATGAGAAGAAGGAATATATATTGAGATTCTGATTTTTTTTTAAGATTGATTGATTGATTGATTGATTGATTTTAGAGAAAGAGACAGCAGCAGGGAGAGGCAGAGGGAGAGGGAGAAAGAGTCTTAAGGAGACTCCATGCTGAGCACAGAGCCAGATTTCAGGACTTGATCTCACAACCGTGAGATCACGACCTGAGCTAAAAACCAAGAGTCGGATGCTTAACTGACTGCCACCCAGGTGCCCCTAGATTCTGAAATTTTGTTTCTTGATAAGTACTCATGCCTGAGTACCTCCTACAAATTCTTCATGTGCCTTCAGGGGTGCCCAAAGACTTCCATGTTTGAAGATTCCTGACCTGATTACCTTTTTTCAAAGTTTATTTTCAAGGGTAATACCTACCTTACTTTCAATATACAAATCTAAAAATACTGCATTCATGAAGTTTTCATGACCTATGTCCTACCCACTCTCCTCACAACACAAACACACAGTTGGATGTGAATTTTCTTTCTTTTGAAACCTAATGTTAAGATTCTGTTCAAAGATCCTTTTCTACAGGACAGGTCTTTGGTGTATATATGAATTACATTTTTGTATTTCCCTGTTAAATAGTAAATTACATAAGAGCAAGATCTATCTTGACATTTTATGACCCTGAAATATTTAGCACATTGTTTAGTACATGTCAGATACTAATATAGTTTTAAGCTACAGCTCTCCACACATATTTATTCATTTATAAATTTTATATGCATATACTTGATATTGTATTAAAATAGCATGCACATAGAAAACATGTAATTTTTAAGAATAAAAGATTAAAAAAAAAAAAGAATAAAAGATAAAATTGGGGTGCCTGGGTGGCTCAGTGGGTTAAAGCCTCTGCCTTCGGCTTGGGTCATGATCCCAGGGTCCTGGGATCGAGCCCCGCGTCGGGCTCTCTGCTCAGCGGGGAGCCTGCTTCCTCCTCTCTCTCTGCCTGCCTCTCTGCCTCTGTCTGTCAAATAAATAAATAAAATCTTTTAAAAAAAGAATAAAAGATAAAATTATGCAAAATAAAAAATAGAAATGTTAATATTTTTGTCCCATCCCCCAAATGCACTAGTTGCAGTTTGGAATTCTCTGTCCTAGAGAATATAAAATAGATAATATTATTTGTTACATGAATGTATATCTTTGCTTTGCTACATGAATGTATATCTAGTGTCAGTATAATTTACTATGATACTATTCTGTGTATGTTCTCTGCAAATGTTCTCCTGAGTTTGGGAAGCAAAAAGAGGGAAAGAATCTGAATCAGGAGCTCTTCCTGCTTCTTGTAACACCAAAGTTGATTGAGAAGATGAGATGAGGTGCCAGAGGGAAAGACAGAGGAGGAGAAGGAGGAAAAGAGAAGGCAGGGAAGAAAGGAACAATGAGGGAGGAGAGAGAAAGAGAGGGTACATTGATCGATTCCTGGTGTGGGAGAAATTGTAAAGCCAGCTGAGCCCCACCTCTGCTACATGTCAGGTAGATAAATTAATAGGATTCACCACTCTTGAATAGTGAAAACAGTGTTCCCAAATCTGACAAATATTCTCCTAAAGCTTTAGTGGCACCAAAACAGAGACTTTTGGGATTCAAGGGACCACCCAGAATTGGACCTGGGTACCGCAGCAACCCTACAGTAATCTGCCAGTTCCAGACATGATACAATGCCCTTCAATTCCCAAGGTTTCAATAGAAAACAGGAGCTCTAATGATCACTCGGGTGAAATATCATGCTAGCTGGGCTAGACAAGATTACAGAGTCAAAATGGAGACTATTTAAAACAAGATGTAATCATTCTTGCACACATGAGTATATACACCCTCATATTTCTAACTGCTACAGATTCTATCTTGAGTCTACTACTTTTCTGAATGATGTTTTCACTGTCACGTTCGATGGTACTCCTTAATTCTTCCATTTCTTATCAGCAGCCTTTAGAATGGTCCTTCATATGTATTATGCTCAGTGAAAATGTTTAAGAAATAAATTCATTTATTAGAGAGGGTTACTAGTCTTATAAATTATAGATATTTCTCTTTGATTTTTTAAAATAATCAAACAACACTTACCTGTCTTTGTATCACAACTACTAGATGCCTAACGACCAAAGTCAGTGAAACCAAGGAGAGGTGATAATATTCTTAGCAAAATTCAAACTAAATTAAATGAAAACTTTAACATCAAAAGTAAAAAATGATGGTGTAGCCAACTCATGGTGACCATAAGTGGCAGGTACGATCACATAAAGGCTAAATGCCAAGTGGTTAAAGTAATTACTCTATAAGTAATTACCATGGAAATAGAATCTTATTTCATAATTACAAAGCCGTTTATTTTTTTTCCTTCTAGAGTGGTTCTGATATGCTGTCCATGCTACCAAATGTCTTTGCTAATATAAAAGCTAAGTGTGTCTTTCAGTTTATCATTAAGTAAAATCATCTTTCTAGGTGAGATTAACACTAAAGAAACTAATTACTGTTTTAATAGGAAGTGAGGATAGTTACGGTACACTTTGAAACTTTGAAAAAAGTTGATTATTGAATAATTGCTCTCTATGTAAAGTTTTGGTCATTCACACAGGTAACTCCAATCAAATCCAATAATTAAATCCTTCAACATGACTTGAATCTGAATCTACTCATTGCATCCCCTCAATATTTGCTTAATATGTTTCACAGTTCCAGAATGCTTAAAACAATTAAGTCTTTGATTTGGAATCTAGTTCTTCTGCTCCACAGAACAATAGAATGTTCTGAAGAGTATGTTAAGGAGGAATCAGATATTTAAATCTCTGATGAAACAGAATTACTAACTTCTATCTACTTCCACCAGCTGGCAGTCATTCTAATCCTACTTATATATTTAATAGTAGTGAAATGGTACAAACATATACCTTACCTACATCTACTAAATTCACCTTGAGTACTTAAACACCCAATAAGCTAGACATATTTTATACCAGTGTCTTATGGCAAAAATTATGTGTGTGACTAATAAAAATATATACCACCAATAATATATATATATGTGTGTGTGTGTGTATATATATATACATATATATATATATACACACAAAAAGGTAATGGGGATATATTTTTTTTTAAAGCTTTTATTTGTTTATTTGACAGAGATCACAAGTAGGCAGAGAGGCAGGCAGAGAGAGAGGGAAAGGGAAGCAGGCTCCCCGCTGAGCTGAGAGCCCGATGTGGGACTTGATCCCAGGACCCTGAGATCATGACCTGAGCCAAAGGCAGTGGCTTAACCCACTGAGCCACCCAGGTGCCCTGGTAATGGGGATATTGAGGAGAGTTCAAAGATTACAGAGAAAAGTAGGAACACGAAGAATGGGGATCTTCTCTTCCTTTTGCGTGCCGTCCTCCTGGAGTCGTTAGCTCTGGTAGGTCTATGCCTTCCACCCCCGTTTCCCCCATCTTATTCACCACATCTTACATTATCAACAGGAAAACAGAGAAGCACAGAACAGTTCTTTCTAAGAAAATATATTTGTAATTGTTGTTTTCCAATGTGCTAAGAATATTTAAATTTGTATCAACTTATTTTTTTATAACAAAGGCATAAGAAATTAAGAAAGCTAAGTCACTCTTAGGAGAAGTCTAATAACCCATAATCCTTTTCTATGTCTTACCAAGAATTGGGTGATAATTTAATTTCATATTCTAATTTATTAGAAAAGCACATCATTTCATGCCATAGGGGCTCACTGGATCACAAAAAACATTCATTTTTTTAAGGCTTTATTAGAAACCCAATATATAAAGGCATTGTTTATCACATGTGTTTCCTAAAGCCAGATATTGCCCAGCCAATTAAATTTTGTGGGAAAATAATTTCTCATAACCTTGATCACCTTTTCTTCCTCCAGTGGAACCCAACACATTTTATCCAGCAATAGCTTAACACAATGTAACTATGAGCCACAGTGAGAAAATTTCAACCAAATATGGGGGAAATGGTCATGTTGAGGTTCAATTGGGCCAAAAGCAAGCTCCCAGAAGAATATCAGGTTCAAGTTAATACAGAAATTTCTTTCATGAACTACGTGATCACATACTGCAGGGAGTTGGATCTTAAATAAAAAAATTTAATTTCTTTGCCTTAACAGAGTGTGTAAAACCAGATCCATTCCAGCTTATATGTGCAGTGGGATGATTTACCTGGCTGGTTCTGTGGTTAAAGGAGTTAGCCACCAATGATTGTCATTGAAAAGAATAACATAGAAATCTGTTTTACAGAGTTTAGTAATCTGATTTCACAGCTTGGAGGTTCACTCAGTCTATAGATTCCTAGGAGATTAAAACCTGAATAGTCCACAACAAAGCTTACATAAAAAATATGACCCAAACTATGTGAGTGATATGAAGAACTAAATGGTTCTAGATGTTAAGTAAAAATCACTTTTGGTACCCATGTTTTACCCTAGAAATTAAACCGTGACTCAATGTTACAGTTAGCCAATTATAGTGATTAAAACTACATTGCTCCGCTCATTTACTGCCTGGAACTTTTGTAAAGAGCCAAGGTATCTCTTTTAGAAAATTACACACAATTAATCATATGTTCAGAAAAATACAATATTTGCACTTATTAAAGTTGTAAAGGAGCTTTGAGAAAGATATAGTACACACAACTTCTAGAGACTGTATACTGAAAAGAATGCTTTCAATTATCTAAGATTTCATGTAGAAATAATAGTTTTTATATAAAACCAATACAGCATGATGAAGAATGATCTGTCTAGTGATACTTCTTGAGGACCTAGTTATCAGTCTTGTGCACTGATACCTTAGTACCTGCCTTCATGAATTTTACAAAGGTAAATATATTTTAAATATACAATCATGTGCATAAGTGGGTGTAAAAAAAACAAAAATGCCTTCAGAATCCTGACTAAAAAGGTGAAAGAGAATTGGCACAGATAAGAAAGATTCAAGGAAGAAGTAAAATTTAAACTGGGCCTCAAACAATTAGATGGAATTTGCATAGGTAAAGGAAATTTGGAATAATGTCCTCATTATGCAGAATAGGTTCTTGGAATTCTCATTTGCTGTCTAGAAAAAGGAAGAGCCTCACCAAGAAGTCCTACAGTGCCAGGAGAGATTAGGAAAATGATATTCTCTCTGCTGAGGAATTTTTTTTCTTCCAGAAAAGATCTGTGTATTTTTTTTTTTAAGATTTTGTTTATTTACTTGGGAGAGAGAGAGAGAGCATAAGCAGTGGGGAGAGTCCCCAGGGAAAGGGAGAAGCAGACTCCCTCCTAAGCAGCCCAACACCTGACTGGATTCCAGGATTCCAGGACCCTGGGATCATGACCATTACCTGAGCCAATGGCAGATGCTTAACCCACTGAGCCATGAGGGCATCTCAAAGATCTGTGTCTTTTTATACCCTGCTTAGCAAGGAGAGACTAGATGAGTTTCATTAAAAATGAAAGTAAAAAAAAAACATTGTCTATATCAAAGGCAGAATCAAGCATGGACCCAAAACATATTGACCCAGTTTGAAACAAGTGTTGAGCACCAGTTTACTTCCATAAGAAAGGTTAAAAATTCCAGTAAATGGGTATCATTGTATGGGTAAGCCAACAGAGAAAACATCAACACAAAATAACATATTTTTTCAATGCCAGCAAAATCTAAACATTTTAAAAGTTATTTTTTAAAAACGTGTCTTCTATTTCCTTCTACTAAAATTTATTTTTCATTAATTTTGCACAATTTGGATAAGACATGAAAACCATCACTTGTTGGAAGTATGATACAGATGTTTTAGATGTTCCTGAGAAATTGTATATACAAATCTTGATCAGTTAGATCTTTTTACTATTTAAAGTAAATCCTTAAATCAAGTGGAGAATGTTTTCTTTTTATTTCTTAAATGCTTAATGCATAACTTAATTTTTTTTTGTTTGAAGTTTTAGATGATGCCAATTGTTATTGAAGTTGAATATGACACAGCATTCTCTTTAACAAAGAAACAAACATAAACCTTCAGGGATAATGAGATATAAATAAGCTTTATAGACTACTAAAGCAAAGAGTGGAGATTTAAAGGTGGGATTTTAGGTATATTTCTAGCAAGTTGTAACATCAGATTCTCTTTTCCTCCCTATTATTGTAACCAAATAACATTACTGATAAGTGATATATGTCAAACTCTAATAACTGAAAGACACCAGGCTGTTCTGAAACAGTCTCCTTCATTCAGTGTCATTGGATAAATGTGAAATAGTACTCTTTGGAAGGACTTTCAGAAATGCCTACCATATTCAAAGAAAGAGGCAAAATTGATTTCATATGTACACAATAAAATCTACCAGAAAGACCCTCTCATTGCCCTCATAATAAGTTGGAATTTTCTTGTGTTTCTTCTTGCTCCAACAAGTCTTATTTCTCTCTCCCTCAGCATTTTGCTTTTTGTAAGCGAATTAATTTGAAGATTTTTAAATTTCAGTTGAGTCCTTTACCTATACTCCACAGATGGATGCCATATAATTGTTGCCACATTCTTGATTATCATCAAGATACATTGCCATGATAACTTGAAATCCTTGGCAAATTTAATGGACATTTTATATAGTGCATCTTGGCTTGAAAATGTCAAGCAAAAAAAAAAAAAAAGTCAAAGCAACACAGTCTATATAAGCTCTCCACTGAACATGAAGGGCTGCCTGAGACATGCAACTCTGACTGCTGGGTTTCTAATCACAAAGCAAAATGACTCGGGTGTTATCAAACTTATTTCTTCAAGTACTCAAGTACTAAAGTGACAAATCAAAGGGGTGGCTGTTAGCCTGAAGACACCTCTGTTCTATTATTTAAAGTCTGTTTTTTTTTTTTTAATGTCTGAGATTTCAATGTGGAAAAAATAATGAACTTTAAGAATGTCACTTTTACTAACAGAAATTATGGCTTGAACACCTGAATATGAATATTAAATACAAAAAAGTACATTTAAATAATGTTAAGGTTGTGACACAAACTGACAAAAGCAGCAAAATTCAAAGTTAAGGATGACACTCCACCTTAACTCACCCCGTTATGAGGGGGAAAAGGGCACCAGAGTGTACAGCTGCAAACACTATGTTGGCCTTCATTCTCTGCCATCTTGATTGTGTCAGATGGTGTTTCAACCTTCATATTATTTAATTGGGTTTGGCATTTGATTTTCTTTCTGTTGCTTAAGAGAATATTGGGTGCCCACTTATAAAATGACATTTGAGAAGCCGACACATATTGATACTGTACTGTTGGGGGTCATTCTTGGGAGGTATATCATTTGAATTGTTGAGAGAACCTGTGTGTCTCTGTGTCTGTGTATGTGTCTGTGTCTGTGTAGGGAGATAAATATTTATCAAACAGTCTGAGTACTTGCTATAAAACAGAAGAGTAATAAGGGGAGCCTGGGTGGCTCAGTCGGCTAGGTGTCCGAATCTTGGTTTCAGCTCAGGTTGCGGTCTCCCAGTTGTGGGATGGAGACCCATGGTGGGTTCTGTGCTCAGCGTGGAGTCTGCTTTGGATTCTCTCCCCTTCTCCCTCCTGCTCATTCTCTTTCTCAAATAAATAAATAAAATCTTAAAAAAAAAAACCCAGAAGAGTAATAAAAACTAACAATTTTTGAGTGTTGATTGTGCCAAGTATTAATTCAAGTGTTTGTAGACAGACCACTGACTTCTTCAATACACACACACACATACCCTCACTTCCAATAGGAGATTACCATTGTTATCATCATCATCATCATTATTATACTCATTTTACATATGAGAAGACTGAGGTACAGTGACTTTGGCTAAGATCATACAGCTTATAACAGCCAGAGTCAAGATTCATACCTGGATTCCAAACAGTCAAGTTCTTAAAACCATGGGCAACAAAAATAAAAGTAACTAGGAAGGTCACTGGTACCTCAATCAGCATGTTCTACAACAACTACAACCCAGTTAGAACCAATCAGATATTCTACGTTCCATCAAGCAGGAATTCATTATATATCAAACACCTATTATATTCAAAGTGTTGGCGTATGTGCTTTGGATAAACAGAAGGAGGCAAAAGGAGCTAATGTTTATAAAGAACCTGTTACATGCCAGATGCTTCACTAAGTACATGCATATGATATTTCTTCTAATTGTTTCAAAATAATTCTAATATTTGTATTATATTCCTGGTTTTAAAGATGAGTAAACTGAGGCTCAAAAAGATTAAATAACTTATGCAAGACCACATATCCTAGTGTTGCTGAATACCAGTTGTGCAAACCTTTTAAAGGTACCTAATGTCTCTGACTCTGGCCTCTCTTTTATTTTCCTTAATATGGAGATTTATTTAAAACAACAACACCCAAAATTCATAGAATTATTGTGGTTTTCCCCATCTTTCCTTTCCCAAGAGAATCCTACGGCTAACCTGTAAATAAACAGACATTTGCTTGAAACCAACAATATATCTACTAAGTTTTCTTGGAATTGAAGCTTTTGAGGATAAATTCATACTGGTCTCAGTATACTATATAGAATTTTAAGTGAAAAATGATGATTAGCAGCAGCCAAATCTATCTTATTTCCACTTCTATCGATCGCCATCAAATAATAAAGCAAATGTGACATAAAATCACTGTATTATATTACTAAAAGAAACCTAGAGCGCACCTCAACCAAACTTTTTATTGATGTATAAACGGTTTTCCCCACAATTAGATAGCCTGCTTACAGCAAATGCGGGGTTAGAATTGAAGTCCCCGACTCCCAGGTGAAGACATTTTCACTTCATTGTTCTTTGTCAATTGTAGAAGCTATCTTTGGTTTAGAAATGCTGCAATGTCTCCTGCTCGCAGTCATCCAAGTCTGTTGAGGCAAAGTTGTCTGACACTGATGACTACGATACCAAACGATACCACAGTGATTAAGAAATAAACACTCATCTAAATAAGTAAATAAATAAAAATTTTTAAAAGGAAGAAACATTCATCTAATTCAAAATAATTGGAATTATATTAGGTCAGCAAGACATCAAGTCCTTATAAGGTAGGGTATCTGATGTAAAGATACAAGTTTTTCACGCATGGTCAGTTCTCACTCCTGCACACCAAGGAAGGGAAATGAGGGTGCAAGTGATCATGGTGTCTGATCATGTAAGTCATGGTGATCATACTTTCTAAACTGGTCATTCTATTTGCTGCACCCCTCGAAGAAGGCCCCACCCTTCTCTGCCCTGTTTTGGGCCATGACAGACTGACCCATGCAAATGCAGGAGGAGTGTTGAGGCATCTGTGTCTGTGCCTCTTTTTAGCAATTTCTCACCCCACCATGTTTATCTCCTATCAGGCAGCTCTCCTCCATGGCTCCAAGTTGTCCCGGTCTCCAGGAACTCTATTTCCTTTCATGACATTTTTCTGGCCTGGGAGTGGTGATGTAGATAGTATTATTTTTCACACATATCCAGGCATCTCACAGTAGCTGAAACACACATTCTGACACGTTAAAATTGGGCATGATCACATGAATTTTGGCCAATAAAGAGCAAAATGACTTATGTCACTTCTCAGCTAGCTTCTACCATGTTGTCATTTCCCTCTGCCATGGTGCCTAGCAATGTTGTCAATAGGAGTTGCATCCTCAGCCTGGGTCCTAGGAAGGAAGAAAACAAGGAGGGCAATAAATATGTCCAGAATGGGCATGTAGCATGAGCTAGAAATAAGTGGGTTTGGAGTCATCTATTTGGAGTAACTTATTGCCCAAATGTAACATAGCTCAGTTTTTGGCATTGAACAGAATTGCCTAGAGTGTTTGCTAGTCCCATATTCAGTTTCCCTTTCTGTGGGTCTAGGATAAAACCCAAGAATTAGCACTTATAACAGGTGATAACAATGCTGTTAGTCCAGGGACCAGACTTTGACAGTCACTGACCTAGTTCACTCTGACTGATACAGGTATAATGCTTTCATGCTGTCGCTGGTCTCCTATGGGTTCTGTTGCCTCCTTTTGTTTCTTTAACCCCGCCCATACCTCTACATGCCCATAGCACTCTGCACAGAGTGATTTGATTCAATTCTCTTCAACTGGAAACATCAAAGTGGAAATTCGTGCTAGGACCCTCACTGATATATCCTGTATAAAATTGTTCTTGATGTTGTTCAAGAACTCCCAACATAAGTTATCTTCTATGATCCACAAACTATCTTGAAAGTTGATAGGGCAAATAAAACTTAGCAAATGAGGAAACAGGTTCAGGCAGACTGTGACTAATACCTCCTTGATAGGTAATTTGTTTGAGATCTTGGATTGAATTTAGCCAGTATCTACTTATTTTTTTTTCCTGATAACCTGCTATTGATAATATTGGAATATATTCTATAACTTTCTTCTTGGTTTTCCACATAGTTATTACATTCTTGATTATATTTTACTGTAAAATATAATAGCAACTAGTTACAATGTCCAGAGAGGACAAGAACCATACTATAAGCTTTCTGAGAGCAGTGCAAAATAATAAATATTCTGGGAACAAAATTAACTTGTCCAGTGGTGGATTCAAAAAAGAATGGCAAGGCATTTAGCCATGGGATTTAACTATACCTGAAACAGATTTCAGTCTCTGATCATTGCAAATCAGACACCAGGAAAATGCTTACATTTTCCTTAACAGATTGCTTAACATTAAATTGGATGTTTCTATTATTAGTATAATAATCCAGGATTTCTTCCATCAGGACCACTAATCACAAACATAAATATAATAAATAAAGAACTTGAAGAGGAAGTCTTGAAGCCTTTCAGTTTTATGAGAGAAAATGTAAAGGTGTATAAGCTTACCAGCTTGCTTATACTGCATTTTTGTTAGAATTTCAATATCAAACACTAGGGATTATTTATTATAAAAGTATAAAAAAGTATGTAAAATGCTGCCTATTGCAATGAAAAACTGGAGATAATCTAAATGTTTGTCAATAGTAGATTAAGTAAATTATGGTACATCTATTCAATGGATGTGCATGTTATGTATTTAAACAAAAGAACAGAATGTGGGGCACCTGGGTGGCTCAGTTGGTTAAGCAACTGCCTTCAGCTCAGGTCATGATCCTGGAATCCCAGGATCGAGTCCCACATGCAGATCCCAGCTCCACAGGGAGTCTACTTCTCCCTCTGACCTTCTCCCATCTCATGCTCTCTCTCACTGTTTCTCTCTTAAATAAATAAAATCTTTTTTTTTTAAGAATAATTGTAAAATAGTATGCAAATTATTCCTCCATTTTTAAAAATGTGCATGTGTATGGGGATGTATTATATCCACAGTTTTACAGTAAATATTTAGAGAAAATTCTAGTATAGTATATATAGCAAAAAATAAATAATGGTCATCAGTTTTAGGCAATTACAAGTGACATCCATTTTCTGCCTTATATCATATATTTTCTGAATTTGTAAATTTCTGCATTACAAATTTTCTGAATTTTTGGTAGCAAGTAATATTACCTATATAATATTTGTATAATACTATATAAGAACACATTATGGTGGTATTTCAAAATAAAAAAAGAGAGATATGAATGTCACAAGAAGATAAAAGTAAGACTACAAAATTGATTTCTGGTCCACAGTGTATAAAGAGTAGCTTGGAGTAAGAAAAAGTTAATAATAATGGCTAGCAGACACATGAAAAAATGTTAGTCATCATTAGCCATCAGGGAAATTCATATCAAAGCCACATTGAGAAACCACCTTACACCAGTTGGAATGGCAAAAATTGACAAAGCAAGAAACAACAAATGTTGTAGAAGCTGCGGAGAAAGGGGAACCCTCTTACGCTGTTGGTGGGAATGCAAGTTGATACAGCCACTTTGTAAAACAGTGTGGGGTGTCCGCCAAAAGTTAAAAATAGAGCTACCCTATGACCCAGCAATTTCACTACTAGGTAATTACTCCGAAGATACAGAAGTAGTGAAAGGAAGGGCCATATGTACCCCAATGTTCATAGCAGCAATGTTCACAATAGCCAAACTGTGGAAAGAGCCAAGATGCCCTTCAACAGATGGATGGATAAAGAAGATATGGTTCATACATACAATGGAATATTACTCAGCCATCAGAAAGGAGGAAGATCCACTATTTGCATCAACATGGATGGGACTGAAGGAGATTATGTTAAGTGAAATAAGTCAAGCAGAGAAAGTCAATTATCATATGGTTTCACTTCTTTGTGGAACATAAGGAATAGCATAGAGGACATTAGGAGAAGGAAGGGAAAAATGAAGGAGAGTAAATCAGAGAGGGAGATGAACCATGAGAGACTATGGACTCCAGGAAACAAACTGAAGATCTTAGAGGGGCGGGGGTGGGGGGATGGGTTAGCCCAGTAATGAGTATTAGGTAGGACATGTAATGTATGGGGCACTGGGTGTTATACCCAAACAATGAATTGTGGAACACTACATCAAAAACTAGTTATGTACTATATGGTGACTAACAGAACATTAAAAAAAAGAGGAAGAAAAAAATAATAAATAGCATAAAGAATTTTTAATTAAAATTTCTGAAGGATATTTTTATTATATAGTAATTTTCATTATGGAAATTTTGCATATATGTAAAAGTTCAAGAAGAAAATTAAAATTAAAATCATTGATAAAATTTAGTTTGTTTTTAGGAATATACTTTTAGCAATATTGTTAAATTTAATCTACCAGATTAAAATACATAATTATAGATTTCAAATGTGCACAGTTAAATAAATGTTTTCTGTCAAGGTTAGAAAGAACATGATGGAAAAGAAAGACACTACCAGTGTATGTGAGGAACTAGAATTAGCCGTTTTAGGTTAGAAATGTAGGAAATTACATCATTAGAATGCCAGGGAAGATATGACTAGGGCATTCCTTGAGTTTTCTTCTTGGTATTAATGAGCTAACAGAGTTTTCAAATGTAAAAACAAAAGAGAATGAGTTGATATGGAAAAATTGGTTTTTACCCAGAATTTAGGTTTACTGCTTTACATAAGGAAGGCCAATCAATGAAGGAAGTAGAGAAGTATCATTAAAAGGGACAATGGTAAGACAGTAAGTAGAGAATTTCTAATGAAGACTCTGACTTTTCTATTTTTTCTTGTTTAATAAGTCCCCTTCCAGGGTGCTCTAGAAAGCAACAGGCTTGTTCCTACAGAGGGATTAATCAGTAGTGGACACAGCTGTGCAGATCTGGCACATGGTGGTTTACTTTTTTCCAAATTTGCCAGCTCTCTGACCTCCCTCACCCCACAGTTGTTGCTCAGAGCCCTTCTAATCCTCCTCGGAGAACACATGATTTAAGCCTGGAAACTGCCTCTCCCACCCTTGCTCCCATGGGTAACCTGCCATCACAGGCAGTAAGAGCATTTTCTCTCTGCTCTTCTCAAAGCAACATTTGGGGGAAAAAATGGAGAAAATATGTAGTACCAAAGCTTCTATGCTCTCCACTTGTGCAAAACCCATGACTCTTGCTGCCTTTTGAAATCTTGGTTTTCATTATGACTAACACAGGCTAAGACAATGTTGCAGAGAGTATCTGCTGCCCAAGTCAAGAAGGAAGAATATTGGTTTCAGGACCCTACGACATTTATCTAGATGTCAGGTATTGGCATGAGATTAAAGAGTACAACTCAAAACCAAAAATGAGTACCAAAATAATGTTTTAACTACACAAGGAGTAAAATTGTGAGGAATTTAATAATTCTACAATTTATTTATCTTAAGAGAAACCAATAATACAATTAGCTGGGTTAAAGCTAAATTTTTTCTATCTTGCAAACCGCTAGGGTTTGTTTTTCAGTTTTCTGTTTTGTTTTGTTTTGTTTTAAAAAAAAAATGGTTTAGGTTGATACATGTTTTTCATCAAACGAGTGGAAAACATTTTGTTTTGATTATTTTGCCCATTCATTCACTCATTGGGTCAGCAAATATTTATTGAACACCTGGTATGTTTCAGCAATGTTCCTTTCTAAGTGCTTGAAATACAATAAAACATGCCAAACCTAAAACCAACATACAAAGAAACTTGATCTCACCAAATTTAAATTGTAGCAGGAAAGACAGATGATAAACAATAGAAATAGTAAATAAGTTAGGCAATGTTTTAGAAAACAGTACCTTCTATGGACAGAAAACAGGTTAAGGAGGATTAGAAGTACTTGAGAAGGGTGCAAATTTAAATAGTTGGTCACAGTACGTTTTATTGAGAAACTAGTATTTAGACAATTAATTTAAAAAAGCAAGGAAACTATTCATGTATTATTTGTTATAGGTTTTTATTTATTTATTTATTTGAGAGAGAGAGAGAGCATGAGCAGGAGGGATAGAGACAGAGATCTCCAGCAGAATCTGAGCTTAACACAGAGCCCCTCTCAACTCCAAGATCATGACCTCAAGAGTTGGTAGCTTAACTGACTGAGCCACCAGTCAGTTAAGGTGCCCCTGTGTATTATGTAACTGGATAAGGGAGAGTAAGGGGGAGAAGGTGGGAAAGGAACTGAAGATACCAGGCTGTGTAGGGCCTTGAACATTGTGAGGACTTGGCCTTTTCTCTGACATGACAAGCCATGAGAGGGCTCTGAATATAGCAGTAAGTGATCAAACTTGTATAATAAGGATCCTTCTGTGAAATCCTTTTGTGGATGGAAATATGGGTGGAAACACGGAAATCTGTTGTGAGACTTGCGGTAATTTGGATGACAGACAACAGGTACCCTATCACCTAGGGTGAAGGTGCTTTAAAATGTTTTTGTAGAAAGAAAAAAAATTACTCTTTTTTTCAAGTCAGCTTTAAAACAAGATTGCCAATTAAACATTCTATAATTGTGGGGGTGCCTGGGTGGTTCAGTGGATTGAGCAACCGACTCATGGTTTCAGCTCAGGTCATGATCTCAGGATTGAGAGATCGAGCTCTCCATAAGACTCTGTGTTCAGCTCAGAATCTGCTTGAGATTCCCTTTCCCTCTGCCCTACCCTCTGCTAACTCACTTTCTTTCTCTCTTTTTCTCTTTCTCTCTCTCTCAAAGCAAGTTGATGATTTAGGCCAAGTTGTGAATTATACATCCATCTTGGTACTGGGGTTCTGAAATGGCTCATCTTGCCCCAAATTTCTAAACCTTTGTCACGGTGATGTGGGAACCATGAATATGCTCAGTACTTGGGTCAGAAGATAGAAACTTACTAACAATTGAAATCCTATCAGTACATCTTATAATGTTCAAATTGTTTAGTCAGAGAAGTCTTCCAAATCAGAAATCTGAGAAAGTGATGCAGACCTATCCACTTTGGCTACAAGGAAGTGACTAAACAGAAATGCCCATTCCCATCACTAGCTGGGGTTGCTCACCTGCAACCCAGAACAATCCTGCCTTGTGGCATGTAACTGGGACTAGACATAGTTACTGCAACCCAGCATTTTCCAAAGTCTGTTCCATCAAACAGAGGCTGCTGGAGACATTAACAGTTGTTTTACAAAAGAAGAAACTTTGGGGAGCTGGACCGTCAGCAAACTTAAACAGATTTCCATCTGAGATTGTCAGAAAATGCTTTAATATTCTAATTTTTGTCACAAATCTACAAGAATGTTACATAATATCCTCAATTTCCCAGTGTTATTTGAGACCTGCTCCACAGTAAAATTACTTTCATTCTTATTTGTATTGTTTGCCATTTTAGCACCTAGCACAGTGCTTTGAATAGAAAATAAAAAAGTAAATAAATCCTCTTTCTAATTCTCCAAATAACTGTCTGATGAAGACTACAAAAGTGCATGGCTTTACCTTAATATGGAAAATATAATAGAAATGTAGCATCCTTAAATAAAAAGGAAAGTCATATGGTATGGCTCTAATTATTCTGCTTTCTTTTTCTTTATAAATTCTGGACTGTGTAATATACAAAGTCGCTCTTAGCCATTAGCCTATGAATACTAAATACATACATACAAAAATACACACACACACACACACACACACACACTCATAGAATTGCAATGTACCTTTCAAAAATGTGATTTTAACTTCAAGGCTTACCATATACATTATGATTGCTTTAATAGATCCTTCTTCTAAATAATAGGTAATTGAAACATGAAAATTAGCATGTTCATTCTCTGTCATCTACTATGCAAAGGTAAATTGAGAAGGATTTAACCCAATGTGTGCTAAGTGAAAATCAAACATTGTTAATATACTTCTAACGAGTATGGAATAAAAACAGAATATAATATAAGTTAGGTATTAAATTATTTTTATAATACACTTGCAAAAGTGACCAGAAATTCATACATTTTTAGTCCATTAAGTAGTTTTGTTTCAAAAAGCTATAGATATCATCAAATACCTTTAAGCCACTTATTTAGAAGCTTCTGTATTCCAGTAATTCTATTCTTTAAGAACAAACATGTGGGCTTGCCATTGTAACTAATGAGTTCCTATCTGTCATGAGAGTTAAGTCCTTGTACAGACACAAATGCATGTGACACACACACACACACACACATACACACACACATCCCATAAAGGTAGGCTTTTCTTCCTGAATATGCTGTTCTCCACCATGAAGACTGAAATAAGTAAAAGGAGATATTTTCTTTTGTATAAAATAACAGCAAAGATGTTTCTTTGTATAAAATAAGAGCAAACATTCTTACACCTATTGTTTCATGTTCATTTCAAAGTAAATTCTTTTTACTATGCAGTTAGAAACCAATTATTTGAAAAAAAATTAATTAATGGTGTCTACCAAAAACCTGCCTTCTAAGAAGAAAAATAAGTCTTGCAAGTTCTTGAAATCTTAGCCAGCCACCTGGTGAATATGCTGGTCAAATGAGGGCCCAAAAGAGTAAATGTGGCTCTACCCCGGAAGGATCTCGGGAAACCCTTCTTTGAGAGCCTAACCGCCCCCCCAGTGGGCAAGAGCAACTTCCTCTAATGCGCAGGATGGTATATTACTCTCTCTGTGTGTGAGAACTACTCAGGTAGATCTGAATGTGCACAATGAAAAAACAATGACTATTTTGACACTGAGTGGCTTTATTATTAATGCAGTGGACAGGATTTAGAACATTGCGGGTTCAGCTTACAGAATGTAAGAACTTTATGATTCACCTATAATTTTATAATTCACCATACTCCTTAAAGAAAAAAAAGTAATGAAAAGAATAGAATATGAAAAAAAATAGAATATGAAAGCCTTTCTTTTCTTTTCTCCCGATTTTGAACAAATGCACTTTGGAGAAATGGTGATGTCCTTTTGGTAAATCAGAATGTCATCTGAGCATTTAAAAAAAAAATAGAAACTCCTGGACTTTCACTGAAAGGTTAAAATGGTTTGAGTCAATTTAGCTAAAGCAAATGACATCTAGAGAGGAATATAAGAAAACTATAGTTACTTATAAAAGCATTCACTTAAATTCTAAACAAGTAATTTAGCAAGCTATAATTTCAAGAGATTGTGATGTGATTCTGACAAAAAAAATATCAAGAATATAAATGATAAAAAGATGATGGGTGACAAAAGAGTACAGGTTGATAAAAAGATTAATCTACAGGCTCAGTCATCTTAATGTTACAATCTATGGTTATGAGTAATCATTTGGAAACAAAAACTCCTCTAAGTGGCTCTTGTCCTTTTCCCGCCTTCACAATACCTAACCAGCTGTAGCTGACATCAGTTTAGGAAGAAGCCGCATTTCTGCAAATCAGAGGCTGTGAAAAGAGACATACATTGTCAGTCCAATCAACCAGATTCTGACCGAGTATAGAGATGCAAGCATATTACCTAAAATAGACAAGAGGTTGGTTAGCCATGGCAGTAAAGAATTATTTTATTTAGCAGATCCTTAAATTTAACCAAATAGAAGTGAAACTAATATGAGACCCAAAGAGAACAAATGACAAAGTAAGCATTTTATTAAGAATTAACACTGAATGCGCCTGAAGCAGCATGTTTCCAAATAAGTCTGATATCAGAGTTTACCAAGATTAATCAGTGGTCATGGATATCAATGAGATAAAGAAATTCTTATCTCGTATAGAACAAACAACATTTTTCTTTAAGATAAATTTGATTTCTTGGTTATAGTTCCACATTTCTTTAATCTTTACCAAATGCTCTTTGCTTTTTTTTTTTTTTACATTCAATTTTAAATTTTATTTTTTTTATAAACATATAATATATTTTTATCCCCAGGGGTACAGGTCTGTGAATCGCCAGGTTTACACACTTCACAGCACTCAACATAGCACATACCCTCCCCAATGTCCATAATCCCACCCCCCCTCCCAACTCCCCTCCCCCCATTAACCCTCAGTTTGTTTTGTGAGATTAAGAGTCACTTATGGTTTGTCTTCCTCCCAATCCCATCTTGTTTCATTTACTCTTCTCCTACCCCCTTAACCCCCCATGTTGCATCTCCTCTCCCTCATATCAGGGAGATCATATGATAGTTGTCTTTCTCCGATTGACTTATTTCGCTAAGCATGATACCCTCTAGTTCCATCCACGTCGTCGCAAATGGCAAGATTTCATTTCTTTTGATGGCTGCATAGTATTCCATTGTGTATATATACCACATCTTCTTTATCCATTCGTCTGTTGATGGACATCTAGGTTCTTTCCATAGTTTGGCTATTGTAGACATTGCTGCTATAAACATTCGGGTGCACGTGCCCCTTCGGATCACTACGTTTGTATCTTTAGGGTAAATACCCAGCAGTGCAATTGCTGGGTCATAGGGTAGTTCTATTTTCAACATTTTGAGGAACCTCCATGCTGTTTTCCAGAGTGGTTGCACCAGCTTGCATTCCCACCAACAGTGTAGGAGGGTTCCCCTTTCTCCGCATCCTCGCCAGCATCTGTCATTTCCTGACTTGTTAATTTTAGCCATTCTGACTGGTGTGAGGTGGTATCTCATTGTGGTTTTGATTTCTATTTCCCTGATGCCGAGTGATATGGAGCACTTTTTCATGTGTCTGTTGGCCATCTGGATGTCTTCTTTGCAGAAATGTCTGTTCATGTCCTCTGCCCATTTCTTGATTGGATTATTTGTTCTTTGGGTGTTGAGTTTGCTAAGTTCTTTATAGATTTGGGACACTAGCCCTTTATCCGATATGTCATTTGCAAATATCTTCTCCCATTCTGTCAGTTGTCTTTTGGTTTTGTTAACTGTTTCCTTTGCTGTGCAAAAGCTTTTGATCTTGATAAAATCCCAATAGTTCATTTTTGCCCTTGCTTCCCTTGCCTTTGGCGATGTTCCTAGGAAGATGTTGCTGCGGCTGAGGTCGAAGAGGTTGCTGCCTGTGTTCTCCTCAAGGATTTTGATGGATTCCTTTCTCACATTGAGATCCTTCATCCATTTTGAGTCTATTTTCGTGTGTGGTGTAAGGAAATGATCCAATTTCATTTTTCTGCATGTGGCTGTCCAATTTTCCCAACACCATTTGTTGAAGAGGCTGTCTTTTTTCCATTGGATATTCTTTCCTGCTTTGTCGAAGATTAGTTGACCATAGAGTTGAGGGTCTATTTCTGGGCTCTCTATTCTGTTCCATTGATCTATGTGTCTGTTTTTGTGCCAGTACCATGCTGTCTTGATGATGACAGCTTTGTAATAGAGCTTGAGTCCGGAATTGTGATGCCACCAACTTTGGCTTTCTTTTTCAATATTCCTTTGGCTATTCGAGGTCTTTTCTGGTTCCATATAAATTTTAGGATTATTTGTTCCATTTCTTTAAAAAAAATGGATGGTACTTTGATAGGAATTGCATTAAATGTGTAGATTGCTTTAGGTAGCATAGACATTTTCACAATATTTATTCTTCCAATCCAGGAGCATGGAACATTTTTCCATTTCTTTGTGTCTTCCTCAATTTCTTTCATGGGTACTTTATAGTTTTCTGTGTATAGTTTCTTAGTCTTTTTGGTTAGATTTATTCCTAGGTATCTTATAGTTTTGGGTGCAATTGTAAATGGGATTGACTCCTTAATTTCTCTTTCTTCTGTCTTGTTGTTGGTGTAGAGAAATGCAACTGATTTCTGTGCATTGATTTTATATCCTGACACTTTACTAAATTCCTGTACCAGTTCTAGCAGTTTTGGAGTGGAGTCTTTTGGATTTTCCACATATAGTATCATATCATCTGCGAAGAGTGATAGTTTGACTTCTTCTTTGCCAATTTGGATGCCTTTAATTTCTTTTTGTTGTCTGATTGCTGAGGCTAGGACTTCTAGTACTATATTGAATAGCAGTGGTGATAACGGACATCCCTGCCGTGTTCCTGACCTTAGTGGAAAAGCTTTCAGTTTTTCTCCATTGAGAATGATATTTGCGGTGGGTTTTTCATAGATGGCTTTGATAATATTGAGGTATGTGCCCTCTATCCCTACACTTTGAAGAGTTTTGATCAGGAAGGGATGCTGTACTTTGTCAAATGCTTTTTCAGCATCTATGGAGAGTATCATATGGTTCTTGTTCTTTCTTTTATTAATATGTTGTATCACATTGATTGATTTGCGGATGTTGAACCAACCTTGCAGCCCTGGAATAAGTCCCACTTGGTCGTGGTGAATAATCCTTTTAATGTACTGTTGAATCCTATTGGCTAGTATTTTGGCGAGAATTTTTGCATCTGTGTTCATCAAGGATATTGGTCTGTAGTTCTCTTTTTTGATGGGATCCTTGTCTGGTTTTGGGATCAAGGTGATGCTGGCCTCATAAAATGAGTTTGGAAGTTTTCCTTCCATTTCTATTTTTTGGAACAGTTTCAGGAGAATAGGAATTAGTTCTTCTTTAAATGTTTGGTAGAATTCCCCCGGGAAGCCATCTGGCCCTGGGCTTTTGTTTGTTTGGAGATTTTTGATGACTGTTTCAATCTCCTTACTGGTTATGGGTCTGTTCAGGCTTTCTATTTCTTCCTGGTTCAGTTGTGGTAGTTTATATGTCTCTAGGAATGCATCCATTTCTTCCAGATTGTCAAATTTGTTGGCGTAGAGTTGCTCATAGTATGTTCTTATAATTGTCTGTATTTCTTTGGTGTTAGTTGTGATCTCTCCTCTTTCATTCATGATTTTATTTATTTGGGTCCTTTCTCTTTTCTTTTTGATAAGTCTGGCCAGGGGTTTATCGATCTTATTAATTCTTTCAAAGAACCAGCTCCTAGTTTTGTTGATTTGTTCTATTGTTTTTTTGGTTTCTATTTCATTGATTTCTGCTCTGATCTTTATGATTTCTCTTCTCCTGCTGGGTTTAGGGTTTCTTTCTTGTTCTTTCTCTAGCTCTTTTAGGTGTAGGGTTAGGTTGTGTACCTGAGACCTTTCTTGTTTCTTGAGAAAGGCTTGTACCGCTATATATTTTCCTCTCAGGACTGCCTTTGTTGTGTCCCACAGATTTTGAACCGTTGTGTTTTCATTATCATTTGTTTCCATGAATTTTTTCAATTCTTCTTTAATTTCCTGGTTGACCCATTCATTCTTTAGAAGGATGCTGTTTAGTCTCCATGTATTTGGGTTCTTTCCAAATTTCCTCTTGTGATTGAGTTCTAGCTTCAGAGCATTGTGGTCTGAAAATATGCAGGGAATGATTCCAATCTTTTGATAATGGTTGAGACCTGATTTAGGACCAAGAATATGATCTATTCTGGAGAATGTTCCATGTGCACTAGAGAAGAATGTGTATCCTGTTGCTTTGGGATGAAATGTTCTGAATATATCTGTGATGTCCATCTGGTCCAGTGTGTCATTTAAGGCCTTGATTTCCTTATTGATCTTTTGCTTGGATGATCTGTCCATTTCAGTGAGGGGAGTGTTAAAATCCCCTACGATTATTGTATTATTGTCGATGTGTTTCTTTGATTTTGTTATTAATTGGTTTATATAGTTGGCTGCTCCCATGTTAGGGGCATAGATATTTAAAATTGTTAGATCTTCTTGTTGGACAGTTCCTTTGAGTATGATATAGTGTCCTTCCTCAGCTCTTATTATAGTCTTTGGCTTAAAATCTAATTGATCTGATATAAGGATTGCCACTCCTGCTTTTTTCTGATGTCCATTAGCATGGTAAATTCTTTTCCACCCCCTCACTTTAAATCTGGAGGTGTCTTCAGGTTTAAGATGAGTTTCTTGTAGGCAACATATAGATGGGTTTTGTTTTTTTATCCATTCTGATACCCTGTGTCTTTTGATTGGGGCATTTAGCCCATTAACATTCAGGTAAGTATTGAGAGATAAGAATTTAGTGCCATTGTATTGCCTGTAAGGTGACTGTTATTGTATATTGTCTCTGTTTCTTTCTGATCTACTACTTTTAGGGTCTCTCTTTGCTTAGAGGACCCCTTTCAATATTTCCTGTAGAGCTGGTTTGGTATTTGCAAATTCTTTCAGTTTTTGTTTGTCCTGGAAGCTTTTAATCTCTCCTTCTATTTTCAATGATAGCCTAGCTGGATATAGTATTCTTGGCTGCATGTTTTTCTCGTTTAGTGCTCTGAATATATCATGCCAGCTCTTTCTGGCCTGCCAGGTCTCTGTGGATAAGTCTGCTGCCAATCTAATATTTTTACCGTTGTATGTTACAGACTTCTTTTCCCGGGCTGCTTTCAGGATCTTCTCTTTGTCACTAAGACTTGTAAATTTTACTATTAGGTGACGGGGTGTGGACCTATTCTTATTGATCTTGAGGGGGGTTCTCTGAACCTCCTGGATTTTGATGCTTGTTCCCTTTGCCATATTGGGGAAATTCTCTCCAATATACCTTCTGCTCCCCTCTCTGTTTCCTCTTCTTCTGGAATCCCAATTAATCTAATGTTGTTTCGTCTTATGGTGTCACTTATCTCTCGAATTCTCCCCTCATGGTCCAGTAGCTGTTTGTCCCTCTTTTGCTCAGCTTCTTTATTCTCTGTCATTTGGTCTTCTAGATCACTAATTCTTTCTTCTGCCTCATTTATCCTAGCAGTGAGAGCCTCCATTTTTGATTGCACCTCATTAATAGCTTTTTTGATTTCAACTTGGTTAGATTTTAGTTCTTTTATTTCTCCAGAAAGGGCTTTTATCTCTCCGGAGAGGGTTTCTCTAATATCTTCCATGCCTTTTTCGAGCCCGGCTAGAACCTTGAGAATCGTCATTCTGAACTCTAGATCTGACATATTACCAATGTCTGTATTGATTAGGTCCCTAGCCTTTGGTACTGCCTCTTGTTCTTTTTTTT